>NC_069791.1:3101250-3408375 GCF_027406575.1 Nycticebus coucang | reverse complement strand
CACCTTAACTGAAGAAAACTTTCCTTTTCCCAAGCTCTCCTGAGTTAGGTCATTCAACCATTAATTTCTAAGTTTTTTTTTGATAAAAATAAGCATTCTTTCCCTGAATCGCCCTTTTGAACTCATTCATTTGATACATTGGGGTTTTGGCCCTGCCTTTATAAAAGATCATAAAAATGTTTTTAATTTTTTATTGACTCTAGATAACATGTACCAAAGATAGGAACATAGGACTTAATCTCCCTTGGCCATTAACTAGCTGGGTGGCCTCAGACCTCAGTCTCTTCATCCCAAGTATAAATATTAATACCTTATCTTCACGAAACCAGGCAGCTATGCCAAATCACCTCCCAAGTTTTATTTCTAACTCTAAATTATTTCTACCTCTTATTACTGGATTTTCTATAATTCTGCCTAAATTTAAGACTTGGCAATTATGAATTGAGCTGCAATGAACAATCTGGTGCATATATCTTTGTTGCCAATTTATTTTTGGTCTTTTGGATATACACCTAGTAGAGGAATTGCAGGATCAAACTTCAGGCCTACATTTAAGCTATTACCTGACTATATTAAACTGAGTGTGTCATCAAAATATCACAGGACATATTTACCAGGTTTTTTTAAGGTGTGAGAGTGGGGTCAATTATTTCCTTTTTTTCTTTTCTTTTCTTTCTTTTTTTTTTTTTAAGAGACAGAATCTCACTTTATTGCCTTCAGTTGAGTGCTAGGGTGTCACACAGCTCACAGCAATCTCTAGCTCCTGGGCTTAAGCGATTCTCTTGTCTCAGCCTCCCAAGTAGCTGGACTACAGGCACCCTCTGGAACACCCAGCAATTTTTTTGTTGCAGTTTGGCTGGGGCCAGGTTCAAACCTGCCATCCTTGGTATATGGGGCCGGCACACTACCCACTGAGCCACCGGCACAACCCGGAATCAATTATTTTCTAGTACACCCCTCCTGGAGTCTGCTTGTGGCTGATCTCTGCGTCTTTAACTCAGCTCAGTCGATGCTTTGGCTTTCCAGGTCTTGAGCTTTCTCTCAGGAGTACTCTGTAAAAGGCCAGTGTGAGATGACACGTGCAAGGTGGCAGCAGTGATTAGTGTTTATGGTTTCAAAGTAAGAGGACTACGAACAGCTCCTGAACTAGCATGAAATTTTTCTCAGTGCTAATGGGAGGGATGAGGACATAAGCCAGAGAAATGCATACACCAAGTAAAAAGTGGTTGAATTAAATTACCATTCAATGCAATAGTGCAAAGCAGATTAGTCCTATATGTCTTGTTCCTTTTGTGTACAGATTGGGGAAATTCACTAAGAAAGTACATGAAATTAAACAAACGGGCCGGGGCAGTGGCTCACGCCTGTAATCCAACACTCTAGGAGGCCAACGTGGATTGCCTGAGGTCATAAGTTTGAGACCAGCCTGAGCAAAAGTGAGACCCCCGTCTCTACTAAAAATAGAAAAACTAGCGGGGTGTTGTGGTAAGTGCCTGTAGTCCCAGCTACTCGGGAGGCTGAGGCAGGAGTATTGCTTGAGCCCAGGACTTTGAGGTTGCTGTGATAGGATGCAAGGATTGCCATAGGATACTATCACGCCAAGGCACTCTACCAAGGGGACAGAATGAGATTCTGTCTCAAAAAAAAAAAAAAAGAAAGAAAGAAAGAAAGAAAGGTAGAAAGAAAAAGAAATTAGAAAAAATTTTAGATGCACTCTTAGCTGCAATATTATTTTTGCATGAAGAGGTCTCTTATCAAAGAATTAACCGAGTCGGAAGTAGAAAACACCGGGTAGGGCATGGTCTATTTCCTTGCTGGGGCCATAATGCCATAGAACACCCTCCACTCTTTTCATTCAGTCCTATCAATTCCAGCCTCTGTTACCTTTACTGTTTTGTGGCCCAAACTTCCATTCTATGTAGATCCCTGGAAGTCTCTGAGTTGCTGTGATTTTGTCTGAGTCCTTCAGGCCGCCAGTGATAATTTGATATCTATCTCTCTCTCTCTCTCTCATTCAGGCCATCTAAAATCACCATAGCCATTAGCATTATTTTGTCTGTCTCCTTTCTTTCTTCCTCTTTATTTTCATTCACCGATTTCTACTCCACCCTCTTGGAAATCTCCAACATATGCCTTCAAAAAGAGAGCAGGCTTTGTCTCCCCTGTTGTGCCCGTGTGGATCTTGCCTCTTGTCCTACCCCACAGCCAGGCAGCAAAAACGTTTCAGAATGGAGCTCTCGGTCCTACGGCAATCACTGCAATTGCTTCCAGAGCACGTATGCTTTAAGTTGATGAAGCTTCTGGTCCCAATCCCAGGTGGGGAAACTGCAGCCTTCTCTTTCAATAAAATCTTTTTATTTTTATTAATACATTTTGTTCATCTTTTATATTTTTATTTTATTTTTAAAGGAAATTTCGAATTTTTCTGTAAAATTTGGAGTCAGTCAAAAGGCCACACCAAGGACCTAGGGCTTCAATCATTCCCCACCCCCACCAGGTGTTGAAGCTCCTCTGACTCCCCACAGGGACACCACATCTATTCCCCCAAGAACTTCAACTTTAAATCTTCCCCATCTCCTTTCATTGCATTCTTTGGCAAAATTTGCCTTTCCAGGATCCTAGGCTTTCAGACTCAATGGTATCCACATTGAATCTGAGAAACCACCTTATGTCCAAGACTCTAACAATTAATAATGACTTGATTTTGCATCTTATGCACTTGAATGGTGACTACCTTAACCCTGAAGAGGGGTCATTAATGCTGGAAATTTCAAGCCCTGTGATAGATTACACAGGAAAAATATGGGCCCAGCAGTCTTGTAGCCACCCTAAGAGACAAGCCATTGAATCATCATTGCAGCTGGAGGTGACCCCAGTGGGACACGTTTCCTAGATAAATGAGTTCTGGTGGGAAAGGGACACAGCAGTAACAGCCTCGCTGCAGACAAGCAGAGCCAAGGGGCAGGCGTTGCCCCCAGTGGGAAATGTGGACACCTCAGAGGGGTTTCTTCCACCCTGAGCCCTGGAGCAGGGAAGCAAAAGGTCAGAGTGCCTGGTTAGAAATGCTGGAAGGAAAGCACCCTCTCTCTGCACCAGGGGCTGGGACCCTGAAGTGCTGTTCAGAGACAGGAGGAGGAGGACTTGATGTCTGTGAAGCACCTGTTGGCCTCAGCAGCCCTGTGCCAAGAAGGGTGTTCTCAGCCCGGCTTCTGGGGTGCCCTGCGAAGGCAGAGGGGAGCCCTTCCCTGCAGTGCCGTGGAAGAGGCTGCAAGCTGCAGGCCATGACACATTTCTTTGGAATTTATCAAACTCTCCTGGGATTTGTAATTTTCAATATGGAGAACAGTGATTGAGTTTAATGTCATGGGGCTTCTCATGACACAACCATCCCAGTTTTCCCTTATCGTCACTCGTTCCAAAGAATTAATTGGCCATCCATGATTGTCTTGTCTCTACTGTTTTTGCTGACTGCCCCCTGGAATCCCCCTTGCTTTGTTATTAACTCTCCTGCGTCCTCATCTCTGCACAGATTGAGGTTATGTGAGATACTGTGCAGAAAGAACTGAAACCTGAGTGTTTCAGTCAGAGAAACTGGACAGGATGAGACAGAGATTAGGAGGGATCGGGCTGTGAGCCTAGAACCTTCCGTGTGGGTGAGCAGGCTGGAGACCCGGCAGAGCCGGTGCTGCTGTCCCCTTGGGAAGGCTGGCAGGTGGGGACCCAGAAGGGCTGGTGGTGCAGGGGATGTGCAAAGGTGGCTGCTGGAGACTCAGTGTCGCTGTGGGAAGCTGGTCTGCAGCTCCACTGGGCCCTCAACAGACCGCTGAGGCCTACGTGCATTGTGGGGGGCAGTTTGCTTACTTAGAGTTTGCCAGTCTAAATTCTAATCTCACTCAAAACACCCTCCAAGTTGACACATAAAATTAATCATACGTTGAAGAAAAAGAATTAAGTTATGTTTTAAATATCTCCTTCCTTTTCTTTCCCGGGACCTGGATTCCCCATAACACGCCCACTTGCCTTGTCCTCGCCCGCAGGGAGGCAGCCTCGCCTGCTCCGACCCGCACAGGAGCAATCCGCACACATGACTGGGGACACACAGAGACACTGGCACCCTGTCCGCAGCCCGCCGTCATTCCCACCCCATCTTCCCCCCATTCTGTGCAGGGTGACACCCATCTTAAAGCTTGATGATGGCTTACGACTCCTAGCTCCTCTTCACACGCTGTCCCCTTCCTGCGGCTCAGTCCCTCACTTCGCGGACAGTTCTGGCTCCCAACTGAGCAGCATTTCTCCCTCAACTCCAGCCTACCATCTCCCTGAGCAACCTTGGAGCCCCTGAGGTGACCCCTCTTAGAGTGTGTCCTGTCTCCATGGTCCTGAGGACTTCACCCTGTCCCTCAATCCAAGCCACATCCTCGGCCTGGCCTTCCCTGGGTGCCCTCAATTCAGTATCCTTCTTACCTTCCCTCCACCCACATAGCCCATGCCATACAAGAAGTCACTTTCTCTTATCAAACCCTAACTAAAAACATCCCGTGGGAAAAGACACTTAGCCAAAGGGCGTGGGAGGGCGGGAGGGAGATTAGAACAGGAGTGAAACAAGCAGGAAGGGCTGTGGAGCCTGGCCCTCCAGCACGCCTCCTCCCTCTTTCTGCTCTCTTGCTCTGACACCCTGAAAATAGTGGCAGATGGAGCGGAAGTTACCATCTACCAGATCTCCTACTCACCAGCCAAAACTTCTCACTTCCTTCAAAGTGGTAGCTCCAAAACGATGCGCTGGTGTTATTCCCCTGTACACAACGCATTAGAGGTTTAGCAGATAAGCCTTAAATGCTTGCTGTGACACACAGAGGGCCTCACAATTGGGATTCTGCCTAAGGTCTGTGACGACCTGTGGTGACGACTGTATTCTGCTGGCTATTTAGTGAGGGCCTCTCGGGCCCCCAAATTAAGCTTCTTCCTCTGCACGTTATTCCCTGTGCCTAGACACGCCTCTGTTTTTATACTTCTGTTCACAAACTCCTCCTTATCTGCCAAAACTAAAGCAAAGGGCTCCTTCTCAGATAAGTCTTTTTGAACCCCTCCCTCCCAAGCAGTCTCCCCTGGTGCCACCACAGCTCCAGCCCCTTCACACTGCAGTCACTCCTTTACCTGTGGGTCAGTCCTCTCTCCCTAGCTCTGTGCCCAACTGAGTGCTTGTCTACTTATTTAAGCCCACTCGGCGTAAGCTGAGCACCAACGCAGCCCACAGACTCAGACACTTCGGACCCTGGGCAGGTGCTATCCTGGCCCCTTGGCCTAGTTCCTCCTTTCCAGCCCTGTACACTTTGGGCTTCTCATCACTCTGCTCCATCTCTCATCCCCCACTCTGTGCTCTCCCTTTGTCAGGACAACAGAAGTCAGAGTCCCAGGCTGCTGAGGGCAGCAACGCTGAACCTCTGTGCCCCAAATGTGGGGGGTTATAGAACAAAAAGAGAAAAAGGGCTGGAGTTGCAGTAAGCCTGCTAGGAACCCGAAATTAATAGCACACAGCATAATATGCAGAAGTCTCAAAAGCAAGGCGTGGAAGCAGACAGCCAGTTGCTGGAGCCAAGGATTTGGAGAGGAAGGAAGCTAGGGATTGATGGGCAAAGGGAACCTTTGGGAATAATAAAAGAACTGTACATTTAACTTGTTTCTGATACCCAACGTCTGTGCATAGGTTAGAAAACATCAAAAGCACACTCAGAACAGGAGCTTGCTGGTGCACAAAAATTATAACTTACGAAAGTGGATAAAGTAAGCAGCTAGAAACAAACTAAATGTCCACATGCAAATTAATGTCTGCCATTAGAAGTCAGGATGGTTAAGGTTTTTTTTTTGTTTTGTTTTGATTAGAAGTCAGGGTGGTAGGGTATTTTTTGTTTCGTTTTGATTAGAAGTTAGAGTGGTAGGGTTCTTTTTGTTTTGTTTTGTTTTGTTTTGTTTTTTTGAGACAGAGTCTCCCTATGTCACCCTCGGTAGAGTGCTGTGGTGACACAACTCACAGCAACCTCAAACTCTTGAGCTTAAGCAGTTCTCCTGCCTCAGCCTCCCAAGTAGCTGGGACTACAGGTGCCCACCACAATGCCCGGCTATTTTTTGGCTGTAATTGTCATTGCTGTTTGGCAGACCCAGGCTGGGCTCAAACCCACCACCTCTGGTGTATGTGGCTGGTGCCCTAGCTGCCGAGCTATAGGTGCCAAACCAGGGCAGTAGTTTTTTAAGAATAAAAGAAGTTGACAGGAGCATGAGGTACTTAAAATGCTTTGTTTCTTGATCCGTGTGTTCATTTTGAATGAATTTATCAAGCTGTACACTTAAAATCTGTAGACATTTCTGTATTAAATTTCAACACAGAAGGTGAAATTTAAAAATTTAATACCACAATCAAAAACAATTTTATATATAGGAGAAGAGGAAAAAAATTAAAGTTTGACAATGCAGTGTGTTATGCAGAATATGAAAAAATGAGGACTCATTTTCCAGAAGTATAATTTGGCAAAAAAAAATTTAGGAAAACAATTTAGCAATATGGTGTGAGGCTGTATGCATGCGTATCCTACAACTCAGTAATTCCATTCCTAAGCCAGAGAAAGTTTTGCCTATCTGTATCAGAAACCATGTAGAAGAATATTTATAGGAGCATTGTTCCTGGATTAAAATAAAGAAAATAAATTTAGGTGATGACCCAGGATCCACAGAATGGAGAAACAATCACATGTCCACACCACTCAGCAGTGAAAATAAAAGAATACAACCAGTCACATCAACAGAGACAACTTCAGGAACAAAATGTTAAATGAATACAAGCAAGTTATAAAAGATTACCTATGAGTCTATGTTTATAAGGCCTCCAAAATAGCAAAACAAATGCGTATGTATGTGATGAAACCAGGAAAGAAAGCAAAAGAACATTAAACACCCGAATCAGGGGAGCGGTTACTTCTGCGTGAGGGACAGAGATGACAGAGATATAACCGGAGACAGGAATCATCCGTCCTAATCCTGAGTGAGGGGCGGTTACCACGGTGCTTTATAATTTGCATATGTATTTTCTATAGTCATCTGTACACAAGTTGGCCAAGGAAAACTTTATCTACTCACCTGAGAACTCCAGTTCAGGATGAGCACATGTCATTACCTGATGTCCTTTCCAAACCCGTTAAGTGAAAAATATGGATGATGATAATGACACTGAAGGCTAACCACATCCACACACAAAGCAAAAAAGAGCCACCAGCCAACAAAAGCTGAGGGGACTCACTGGCAAAGCAGGCAGGGGACGCTGTAGGGCCAACGCGTTGAGATGGTTGTCCTGTAGAATTCATGGTGAGACTTGGCCCAGGGAGTTATCCAATGTGGTGGGAACGGGGCTAAATATCGGGAGATTCTTTTTGGATGTTTCTATAAGAAAGGGCCCCTAATGCACTTTGTCAGGCTAAAAGGAAGAAGTTGAGGGAAAACTAATATAAGTAGAGAGTTTATTTGAGCCAAGCTTGAGGATTGCAAGCCGGGACCACAGATTCAAGTTGCCCTGAATATACTCTTGGCCAGCAGCAGTTATGAACGAATTTCTAAAGCAAAAAAGTGGGACAGGGAGTTGAGAGGATATGAAGTTGTTTGCCAGGAATTCTCAATGATTTAGAGAAATGACATCAATTAGTGATTGGCTGTTCATTGCTGAGGTGTGGGTTACAGCGTCCATTATTAGGTCATTTTATAGCTTCTTGGGGCAATAGCAAGTTCAAGAGAAGAGCACAGAGCTCAGGGGGGAGAGGGACACGATTGCTGTCTCATTTTAATTAGTGTGTCTCCAGACTTGACAATTAAGAGGACTTAGATTCCTCAGCTAAAAGTTCTTTTCTTAACTGCCTGTCCCTCCCCCACCTGAGGAGGAGATTCCTGGATAGAGACATCACGCTGCCTGGCAGGTGCCGTCTGAGCTCCAGTCTTGCTGACAGGGCCCCAGACTGGATCTGAGCCCTTACTCATACACGGGCACCTGGGACCTCCACTTCTAGAGTCTTTGTGGGTAGGGAATGGTCAGCTTCTGTGCTGTTCCCAGGGAACGGCTACAGCTAAAATTGACATCACGTCCCCATCTACAGTCCGGCTTTTACCAGGTTGTTGCTATTTCTCCTCTTGGCCTTGTGGTTTTGCCCTTAATTATAAATTCCTCTATCATGAAGCTGGGGGAGGGGTGGGAGCAAGGTTGAAAAGAAGTTCTGGCAAACTTGAGTATTCAGTCCCATGGTTTACCAAACGTTTAACTTTTATAACAAGAAAACTAAGAAATATTCTTCAACCAAATTGGGGAGATACAATATAGGGTGGCCATGGTGTACATATTTAGTGATTTGTTTAAAAATGAAACAAATTAAAATATCAGGACATACTTTGTATAACAAAGGTAAGTATCATTTTCTGAAACCTACATACGTGTGTGTGTGTGTGTGTGTGTGTGTGTGTGATTTAAATATGTTTCTTATTTCAGGTTGTGATTTGTTTTTAAGTTTGAAAAACATTTAGTTAAACATCGATTCATTCCCCGAATGGGCTTCCCAGTGCAGAGTCTCCTGGACGGGGGAGGGGACACAGCCAGATACCCACCGGCTCTGAATCAGCCTCCAATGCTAGCCGAGGAGCAGCCCTGGGGAAGGGGAGCTGCGTGGTTGGAGGACAAGGTTGGGGGTAACTTTTTACAGTATTTCATTTTGTAAAAAATCATCTATTCACAAATAAACACGTTTATACAAGGATTATGATTTTTTTTAAGTCTATTGATTTTCTGTAGCATGTCAGGTTCTACTTTGGGTTTTGCCGAGTCAACAAACTGCCCTAAGAAAGAAAATGCCCCATCACTGAAGGTGGACGGTGCGATAGGGAGAAAGCTGGAGGATATTCTCATGACACCTGAAGCCTAGAAGGCCCTCATTTAAAATTTATTTTTCCCCAACAATAAAAAAAAAAAAAATATTTTGGAATTTACACTCAATATTTGTCTAAGTAAAAATACATACACACATGTATATTTATAAAATTGACCTTAAAGGTACATAGAAAAATAGTGTGTTATTTAATAGTATGTCATAAACATTTTCCATCTTATTAAAATTTTAAAACAAAAAAAAATAAAATAAAATTTATTTTTATTTGCTTTTATTGAGACAATTTCAAATGAGAATCAAATGTTATACAGGGGAAACATTTCGAAACAATAAAAAGCGATGTGCTGTTCATGTTAAGGTGACCAGCGGTGTGTGGTCAAGCTCCTTAGGGTGCAGGGAAACGAGGACAGGAATGAGGGAGAGGGGCTGTACCAAGTGATATTTACTCTTTCTTATTTTAGGATGGGATTTTAAACAGTCTCAAAGGTTGCAATTATTTCCCAAGTGTCAGAATGCTGAAAGGTCAGCACAGCAACCCACAGAGCTGCTGCTGCGCCTCACAGAGCGTCTGTCTGTCACACCGTCTGTGCAGCATTAGTTTCATCACTGTCCTTCTAACTGAGTGACCTCAGACAAACTCAGTCTTTTAACTTTGGTTTCTTCACTTGTAATTGCGGACAAGGGACCAGACGTTCTCTGCGATGACTCCCGGGGCTGTAGTCTGTGGAGCATCCCCACTAGCAGGGGCACTGCGGCCCATTTGGCCCTCGAGATCATCAGTCAAGACCTATCTGTGCATCTGTCCTCAGAGCTGTTTACAAGTTTGACTGGTGCCCCGCCACTTCGTACTTCCCACGACTTCTAGATCAAAAGAGAACAATTTCTACTGGAAACTATTTCCGAGTATTTCTGGCCATTCCCAGAAAGTAGGCATCAGCGTACTATAACAGTCACAAACCAAATTGAGGGGGGGCAGGGAACATGTGAAAACAAACCATCCTGGACACACCCCCATGGGTATGAGACTTCCATCAGATAATAGGGAAAAAAAACAGTCTATAGAGTGTGGCACCTGGGGCTCAATGGAGTAGAACGCTGGCCCCATATGCCAGAGGTGGTGGGTTCAAACCCAGCCTCGGCCAAAAAAAAAAAAACTGCAAAAAAAAGACCAAACCAGTCTACATGCCGGTATATTTTACTTGCTGACTGTAGAAGACCTAAAATCCGCGTCTGCACCAGGCAAGGGAATGACTCCTCCCATGCACAGGAAACGGAGGTGAAGACCACCAGGCTACCAGACACCAAGATCAGAAAGAGCAGAGGTGGGTTTGTTTTCTAACACACCATAAGCCTAGAAGAAACTGCTCTTGACCACACTCCAAAAAAAAAAAAAAAAAACCTACCTGTAAATGGAAAAAGACATGGAATTAACAAATATTGGAAGAAAACATGGAATTTTTTTAAAAAATTATCTTGAGATAGTAAAAGTTATTCCAAGCAAGGAACAACTTCACACTTTAAAAGAAAAAATTAATGGATTTGCTCCTATGTAAAGATCCGGGGGGAAAAAAGCAAAGAAATATGTGCTTTTATGTATATACAAAATTTAAAAACCAATAAGAATCTTTTTATTAACTGACATTAACTTGTAGAAAATGTAAAAGCATCTATAAATAAGAAAAAGAAAACAAACCAATAGAAAAATGGGCCAAATGTGCAAAAAAAGACACAGAGAAAGAGCCAATAACATTGGAAGATATTCAGCTTGATAAAAATCACATAAAAGTGATTGGCCATCAGATGAGCAAAATGTAGAAACAGACAGTACCAAGTGTTGACATGTTGGAAAACAGGTGTTTCAACATGGTAGGTATATGTTAAACTGCCACTGTCTTCTGTGGGTAACTAGTGATTTCAATTAAAATGTGCAATTGCATTCCTAGACACAGTAATTCTGCTTCTGCTCTTTAAAAGAATCATATGCACATGTAAAGTTTAAAGTATGTTTATTTCGACCTTCTCTGAATTAAAAATGTATATAATCCAAAAATCATATATATAGGATAAATGTAACTAGATTAAGATACAAATAAAATACATAAATATATAAATAAATATATAGTCAAATAAGTCACGGTATAGCTATCTTTGGATAGGCACAGTAGTTAGAGCAGCGGTTCTCAACCTGTGGGTCGTGACCCCTTTTTAACAATGAAAATACATTGCAGCATTAGGAAGACTGAGAACCACTGAGTTAGAGGAATGAAGAAAGTGGAAGGAGTTCCAAGTATGCCAGTGCTCTTGCAAAAAGCAAGGTAAATTGTATGCACATTGTGTGAGTGTATTTTGTGTTAAAATAAACATAGCAAATGAGAAACGAAGGGTATACTTGGGTAAGTATGCACACGTGTTCCTATAGGATCTGAACAGAACCTCATTGCTGGGCGAGGTAGAGGAAATATTAACTCTTTATGTACTTTTGTAATAGATAATTCATAAGAAAGTATCATATTAAATATGATTAAAAAGTATCACATTAAAATGTGATCTTTTAATTTGAGGAAGAAATTAAACAACGCAGGAAAAGAAAGAAAGGGGAAAGGAAGAGAAGGAAAAAAAGTGAAGGAAGTAAACATTCCTCATGTGTCAGGCTGTGAAATACAGGGGAAGATACGGCTGTTCTTGACCTCACTAAAAGGCCCTACCCTGGTCTCCTTAACAATGAGTTGTCTTAGGAATGACATCACCTTCACCCAGACCTCTTTTGCTAAGCGAAGTAGAGCAGAATAAATCACAGTCCAATCCCTAGAACCAGAGCAGGACTCAGATGCTGCCCTCCTTGCTGGAGACAGGACGTTGGTCCAGCTACTTGTCCCCTCAGCACCTCAGTGTCCTCATGTGAAAAAGCGGGAACATATTAATGCCTATCTCATGACGGTTTTTGTAACAAGTGCATAAATACTTGAAATGTTGTTGACACTAGGAAGACACCCAATAAATGTTAATTCTCACAATTAACACCAATGGGCACCACCTGTACACTCTGGCTGATAGTGAAGTCAAAAGGCTTTGCTGTCTTTGCTTACGTGGAATGCAGAGAGGGAAGCCCAGGCCATGGTGCAGTCAACCCCCGTGAGTCATTGCACAGCAGTGGGTGCACAGCACCTGCAGATCTAAGAGACAAGGGGCTAAGCCAAAGGACAAGCAGGGCTTGCGTGAAGCGAGGGGCTCAGCGTGCAGGGAGGGGCTCAGCGTGCAGTGAGGGGCCCGGTGTGCAGCAAAGGGCTCAGCGTGCAGTGAGGGGCTCCTGTGCAGCGAGGGGCTTGGTGTACAGTGAGGGACTCACCAGTTCACGTGTGACTTTTTAAGCACTTCAGCACAGTGAGATCTCAGTAAATATTGTCAACTCAGTAGCAAAGTTATAGTCCAGCATATGTACTTAGACACAAATGCTGGTGTGCAAGCCATGTGATGTTAGACAAAAGCTTTCATCCTTCATTTCCTCATCTGAAATGGTGGGACTTGAATGCCAATTTTGCTCTGTTGCAGAGGATCTAAGTAGAATTTGCAGTGCTCAGCAGCAGCTGAAGCAAAGTAGGTGTTGAGTAGATGGTCAGTGTTATTATTGTGGTCTATCTGTCTAAGCTGGCTCATTTTAAAATTTGAAAAACAGTTCAATTTCACGAGTGCAACTATTTGCAAAGAAGCCGTATGACTAACTGTAAGAGTAAACACAGGCCTATGAAGCAAGAGTTCAAGAGTTCTTCCCAATGTTAGCTCTGCTGCTGACTTCTTTAGGGGCATTTGAAGAGTCATTTCATCAAGCAAAACATTTATTAATAATAGAAGTCTGTAACCAGAGCACATCCCCTTGCCAAAACAACTCACTGTGCTTATGGACCTAATTTAAAATTCTGAGATCCCTGTTTGGTGTTCTGTGAAGTCATCAAGCTGGGAATTCTCTCAGTCAGGACTTCACCTGTGACTTTTGGGGTTGTCTAGACCAGTGTTTTCCAACCTTCTTTATTTCATGGCACACTTGAACCTATAGTTAAACTTCTACAGCACACTTACATTATGTTGATCCAAGAAAGAGTCACAAAAAGAATATACTTATTGTGCTTTGAACTTCTTTCAAAAATAATTTACTTATTGATCTGTAATAATTTTCCTGGCCCACCAGTGTGCTGCGGCACAGTGCTTGAAAATCACAGGTCTAGGTCCTGAGGGTCCAGGCCTCTGTGGTAGCATTCCGTGGTCAGCCCACATATGTTCCAGTTCCTCTACTTTGGCTTTCTTTCCTAAAAGATTCAAAGACATCGAATAGGGTGGTTCTTATTAAAAATTTGCATTGGTTAATTGAAAGGGATAAGACCACCATGACTTCTTCCCTGATTTCAGGTAGTCAGCTAGAAAAGTGCAGGGGGTGGAGTGGGGCGTGATGGATATGGTAGGCCATTTTCAATTGTTTGGAGTCAGGCTGACCTGGGCTATTTCAGGAATGGGGCTGACCCCTGCAGGTGGGCCATTTTGAGAACAGAGTTAATTTAGACCCTGAAAGACTTCCAAGAAGCAGCTGATATGCCTCAAAGTTGTGTATAAAACCCCAAACTTCACTTTCCAGGGAGACTGCAGTTGCTAGGAGGGGGCCCACCTTGCTGTGTAAGTTGTTAATCAACTTCCTTTTTCATACTAAAACTTTACTGCTCTTTTCGATTATTTCAGTGACTACCTTGAGCCCCCACACTGCTCTAACACTGGCATCTCATCTCTAGTTATTTGATCAACTCCAGTTGACTCACAACGTCCTCTTGCTGGGGAGACACCCCCACCCCATGCTTCCAGCAAGAAGTGTCTCTATCTCATCTGAATTCTAAGAACATGTTATCTCTGACCCTCTAAGGTAAGTGTAATTTTTTCCCTATGTTATAATGATACATCTTTCCTGTCAGATTATGAATTCCCTAGAGAATAAAACATATCTTTACAGCTTCGTAGGCCAAATATAATACCTTATAATAAATTATAATAGAAAAGTTGAGGGAAAGCCCATGCTGAGGTTCGTTGTGTCTAGATGTCTTCATCTGTGCCATTATAACAAAATATTGGAGACTAGTGATCTAAAGAGCAGAAATTATTTCTCACAGTTCCACAGGCTGGAAGGCCAGGATTTAGGCACCTGTTGGCAGATTGGGTGTCTGGTGAGGGCAATTCTCGGCTCCTGCATCCTCATAAGGCAACAGGGAGAAAGTCAAAGAGGCAAAAAGGGTCTCTAGCTCCCTCCAGCCCTTTTCTCAGGGTGTTCATCCAGTTGGTGAGGGTGGGATGATCCCATTACTCACCTCCTAAAAGCCCCACCTGTTTTTTTTAAGCTTCGGCACATGGCCTTTGGCGGACATGTTCAGAAAATAGCACTAGGAGAACTTTAAAATTCAGGACCGTAGTTTCCTAGTCTTTAAAGAAATACCAATACAAGCCAGGAGCAGTGGCTCAGGCCTGTAATCCCAGCTCTCTGGGAGGCTCAGATGGGAGAGTCACTTGAACTCAAGAGTTCAAGACCAGCCTGAGCAAGAACAAGACCCTTTCTCTACTAAAAATTGAAAAAATTAGCTGGGTGTGATGCTATTTGCCTATAATCCAACTACTGGGAAGGCCGAGGCAGGAGGATCACTTGAGTCCAGGGAGTTGGAGGTTGCAAGTGAGCTGTGATGGCCACCGCACTCTAGCCTGGGTACAGAGTGAGCCTCTGTCTCAAAAAATACCTATGTGATTTTAAAATATCAATATAACTACATGCTGTGGCTTGTTTTTTTAATCCTAATACTATATATTGTTATGGGCTGTGAGACTTACATAGAACAGTGAACTCCCTGTTATCCATAGCGCAAGCTACCAGCAGGCGGCCAGCCTGGTGTGCTGAGCCCTCGGTAGACCCAGGCTTTCTGCATCACTCCCCAGCTCCCACGGGTCCTCAGCCACTGAAACATCCATATTTAAGACCTCTGCTGCTCTCCCGGCTGGTCGCAGGTAAATGTGGACTTGCTGCCGTTGCATTACACTGTCCATGCTTTTTGTGGGGCACTTTGATGACTCAGTGCTGGTCTGGCCGGCAGTGGATTCCCCCACACACGCTGTATTGCTATTGTGCCCCTAGCAGTCTGGGGTTGAATTACAGAGTGTGTAACTGACCTGCAGGTACAGAACTGTGATGTGGCTTTCAGGGACCTATCATCCCTCCAGCTTGGTGTCCTACCCCAGGTGTGTAACTCATGTCTGCTTAATGCTGTGAGACTATTTCTGTACACACATTGCTGAGTACATTAAATACACATTGGTGTAACACAGCAAAACTGTCACAGTGAAGTTTGGCTCTATTTGCCTTAATTTGCTTTTAATTAGTATGTTTCAATATTAACATCAAGTCAATACTGAGTTTATGGTATGGTATGTTATAGTCTGGGGTGTAGCATTAGGCCTATTTTTTAATAAAAACTCTTAAGCAACCAGAAATTACATTTTCTGGAATCTATCAACTCTCATGGGTGCCTGTGTGCCAAATAATGGGAAAATCATTATATTTCATAAGCCTTAACATTTAATTTATGGTTTAGAGAAAAACAGAAAATGATTATTTATTTTATAAAGAAGTCTTAAAAATTGAGGACCCCCCGGGCAATTGAAGCAGCTTCAAAAATACACTACTGGGACCTGATCAAACTAAAAAGCTTCTGCACAGCCAAGAACACAGTAAGTAAAGCAAACAGACAGCCCTCAGAATGGGAGAAGATATTTGCAGGTTATGTCTCCGACAAAGGTTTAATAACCAGGATCCACAGAGAACTCAAATGTATAAGCAAGAAAAGAACAAGTGATCCCATCGCTGGCTGGGCAAGGGACTTGAAAAGAAACTTCTCTGAAGAAGATAGGCGTATGGCCTACAGACATATGAAAAAATGCTCATCATCTTTAATCATCAGAGAAATGCAAATCAAAACTACCTTGAGATACCATCTAACTCCAGTAAGATTAGCCCATATCACAAAGTCCCAAGACCAGAGATATTGGCGTGGATGTGGAGAAAAGGGAACACTTCTACACTGCTGGTGGGAATGCAAATTAATACATTCCTTTTGGAAAGATGTTTGGAGAACACTTAGAGATCTAAAAATAGATCTGCCTTCAATCCTATAATTCCTCTACTAGGCATATACCCAGAAGACCAAAAATCACATTATAACAAAGATATTTGTACCAGAATGTTTATTGCAGCCCAATTCACAATTGCTAAGTCATGGAAAAAGCCCAAGTGCCCATCGATCCACGAATGGATTAATAAAGTGTGGTATATGTACACCATGGAATATTATGCCGCCTTAAAGAAAGATGGAGACTTTACCTCTTTCATGTTTACATGGATGGAGCTGGAACATATTCTTCTTAGTAAAGTATCTCAAGAATGGAAGAAAAAGTATCCAATGTACTCAGCCCTACTATAAAACTAATTTATGGCTTTGACGTGAAAGCTATAACCCAGTTATAATCTAAGAATATGGGGAAGGGGGAAAGAGAGGGGAGGGAGGAGGGAGGATGGGCGGAGGGAGGGTGATTGGTGGGATTACATCTGCAGTGCATCTTACAAGGGTACCTGTGAAACTTAGTAAATGTAGAATGTAAATGTCTGAACACAATAAGAAAATGCCAGGAAGGCTATGTTAACCAGTGTGATGAAAATGTGTCAAACTGTTTATAAAACCAGTGTATGGTGCCCCATGATCGCATTAATGTACACAGCTATGATTTAATATTAATAAAAAAAAGAAGCCTTAAAAATTGAATAGTACGTCTTATGTAGCATGTGTGTGTATAAATAAAGGACTGGCCCTGGGAAATGTTTTAGAGTTCATCATATTCTTTTCTTAAAAGCAGCTTTCTCTGAGCATTTTCCATTGTTTATCTGTGAGGCAGGATGACAATAATTCTTTCTTATAAATACTTACTTGATTATGTTCCAGGGTTATGGTAGCCTCATACACTGGGCAGTTAATTCTCCAGTTCTGTTTCTGGAGTGGTTTTTATAAGCCCCACACACTGGGCAGTTTCTTCTCTGGTTCTGTTTCTGGAGTGCTTTTTATAAGCTATAATGATGTGCTCACTGCAGATTTGAAAACCCTGGCCTATAAAACTGTCTGAAATCTGGGTTGAGATAAATCTAACTATGAACGCATTTATTTAATGATTATTTGTCTCATTAGATTTTGTTTCCTTTCAGTCCATTTTGATAATTAATATGTGGGGGTAAAATTTTAATTTTTCACTAAATTTTCAAATTCATTTTCATGAGGTTCTTTAAAAATTTAATCTATTTTCTCTGTTATATCTCATTTTTCTTACTACTTTTTGTATTAATACTCAGCATGAAGGTTTTCCCTAATCAGACACATACTGCTGGAGATTTGTGGATTTTATAAATATTTTTAAATAGCCACTTGTTGGCTCTGGTGATGATACTGACTGAGGCAGAACCGGGTTTGAAAGTGTGTATCCTCCAGCTGTGTGACCATGGGCAAGTCGCTTAACCTCTCTGTGCCCTGGTATCCTCCTTTATAAAACAGGGAAAACAGTAGTACCCATCTCATAGACTTGAGAGGATTAAATGAGTAATTAACACAAATTAGGACAGTTTAATGGTTTAATTTATGTAGCAATTACTATGTGACAGACACTCTTAGGCTTGTGCCTGTCACGTAGTAAATACTGTTTAAACTATTCTTGCTGGTGTTACCTCATTAATTTCTGTTCTTTATTATTCTCTCTTTTCTCTTTTATTGAATTATTGTTCTTTTCTTCTAGATTATTGACTTAAATTCTATGGAAAATATTGATATAAATCATTCTTTTCAGAAGAGAAAACTAAGAGTCAGAAATTTGAATTTCCTTTAAAAAAAAAGAGAGAAACCACTTTACTTAACAGAAAATTGATTTTAAAATGCTTTATTTTCAAAGTGCTGTGTTACGAAGCCTCTTCTGTGCTGACGAGAAACCTCAGCACAAATTAAACACATAACATCTATGACTCAAACTCAGAACTCGGACATTGGTGATTATGTGAAGGTAAAGGTCTCAGTTAAGATTAATTTTGATCGTGCTCCATTCTTTATCATAAGGGCAGTTTTTATTACATTCTTGGGTATTTGATATTGAAAGACGGACATTCTTATTAATTTATTTTACAACAGTCCTTATTTTTCCTATTTCCTTTTTAAACTTCTATATTATACAAGATGTTAAATTTTGTGAAGCATGTTTAAAATAATTATGGGAACTGAAAATATGGCTGATGTAAAATACAGTAAAAGATATGCCCCCAAATAAAAAACAGTCTTGGGTGCATAATAAGTGATCAATAAATAGCCCTGAAATAAATGAAATAAAATTGTGAGGGTGGTAGAAGTGCCCTGGCAGGGTACAGACACCTGTTTCCTCATTTGTACCAGTGTTTTTTGTTTTCTCTGTTGGCTGTAGAAAAGCAGTCATTTCTGTCCATACACATACGATGAAAGCTAAATATTTTTGAGCTTTCATTCATGTACCAGGCATATAGTTGAGCACATAAACCAGCCCCTGCTTTTATGCAAAGAGGTTAATTCTACTCACCATCATGTGTGGGAGTGGTCCGCTCCCGTGCACACTTCTGAGTTACGTTTCCCTGAGCCACACCTGAGAGACCAAGTCTTTGTCCATCCCTAATCTAACACCATTTTCAACCCCTTTTCTCCTCTCCAAACTCTTCCACCTTCTCTTGACTTCATCATCATTATTAAAAGGAATATTCAGAGAAGGGTTATTATCTCCCTGCTTCTTCCGTGAGGACACAATTTCCTTTCCAGCCCTCTCAAACGGAGACTGTTTGTTCCTAAACCTAATTAATACACCTCAAGGTCGAGAGGCAGAGGGGTATCCTGTCTGCTCACCCTTACCACTTCTCCATCATTACTTCTCCCTTTTGTAAACCCCCTGTCTACCTGTCTGCGGCACCATTTCTTCCTCCCCGTTGAGGTCATCTGCCTCCATGGCTCCTCTGAGACTCATGTCCTCCAGATATACTTGTCTAAGTAGCTTCTATGCCCCTCACTGTTACCTACAAACCACCCGCTGGCCAAGCTAAAATATCCAAGTCACCCTTAATTTCCCCCTTTCTCCCACTGTTTACACCAAGTCATCTCCAAGTCCTGTCCACTCTACATTCAAAATGCATCTCAAATCTATAAATATACGGTAAGTATCATTGCTGCCATGTCTATAAATATTAGAACTATAGTGTCTTGTTGCAAGAGATAATGAAGTGGCACATGTAAGGGCAAGACCCTGCCTGTCACTTAATCTCAGCAAGACCCTGCCTGTCATGTTAATCTCATAGCACTTTCTAGCTACTGTCCTTTTTTTCTGCTTCCTTTTATAGGAACTTAACAACTTAACAAGAGTTGTCTTTACATACATGCTCACCTCCACTCATATCCAGTCCACACCGACTGCTACTCCACTATGCAAATTTCGTCAAGGTCAACATCTAATTTATTCCCAAATAGAGTGGTTAATATTCCCATAGGTCATTTGGAAATTTTCAATAGCACACACCAAAATGATCCATTTTGGGGAAGAGCTACGGTGGGACCCACGATTGGCACCCTCCCGGACCCCAGCAAGAGCTGTGCAGGGACCCTCCCAGACCACTGGAAGAGCTGTGCTGTGACCCACAATCGGCACCCTCCAGGATCCTGGTAAGAGCTGCACCAGGACCCTCCTGGACCTCTGGAAGAGCTGCACCAGAACCTGCTACCCGCCTGCTGGGCCTCCCCACACCCTGACCAAAAACTCCGGGAGCTGCACAACCCCACGTCCTCCCTCCTGCACCCTCCCTGCCTCTACACCACCCAATGGTCTGGCCAGGGACTCTGGTAGCCACATGCCCTCCGGAGTGCTCCCTGCCTCTGTGCAGAGCCCTTCTCCTGGCCAGAGACTGCTGGGGCCTTGGGGCCTCTGTGCCAAAGTCATTGGGCGCCAGGCACTCCCAGAACCATGTGCACCACCCCCTGCCCTGTTGCTGGATCCCGGGGTGTCACACTATGGAGCTGGTCCCACAACCAGAACTCCCTGGCTGGGGCAGCCCCAGAAGAGCTACACAGGGTCACTACCTACAAACATCCAGCAATAATACAGTGATCCACCCAGGGTCTAAACTCGGAGAGAAACCACCCCAACTCTGAGGATGGCCAGAGGCAATGGTGAAAAACAATCATGAGATGAAATCAAAGGAAAAACTCTGGCAAAATGAATACTCAGAGGAGATCAACTCCCCCAAGGAACAATGGGGCAGACATAGCACAAAATCCCATGCACAAACAAATAGCTGAGATGTCAGAAATCCAATTCAGAATCTGGATAGCAAATAAGATCGAATTAGAATTCCAAGCAGTAATCCAAAAGATGTCTCAAGAATTCAATGAATTCAAAGACCAAATGACCAAAGATTTTGACACATTGAGACAAGAAGTCGCAGCCCTCAAAGATCTGAGAAACACAGTAGAAACCCTCAGTAACAGAATGGAGCAAGCAGAAGACAGGAATCTAACATTGAATACAAAGCTTTCAAAAGCTCCCAAACTCTCAGAGAGGAAGAGAAATGGAGGGCAAAAACAGATCACTCAGAGAGCTCTGGGATAATTTGAAGAAAACCAATATTCGACTTATAGGGATCCCCGAAAGTGACGAAGCGGCTTCACAAGGCACAGAGTCTCTTCTCCATGAGATTATGAAAGAGAACTTTCCAGACATGCCAGGAGATTCTGAATTTCAGATAGCTGACAATTTCAGAACTCCAGCATGACTCAACCCAAATAAGACATCCCCCAGACTCATCATAATCAATTTCACTAAACTTAATATGAAGGAGAAAATTCTGAAAGCAGCCAGACGAAAGAAAAACATTACCTACAAGGGGAAGAATATTAGAATAACTGCAGATCTCTCTGCTGAAACCTTTCAAGCTAGAAGAGGATGGTCATCGATTTTTAATCTCCTAAAACAAAGTAACTTTCGGATCCTGTACCCAACTAAACTGAGTTTCATTTATGATGGAGAAATTAAATACTTTAATGACATTCACATGTTGAAGAAATTTGCCACAACTAAACCAGCTCTCCAGGATCTTCTCAGACCTATCCTTCATAAAGAACAGCATAATCCTCCACCACAAAAGTAAACCCACCCAGAAAATTTTGATCAAATTCCAACTTCCACAGTCCCAAAAGGATTAAAAATGTCCACCGCCCTCTTGAAAGGCTTATCAATATTCTCAATGAATGTGAATGATTTAAATTGTGCTCTAAAGAGGCACAGGTTGGCTCAGTGGATACAAAAACTCAAGCCAGATATCTGCTCCTACAAGAATCTCATCTTACATTAAAAGACAAATATAGACTCAAGGTGAAGGGATGGTCATCTATACTCCAGGCAAATGGAAAGCAGAAAAAAGCAGGCATTGCAATCCTATTCGCAGATGCAATAGGCTTTAAACCAACCAAAATAAGGAAGGATAAGAATGGATACTTCATATTTGTTAAAGGTAATACTCAATATGATGAGATTTCAATTATTAATATTTATGTACCCAACCAGAACGTACCTCAGTTTATAAGAGAAACTCTAACAGACATGAGAAACTTGATTTCCTCCACTTCCATAGTACTTGGAGATTTTAACTCCCCTTTAGTAGTGCTGGATAGATCCTCCAAAAAGAAGCTAAGCAAAGAAATCTTAGATTTAAACTTAACCATTCAACATCCGGACTTAACAGACATCTACAGAACATTTCATCCCAACAAAACTGAATACACATTCTTCTCATCAACCCACGGATCATACTCCAAAATCAACCACATCCTGGGCCACAAATCTAACTTCAGCAAATTTAAAAAAATAGAAATTATTCCTTGCATCTTCTCAGACCATCATGAAATAAAAGTTAAACTCAATAACAACAGGAATCTGCATACCCATATAAGAACATGGAAGCTAAATAACCTTATGCTGAAGGATAGATGGGTTATAGACGAGATTAAGAAGGAAATCACCAAATTTTTGGAACAAAACAACATGAAGACACGAATTACCAGAACCTCTGGGACACTTCAAAGGCAGTCCTAAGAGGGAAATTTATGGCACTGCAAGCCTTCCTCAAGAAAACGGAAAGAGAGAAAGTTAATAACTTAAAGGAACTTCTCAAGCAACTGGAGAAGGAAGAACATTTGAAACCCAAACCCAGTAGAAGAAAAGAAATAACCAAAATCAGAGCAGAATTAAATGAAATTGAAAACAAAAGAATTATACAACAGATCAATAAATCCAAAAGTTGGTTTTTTGAAAAGGTCAATAAAATAGATAAACCTTTGGCCAACCTAACCAGGAAAAAAAGAGTAAAATCTCTAATTTCATCAATCAGAAATGGTAAAGATGAAATAACAGACCCCTCAGAAATTCAAAAAATTCTTAACGAATATTATAAGAAACGTTACTCTCAGAAATATGAAAATCTGAAAGAAATCGACCAATACTTGGAAATACGCCACCTACCAAGACTTATCCAGAATGAAGTAGAAATGTTGAACAAGGCTATATCACGTTCTGAAATAGCATCAACTATACAAAATCTCCCTAAAAAGAAAAGCCCAGGACCAGATGGCTTTACATCAGAATTCTACCAAACCTTTAAAGAAGAACCAGTACCTATATTACTAAACCTCTTCCAAAATATAGAAAAAGAAGGAATACTACCCAACACATTCTATGAAGCAAACATCACCTTGATCCCTAAAGCAGGGAAAGACCCAACAAGTAAAGAAAATTATAGACCAATATCACTAATAAATATTGATGCAAAAATACTCAATAAGATCCTAACAAACAGAATCCAACAACACATCAAAAAAATTATACACCATGACCAAGTGGAATTTATCCCAGGCTCTCAAGGCTGGTTCAATATACGTAAATCTATAAATGCAATTCAGCACATAAACAAACTAAAAAATAAAGACCATATGATTCTCTCAATTGATGCAGAAAAAGCATTTGATAATATCCAGCATCCCTTCATGATCAGAACACTTAAGAAAGAAGGGACATTTCTTAAATTGATAGAGGCCATCTACAGTAAACCCGCAGCCAATATCGTATTGAATGGAGTTAAATTGAAATCATTTCCACTTAGATCAGGAACCAGGCAAGGTTGCCCATTGTCTCCATTGCTCTTTAACATTGTAATGTAAGTTTTAGCCATTGCAATTAGGGAAGAAAAGATGATCAAGGGTATCCACATAGGGTCAGAAGAGATCAAACTTTCACTCTTCGCAGATGATATGATCATATATCTGGAAAACACTAGGGGTTCTACTACAAAACTTTTAGAAGTGATCAAGGAATACAGCAATGTCTCAGGCTACAAAATCAACACCCATACATCTGTACCCTTTATATATACCAACAATAGCCAAGCCGAAAAAACAGTCAAGGACTCTATTCCTTTCACAGCAGTGCCAAAGAAGATGAAATATTTGGGAGTTCATCTGACAACAGATGAAAAGATCTGAAAGATCTCTATAAAGAGAACTATGAAACTTCAAGAAAAGAAATAGCTGAAGATGTTAACAAATAGAATACATACCATGCTTATGGCTGGGAAGAATCAACATCGTTAAAATGTCTATACTACCCAAAGCAATATATAATTTTAATGCAATTCCTATCAAAACTCCATTGTCATATTTTAAAGATCTTCAAAAAATAATACTTCATTTTATATGGGATCAGAAAAATCCTTGAATAGCCAAAACATTACTCAGCAATAAAAACAAAGCAGGAGGAATCACAGTACCAGACCTGAGACTGTACTATAAATCGATAGTGATCAAAACAGCATGGTACTGGCACAAAAACAGAGAAGTAGATGTCTGGAACAGAATAGAGAACCAAGAGATGAATCCAGCTACTTACCGTTATTTGATCTTTGACAAGCCAATTAAAAACATTCAGTGGGGAAAAGATTCCCTATTTAACAAATGGTGCTGGGTGAACTGGCTGGTGATCTGTAAAAGACTGAAACTGGACCTACACCTTTCACCATTAACGAAGATAGACTCTCACTGGATAAAAGATTTAAACTTAAGACATGAAATTATAAAAATACTTGAAGAAAGTGTAGGGAAAACTCTTGAAGGAATCGGCCTGGGTGAATATTTTATGAGGAGGACACCCCAGGCAATTGAAGCAGTATCAAAAATACATTACTGGGACCTGATCAAACTAAAAAGCTTCTTTCTGCACAGCCAAGAACATAGTAAGTAAAGCAAGCAGACAGCCCTCAGAATGGGAGAAAATATTTGCAGGTTACACCTCTGATAAAGGTTTAATAACCAGAATCTACGGAGAACTCAAACATATTAGCAAGAAAAGAACAAGGGATCCCATCTCAGGGTGGGCAAAGGACTCGAAGAGAAATGTGAAGACAGACACATGATCTACAAACACATGGGAAAAAAGCTCATCATCCTTAATCATCAGAGAAATGCAAATCAAAACTACTTTGAGATATTACCTAACCCTAGTAAGAGTAGCCCACATTACAAAATCCCAAAACCAGAGATGTTGGTGTGGATGTGGAGAAAAGGGCACACTTCTACATTGCTGGTGGGAATGCACACTAATACATTCCTTTTGGAAGGATGTTTGGAGAATACTTAGAGATCTAAAAATAGACCTGCCATTCGATCCTATAATTCCTTTACTAGGTATATACCCAGAAGACCAAAAATCACAATATCACAAAGACATCTGTTCCAGAATGTTTATTGCAGCCCAATTCATAGTTGCTAAGTCATGGAAGAAGCCCAAGTGCCCATCGACCCACGAATGGACTAGCAAATTGTGGTACATGTATACCATGGAATATTATGCAGCCTTAAAGAAAGATGGAGACTTTACCTGTTTCATGCTTACATGGATGGAGCTGGAACATATTCTTTTTAGCAGACTATCTCAAGAATGGAAGAAAAGGTATCCGATGTACTAGCCCTACTATGAAGCTAATTTATAGCTTTCATATGAAGGCTATAACCCAACTATAGCACAAGAATATGGGGAAAGGGCCAAGGGAGGTGAAGGGAGTGGGGAAGTCAGGGTGAAGGGAGGGTAATGGGTAGGGCCTACCGTGCATCTTAGAATGGGTACAAGAGAAACCTACTAAATGCAGAATACAAATGTCTACATACAATAACTAAGAAAATGCCATGAAGGCTATGTTGAACAGTTTGATGAGAATATTTCAGATTGTAGATGAAACCAGCACATTGTACCCCTTGACTGCACAAATGTACACAGCTATGACTTAACAATAAAAAATAATAAATAAATAAATAAAAGAAACAATAAATAAATAAATAAAAATAATAATCCATTTTTTCCTTGAAATTCTCTCTTCTCCTGGTTTTCCCTCTGTCTTCTTAGTTACATCTTTTTCTGATTCCTTTCTGGGCTCCCGTTCTTTCCAATTGTGTCTTCTCTCTCAGTTTCCTTCTAGGCAATCAATCAGTGTCATTCTCAAGGAACGAATGGTTCAATTGCTTCCTTCATATTTTATTTAAATATCTCACAGGTACCTCAGATTTACAAGCTTAAAATGAAACTCTTCTTTCCCATCTCAGATTTGCTCTTCACTTTAAAATCTCTTCTCCCTGAAAACATTAAATCTACAGTGGTCTAATCCCACAAACTAGAAGTCTAGAAATCATCACTTATTCTTCCCCTTTTATCACTCCCTACATACAATATATTAACAAGTTCATTGACCTTTTTCTTCTAAAATTCATTTTAAATTCTACTTCTCTGCACCTCCGTGGCCAGCTTACTCAACTATCCCTTTTCTGCATGATCACAATAGTCTTCTAACTCATCTCACTGCTTCAGATCTTGTCCTCACAAGACCTGACCTTACACTTCTCCTCCAATCATCGCACACTATACTTCAGAAAAAATACTTCTTCTATGTCAGTTCTAAAACAATACCAATTCATTCCTCAAGTTTTTGCAAAAAGTGTTCCTCTTGTACTGGAAACTCCCTCCCTATGTTTGAATTGACTAAGTCCTTCTTTTCCTTTTATCACAGTCTGAGTTTTTGCTATCATCTAAATCAGTGTTCTCAACCTTCCTAATGCCACAACACTTTAGTACAGTTCCTGTGGGTTGCAACCCACAGGTTGAGAACTGCTGGTCTAAATGTTTGTGCCCCTCCAAAATTCATATATTGAAACTTAATCCCCATGTGATACTAAGAGATGGAGGTGACGAGATCATGAGGGGTCCAACCTATGAAGGAGATTAGTGATGCTATAAAAGGAGCTGGAGGGATTTTATTTATCCTTCCCACCACCTATGGACACGTAGAAGTTGCCATCTATGAGAAACTGGCCCTCACCAGACATCAAATCTACTGGTACCATGATCTTGGACTTCCCAGCCTCTAGAACTGTGAGAAATAAATTTCTGTTGCTTATAAATTATCCGGTCTTAAGTATTTTGTTACAGCAGCGCAAATGGTTGTAATCTACCCCAGGAGGACTGAAGATCATTTCCCTGTAGTAGCTTCTCCCCATCCATCCTTGAATAGTTTCTGCTTCCAGCTACTTGCAATCTTCTTTTTACTTACTATGATTTCACTGTTTTATTTATTTGTTTATTTATTTACATGGTTGTTTACTTTCTGGTTGTTTTTCTCACTGGAACATAAATGTCATGAAGGCAAAGTCTAAATATTCCTTTTAGACACTGCTGTTTCTCTATTACCCAGCATGGTGTCTCGCACACATCTGACACTCGATAAACATCTGTTTAGTAATTAAATAAATGAGTTGTGGGTAAAGAGATTAATATGAGTAAAGTCAAGGTTTATGGGAGGAAAAAGTGGAAATGTCATTTGTGGGTGAATATGACAGAGTTCAAATGGTATTAATTTTCCAATTAGCATTCATTAAATAAAAATTTGAGCTCTGTACTTTTTTTTCAGATTTATATAAGGGTACAAATTTTTAGGTTCATTGTTTTCATTTCTAAGGTAAAGTTCAAGTCATAAAGTTGAGCCCCTCACCCAGGAGAGTGCTGAACACCCTTACATTGTGCACATTAGGTGAGATCCCACCAATCGCCCTCCCTCCGCCCCCCTTCTCCCTCCTCTCTTCTTCCCATTGCTAGACTATATTTGAGTTTTTCTTTCATGAGGGCATGTAGTTGTTTACATATTGGTTCCATATTAGTATTGAGTACAGTGGATACACTTTTTTCCCATTCTTGTGATACTTTACTAAGAAGAATATCTTCCAATTCCATCCAGGTAAACACAAAAGATGTAAAGTCTCTGTCTTTTATTATGGCTGAATACTTCTCCACGGTATACATACAACACAGTTTGTTAATTCATTTATAGGCTGATGGGCACTTGGGTTAATTCCACGTCTTGGCAATTGTGAATTGGAGATCTGTCCTTTGACCATTCATATCTGATGGTGAAACTTTACAAAAGAAGACAACAATAGTATATCAGATGCAGTATTGTTTAAAGAGTTTTAATACATAACAAAAAAAGATTGTGAAATTAGGAGCTACTTTAGAGACACAGCCTAACTCATCAGCTAGTTTTCCAAGTTTCTGAAAGGACTTGGATGCCCACAACTAATGGAGATAGAACAAAAGTCTTAGGAATTAATTAGATGCCAGAATGAGAATGAAAGGAGTAAAAGATGATGCCCAGATTACCAGCCTGATTCATTTTGGTGGTAAAGTTAACAAAGGTGGACGAGTCACGAAAAAGAGCTGGCTTGGGAGAGGGATGAAGAATTACTATTGAACCTGATGAGTTTATGCTGCTGGTTGGTTAGCTGGACAGACAGGTCAAACTGTCTATGAAAACCAGGAGTCTGGATCTGAGGAGAATGTCAGAGCTACAGTTAGCAATTTGGGATTCTCCACTTAGAGCTGAATGCTGAGCACAGATGAAAGCAGAAGGAACATCCCAAGAACAGATGACAATCACGTTAGTAAGGGAAACGTACACAGGGAGTGTGAGCAATGTGCTCTCTTCCCAGCAAAAAATTAAGCAGACATTTTCTTTATACTTTCTCTTCCTAAGTTAGCAATTAAAGCCAAAACCCTGCTTTAAAACCATTATAAGAAAGCTCTCCAATAGATTGGTCTTCCTCAAGGTCTCACCAGCTCATGCACCTGAGACCTTCTAGGGCAGCTGTCAGGCCTATGTCTTGTCTCTGCCTCTTCTTCTCCCTCCTTAGTGTAAGTTGTGGAGACAGACGCTGCTCCACGTTCACACCTCTGTCTAGCCGCGGGCACTGCAGCACACTCCCACATGCCACAGTGGTGTGCCTTTTCCTCCTATAGCAATCACCCTGCTCCTTTATGATTCCCTGTACAGACACCTGTTTCTTCAAGTACACCGTAAACTCTTCCAGGGCAGAGCTTGAGACTTGTTCAGCCTTGCGTGGTGCCTTCCAGGCCGAGCAGTGGTGAAAGGCATCACATTGAGAACTCAGTGCTAAACACTTTATTCTCAACTTAGCAAGAAGGCATATTATTCTTCTCAATTTACAAGTAAGGAAAGTAGAGTTTAGGAAAGGTCGAAAATTTGCTCACATCTATCTGGCCAGTATCACCAGAACTAACATTGAAAACCAGGCACATCTAAGTCCACACTGTGTTCTTAACTAAGGGTGAGCATGGGTACAAACAGGGAAGAGGGAACAGTGGAATTTAAAGCTGGCAATGAAGATCTAACAGCCTCTCACACCAGATCCCAAATGTATTACTTCAGCAGTTTGTGTCTATTCATAAACACAGATTGAAATGTTTCCTAACGCTTACTAGTTTGTTTTCCTTTTAAAATACAAATTATATTTCCCTATTCTCTGATATAGTAAGCATTGCACTTTTGAGTTAAAACAATCCATTAAACAGCTCATATCAGCTAATGATGGTGGCTGCTGCTGACCGGGTCCTGCTGTCTCGCTCCTATGCCCCCTGCTGGCCTGGACGTGTTACTGCTCCGGTTGCTGGTGGGAGGTTTGCCTTTGAGGGTAGAGACCAGGCTTCTCTCTCTACCTTCTCGCCTGCACTGTGGATTAGCAGATGATCAATAATTATTTTCTGAGAGTATCTTCCAGGCATTTTAATGCACTTTACTACTTAATATTCTCAACATTCTTGGGTATTACTGTGGTTAATTTCAATGGCTTGAGCAGGGTCACACAGTAAATGCTCCAGCCAGATTCTTGCCTCATTCTGATTCTGCAGCTCTCACTCTGTTGGGTCATGCTGCCTTTTAGTTGAGGGCTTCCTGTCTGGTGCCTTTGGGACACAGAATTCCACCTTTTTATATGACTGTAAACTGTACACAACGTAACACTAGTAATTGAAAATTACCATTTTATCTCATTTGATATAAATTGCTATGAGGTGGCACCATGTTTCAACAGGATGTTTCTGGAGTTACATTGCCTAAGATGACCTTCGTCTACTTGTCTTTCAGAATCATGGAATACTTTTAAAAGTTACTGGTTGTAGATCTGTTGTGTCACTGTTACCAACAAAATATCTTGTTTGCCCTTTAAATTCTTCAAAGTTATATTTCATCAGATGGTAAGAAGGAAAAGGAGAAATTGGATAATTAGAATTTGGTTTTCTTCAACTATTTGAGTTAAGCACTAATTCTATCTTAGCCAGAAATTCAGGATTTTTATAGATATTTCTGGGATGAAGGAGACTAGAAAATTCTAGCATGAAATGTGGTAGTGCCCAAGTGTCTAAAACCTGCTGTGAGATGATGCTGCCTTCTCTGGTTGAACCCCACCAGGAAAAGGAGAGTGGCGGAGCTGAGTCTTTGGAACTGGTCTTCCCTATCTTCCTTCTGTCCGCATACAGGGTAGACACCCAGATCATAAGCAAAGCTTCCCTGAGATAATTTTCATTGACATACCCATTGACACTCGAGGAAATCAAATGAAGAACAAATTAAAATCAACACCAGCTTCTGTGTCTAAAATATTTACAAGTTGTTCTGGAAGTGAGAGAACCAGACTGACGCCATCTTGGATGAATGACACCATCTTAGGAGTTAAGTTTCATTTTCTCCGCCATTTTGTTGCGAAAGTTTCACTTTCCTGTAAAAGCAGGCATTTCCCCGAAATCATGAGTCACTGGCCCCCAATCAGGAACCACCCTCCTGATCAGGCCATATGGCAGGCCCAGTGGCAGCCAATCCAGAAGCAGTCCCTTTGTTCAAGTTGTATACACCCCTTTGTGCTGTGCTGCATTATAAAAATCCCCTGCTTCAGAGCTCGGGGCTCCTGGCTTGGATCCATTGCAGCGGAGCCCCTGGGAGCCCAGGCTCGAGCTTGTAACAATAAAGGCTCTTTTGCTTTTGCATCGGAATTGGCTCCCTGGTGGTCTTTGGGGACTTCGTGATCTGGGCACAACAGAAGCACAAAGAAGAGCCACTTAAGCTGGCAGAGATCTGAGGACAGATTTTTATTAATTTAGAGCCATCCCCAGCTGAAACGAGCTTGCTCAAAAGGGAGACTTTGAGGCCAAAGGAGTGAGGTTCAGTGAAGTTATAGTGAAAAGAGATTTAGTGGCTGTATCCTAATGGTGTTATATGAAACCACCTGTTGCTCATAAGCTGTACTTCTCAACATGAGCCTGAGTGAAGTGTTTCCCCTATTCCTCTGTCTCACAAACAAACAACAACAACAAAATAAAAAACCAGGCTAGGATAGAGACATGAATAAGGAGTCGTGTCTGCCTCCACGAACTTACACTGAGGAGGAAGGAGAAGAAACAAGACGTGGACCTGGCAGCTGCCCTGGAAGGTGTTAGATGCTGAGACAGGGAGAGACTCGGGAAGAACAATCTATTATGGAGCTTTCCAGTGATGGGAAATGACCTCACTTTATACCTAGTGTTTGTTCCAGCTCACACTTCTAATATGCAGGGCCTATAGAACCACAAAAGGATTAGAAATGTTACTGACAGAAACAATCCGATGAGCAGAGATGACAACATCCTGCCTCTAAGACCCAGGCAGTTCTTACTTGCTCTGTTGTCCAGCTTGTTCTGATCTTCAGGATTCACTCTTGAGAAACTCAAATGCCAGGAAAAGTTCACAGCCTGACAAATTAATTTACACTCTTCATAATGACGTTTTTGGCTTGCTTCATCTTAACATTGCAAAACCAAATCCTGAGGTGGGATGTCCAGCCGCAAGGCCTCCTGGCATGGGAAAACCCCTCAAATGGTGGGATTTCCCCTTCAGCACCCTGGTTCTCACCCTGGCAGCTGCACAGACCAAGTAGGGATGGATCTCTCCGGGCGTCAGGACGAGTGCAGGGATTGTTAAGGCAAAAAACATTCTATATTTATGTGCTAAAATAATGGAAGTTTTTTCCATAGAAGAGCAAATAGCTAAAAAATTCACAATTCACTTAAAAAGAAATTAAAATGCCTAAAGTATTTGGTACTTGTCCTCTGGACATCTCAGACTTCATCTTCCTCCTGTATTGGTGATGGCCGCCACAGCAATATTGAAGCTTTACTATATGCACACATTGTGGTGAAAAGCCACAATGCAACTAAAGAACATTGAAGCTATGAGGTGAATATGTGTTTGATATTTTTGACATGAACCAGCTAAATTCAAGAAGCCATTTTTTGGTTCCCTGCCTTTTTCACAACATGGGCAGAGAGAAGAATATTTTCAACTTAAACCAACTATTTTGGGCAACTTGTTAATAGCTTTGTAACAGTAAAAATAGACTAAAAATAAGCTCCCAAATATTTGTTGTAATGGGCTGATCACAGGTGTTTTTAACCTTCTTGTCCCCCACCCCCAACACACAATTCATATGTAATCCCCAGAACCCCAGAATATATTTTGAGATATGTTCTTTAAAGAGATAGTTGAATTAAAATGAGATTTTCAGGGTGGGCTGTAAGTTAATATGACTGCTCCCCTTATAAGGGAGGGAGATTTGGATGCAGATCTGCACAGGGAGTCATCCACAAGCCCGGAAGACAGCTCAAAAACCAGAGCAAAACAAGCCTTTTCCTACAAAGCCATTATGAGTTTTAGATATGATTCCACGAAGCAGCCAGCTTAGCATCAGCGCTCAGGGTCTTTTCATTTCCTGTTCTTTTTGTCATGATTTTGGCCTTCTTTGTATTTCCTTCATCTTTCCTTAGTCCCGCTCAGCTCTCTGAAGAGCCTGGCATTCAAAGCCAGTCTTCACTTAACAACGCCGTCATGTGCACTGTCTGGAATGGAAGAGATCATTGTGACTGTTGCTTTCTTTCCACAAAGTTTCTTGTATCACAGAAATTGAGATAGACCAGGGGATTCTGAGTAACAACCACAGACCCTACGTTCCACTTTTATACTTAGTATTCCTTCCTTATTTGAAAAGATGTGTTCTTGCTGATCCTGCACCCAGGCCAGACAATGTACATGTTCACTTTCTGACACAGCCCTTCTTAGTGACAGCAGAATATCCAGCTGGGGGCAAAGTTTCTCATAATTCAGAATCTGTTCTGGGTAATAACTGAAAACCTGAGGCCTCTCTCCTTCAAATGCTGCTGGAAGTGAGAGTTCCTTCACATCCGAGCTTGTTGGGTTCACCTAGCAGAACTAACAAGTTCAGCTGAGTCAGAGGGACAGCAAGAAACTAGGGTGATGGAAATGGAGGCTGCTGGGGCCCTGATATGGCAGCATAGAAGCAAAGTTTTTATTTAAAGTGCAAACAAAAGGAGACCCCCCACAAATGCAGTTCACCATTATAAGTACTTTCGTCCCAACACCTCCTACACTCGCCTTTTAAGAATTCCCGGTGGCTCCCCACAGGCCTTCAGGCAGGTGTCATGGCATCACTGGCTGTGGCCTCAGTTGTCACATAGATCCAATTTTCTTCACTGCGTGTCCATAATTACTGTTATTTTACTAGTGATGGGGTGATGGTGTCTTAGTCTCGTGACATTTGTGGCAGCTTTGGTATGCATTGTGCTGTGCTGGGATCCTTGTCTTTGTTTTATGGGGGGATCATTCACGGCCTAGAGGTCATATGTCACAGACTAGCATACATTTTGCAGGAAGGGCATGTACGTGGTTGACTAGATCATACCCACCCACGATTTCTTGTTTTGCTTCAGGGCCCCTTCCAACTCTCTTGTCCAAGAAGTGGTAATCCTCTCCCACCCCCACAGCCCCTTCATCCTTCCAACTCTGAACAGATACAACCACAGCTGTGCTCCTGTAAGTGTCCCTCTTTCTTTCCCACCTTGACATGTATTTAACTCTTTTTAGTCTACCCTTGCTCTCATGGGGCATTCCTGCCACTTGAATATTCCCCTTTCAAAGAGTGATGTGTATTCTCCACCCATGGCAATCACACCGTGTCTCCCTCTGATACAAATCCAGCACAGAAGGATCCTGTTAACGATACTTAAATCCATATGGAAAATGGATTAACATCATTACCCTGTTTGGTCTCTAAGCCACTCTATCCATGCTAAATAGAATGTCCCCTGTTCCTGTACATTTTTATTCAAAGATGCTTAGGTGCCCTGCTGCGTGCTTGGCACTGTTCTGGGAATACACAAATGAGAAAGACAGAAGTCTTGAGCTCATAGGTTTTAGTTTCTGTTGATAAAAGACTTACAGTAAACAAGTCAACATAAAAACAAACAAAATAATGTCAAATAAGGAGAAATGCCTATAAGGTTGCTGTCTCTGAGGAGGGAGGGAAGGGTCAGAGAGCTTAGCAAGTCACTCCTCTCCGGGATAAAGGCAGGATGGGATGCTGGAGGGCCTCAGATGGATCTCAACGCTTGGGAGACTAAGGACCCATGTCCCTTTCCAGGATGGGTATGGGGAAGGAGGCACACAGAATTTCCCAAGGTTCTTTGTGTTTCAGGAGCAAAATAAACACAATGTGTGATGTCTACACGGGTACTCTGAGACATCCCTACAGAGCGCTTACTCTGCCCCCTCAGCATAGTCCTGCTGATAGAGGTGTGGTCATGGCATCCAGCCCTGGCTGGCCAGAGAGGCTTTATGTTAATAATCGAGGCAGGAGCTTGACCTGGGGAGAGATTCCTTTTCTACTTTGGAATCTTACTTTTAACCCCAACTAGTGTGATATAGAAAACACACTTCTATGCCCATTAAAAAAAAATTCACTCCTACATCTGTGCAGAGCACTAAAAGGGAACGGAAAAGCTGGGTGAGCCCACTGAGGAATTAGGAGTAGCCCTATGGATATAATTAAAAGCAGCAGTTGCCAATGAAACTTCAGCTCCCATAAAAGTGCATGTGAAATTGACCTTTATCAGGCCAGCCCCCTTATACTTTCCATGACTTTCACACACACACACTGAAAGACTTTTTTGGGGAGGGCAGTGCCTGTGGCTCAAAGGAGTAGGGCGCCAGCCCCATATGCCGGAAGTGGCAGGTTCAAACCAGGCCCCGGCCCTGGCCAAAAACTGCAAAAAAAAAAAAAAAAAGACTTTTTTCAGTCCCTTTTAGATTGTCACAAAGCCTTAAACGTATGAATGTTTGCAACCACCCCCACACTCCCACCTTGAGAATAAATGTTCATGTGGTTAGATTCACTCAGCCATGCCCAAGGGTGAGTAATTGTGATTTCACGGAGGAACTGAGCTTCTGTGGTGCTGAGGCTAAAATGACACAGTTGCAGCAAGGCCTGTGGCAGAGGACAGCAAGGACACGTGTCCACATCTGGGAGCCCTGAAGCCCAGCCATGCTCTTCCACTCTCGATTCTCCAGTCTTGAAAGCTTTTTGAAGTTTAACGAAACAATATTGCTAAAATTCTCAGAAAAACCTTCTAATATTTATGGGTCTTATGAACCTTCTAAGAGATTGTCAGGTGGTACGTGATGAGGCACGGACAGAATCAACACCAACTCCAGGGTCGTCCTTCCATGACACGGAGAAAGAAGGCCGATGACTGGCACATCTCACTTCCTGCTGCAGCAAAGCCATAGTCTTCCTTTCTCCCTCTTTCTCTCTTTCTTTCTTTAACTACTGGTAGGCAGAAGAACCTGCTCAATGCTACCAGAATGCCCAGGACTGGACGTGGGCGCGGACACAGGGGATGGTGACTGTGCGGTGGATGCACGCACATCCCGGCCTGAGACTTGTCCCCAGTCTGGGGGGTGGAAGTGTGTCTTCAGGATTTTTAGAAAAATAATAGAGGAGGTGGGGATGACAGAACTCAGGCTTTGAAAGAGAAACAGATACCCTTTTACTAACCAGCCACATGGTCCACCAAACCCATGGACTAGCCTGAATGTGTAGGGTGGAGCTGGCGCAGCCGCACTCTCCTCCCCACACAGTCCAGGCCACAGTCCAGGCCTTGTGGCCCGGTTGTCTGGGCTCCCCATGTGGGGATCGGGGTCCTTGCCTGGTCTCCAGCTGTCTATGTGCTGACTCCACTTTCACACTGAGAACTGTCGACTTTCATTGTGATGCTAAGGGCACCTGTTTTCTCCCAACTCTTGGCAAAGTCCTCCCCACCAATCTTTTTCTTCTGCAGTGCACTTTACTGATGGGCAGAGAAACAGCCCTACTGCTTTAGCAGAAAGGCAGTATCCACTGTGGTGCTGCATCGGGAGATAGGATTGCCACGTGAAGCAGAACGCTGACTCTTCCCCCACCAGGCCCTGGGCCTCCACTAGGGAACATCTTTCTGCTTTTTTAGTGTAACGGGTTCATATTAAAGGACATTGTTTTAGTATTTAACTGAAGATTATACACACACGTGAATAGATACAGATACACAGGAAGATGGAGAGGATGACGATGGAGTCAGACATTCAGGTGCAAGGAGAGACCCAGGCAGAAAACTCCCGTCCAGGGAGCTTCTAAAGGAAGAGGCGCTGCCCTGCATGTGAATAAACCGGATAACCCCTGAGACAGCTGCAGCTTTAGAGAGCAGCATCTTCCTGCCAACAATGTCTAAAAACGTCCCAGCCATGGACTAACACCTGCTGGACACAAAAACTACGACTCTGCCCTGGAGACGTGATGAGGAAAACTCACTGGAAATATCCCTGAAGCAAAACAGGCTCCAGCATCTCCAAGACCTCACTGCGGCCTTGACGACTGCGTCGGGACCGGAGGTTGGGTTTCCTGCTCCAGGAGCAGTGGGCAGACTTAAAATGGCCTTGGATTAGGATTTCTTGTCTCATTTTATAACTGCACATGGGACACAGTTTCCTGGGTGATGATGCCATCTTAGTGACGCAGGACCTTTCCTGGTGTCCTTTGCATGCAGGGCTCGGCGTGGCCCACTGCAGAGACTCTGGGTATACTTCCTAACCCTCCTCTTTCCATCACAACCTTCTTGAGTTTACCTTCTGTGCCCAACTTCAGTCCCGTTTCTAATACCTGGATTCTGTCTCCCCAGCATAGCCCCATTAAGACAATATTCAGACTCTATTTGGGGCTTTGTACTCCAAATTTTCACTTGGGTCACCCTGTGCCTTGAGGTGTAATGAGTGCTCCCCATGACATAAATCAGGTCATCCACCCCAAATTCACTCTTGTCTGAAAAGAAACTTAGAAACCCTATTTCAAAATTCTTCAGGGAAGGGAGAACTTCCTCTTCAAATACTTTCCTCATCAGTTTATAGTTTCAGCAATTAAATTATACCACAAACATAATATTATGTCATAATATCACGACATGTGCTTGTCATTTTAGAATCCTCCATACTTGCTAGAGTTTGAATTATCCTAGGATTGGCATTTCTAATAATCTAGGGACAAGCTCTGATAAGGAAATGGCAGCTTGGGACTGAGTTGAAGGGACGGCATCTGGGTGTATACGCCGAGCATGCTCAGAGGCTCTCAGAATTGGGCCGATGTTTCTGTCTCCAAGACACAAAATCACCCTTTACTTTGCCACAATTTTTTATTCTTAAGTACAGAATTAAATAGGTCCAATTTTTCTATAGACAAATAATAATTTGTGCAAAGTAGCCGAGGGTGGCTCAATTTCGCTGCTAAGCGTGCAGGCAACATGATTTCTTAGGAAAAGAAAAGAGCTGGGGAGTTAATGCCAACCTGGCCACATCGGGACTGTCGCAAACATTATTTTCATTTTCCCAGCAACCACAGAAGGCAGTTATTATTTTTCGCAATTTAGTGACAAAGAAAGTAGGCAAGGTCACAGATCTATTAGTGAAACAGCCAGGATTCAAACCTGAATCTGTCTGAGTCCTCATCTCAGGCACCGCTCCCATTCTGTCCACAGGGAGAGCCTGGGTGTAGTGGACAGCCCAGATTTTGAAGTTAGACAGGCCTGAGTTCAAATCTCTTTCTGCCCTCTTAGGATAATGCAATCTACCTATAAGCCCTGTTTTACATTCTTTATATTTTCTGCCAGTTTAACGCACTTTCCACTTTCATTGTAATCTTCATTTCTGTTTGATGTCTGTGATTGGTTCCATTACCCGTTGTCCACAAATCATCATAAGTATTATGATCTCGCTTTTGACCTACAATCACCATCATAGCATCTAGTTCAGAATTAACGGCTGGCGTCTCTTGATACTCATGAAATTGAAGGGGTGGCATTACTTCACTCATTATTTTCAGTCTTGCTAAAGAATATTTCATCAATAATTATTTCTTTAAAGAAATTATTAAATGTTTGCAGTGTTTCTGTGTAGAACAGTCGTTTACGGACTTTATGTAAGTTATTAATACTGTGTCAAAATATGGCTCCGTCGTCTCTAATGATGAGGGCAAGTTTAAAGTGGCTGCCACTTGAAGAAATCTGTTATTACTTGCCCTAACAGATTCTAAAAATGTGCATTTCTATAAAAATTTATATTCTTCACCTAAAGATTTTAGTTAAATGTTTACTTTTGAAGAACCTCCTAAAGAGGTACTATTACTATTATTAATACTACCATTTTATAGATACATGAAGTAACTTTGCCCAAGTGACATGGCTAGAAAGTGGTAGGGCTAGCATTACAGAGACAAAAGAAAAATTATTCAATATATAATATTAGGACCATTGTTTTTTGCATAAAAAATTAAATTAGATTTCTCTTAATAAGCCCCAGCTAGATTAAGATCTATAAGTGAAAAATAGAGTTTTATATATTAGAAGAAAATATAGAAAACATATTTCTAAACACCAGTGGTAAGGAGGATTTTATTATACAAAACAAAAAAAATTATAAAAACACATTTGATGAATTTTATATCGAAATCGAAAATTTAGGTTCAACAAAAGACACATAATCACAGTTGAAAGCAAAGGACACAAAAAGGAGAAGAAAATAAAATTTATATAGAGAATATTTTTCAATGTTTTTATTTCAATAGATTTGGGGAGTAAATGTGATTTTTGTTACAGGGATGAATTGTATAATACTGAAGTCAAGGTAGAATAGTTTTTAAAACATTCAAAAATCAATTAGAAAAAGAAAAACAAACCCACAGAAAATGGATAAAAAGATATGAACAGGTGATAATCAGAAGACATGACCCAATGGCCTGAGGACAGGCTTTGTTGTTTGGAAAATGAAAGTTCAGACCACAGGGAGACATCGTTCCTCCTCATCAAATCATCAGGAACAAGGAAGTGGGGATGCTGTACATCACCACAAAACAGAAGCCGGAGGTGTCTCAGAAAACATTCAGATGAAATTCTAAACACAGGCAGACATTCCAGAATGGCTGTTGCATTGATGCTCACGAAAACTGTAGAAAAGCTTTTCATTTTAGCAGTGCTTGCAGCAAAATAGAAGAGAAAAAAAGGAACCAACCTCAGTGCACATGGAAAGTGTCAAAATACGGCATCTTACTTGACAGTTAAAGGAAAGATCTACTATTTTATATAGCTATAAAAGCCTGCATAAATACACACCTATACTCATAGTGAAAGATTTCAAAACGTGACTCTTCTGTGAAAAAAATAATTTACAGATCAATATTCACATTTTTCATGCGTATTTTATTTAAAAATACACAAAAATTATTGTATGGACAAATATCCACAAGTAGAAATTGGATCATTAAGGTAATTAATTAGAAAATTAATTAGAAAAATTATATTTGGATTATTTAGGATACTTAGGGTATAATATCTATAAAACACTATTGGTTAATTAGGGTAATTAATTAGGAAAGTATAAATATAAAAGTGAATTAGAGGAATCATGTATTTATGAAAGTTAAAATTAAATTAATTAGAGTCATTAATTAGGTAATAAATTAGAGCGGCTAACTGGGGTAATAGAACAAATAAGATTAAAATCACAGCGCTTAACCCAGTATTTCCTGCTTGCTCACATATCATCTAACGCAGATTTTCCTTATTATCACATACTGTCCCTCAGTGATGGGCCCAGGGATTCAGACTCCTTCAATCTTTAGACTCCAACATATTCTTTGACTGTGGCCTCTGCATCCAGTCAACAAAGGGAGCAGAGAACGTTGAGAGAACACAACTGCTTCTTCAAAGCTTTGCCAAGATGTGACTTAGCAATAATCGTGTTGGTAAGAAATAGTCAAAGACCTCCCCTAAATAGAGGAGCTGTTTAGAAACCTCTGGATGAACAGCTGTCTCTCAGTGACAACTCTGTCTATGAAAAGAAAATGGGGCATTTAGCAAACAGCTGGTGGTCTGTAATTCACACCAAATTTAGCTTTTTCCTATGAATGGAGGTGGGTCAGAGAGTAGGAGAGTGGAAGGGAGACAAAAGGATACGAACTAAACATGAGAGCCCAGTAATTGTAGTTCTGTAAGTACAGGATGCCTGGCTGCTCTGTGCTCTGCTCTGAGGAACTGCTCAGCTGTCGCACCTGTTACTCATTGAGGGTTTGCAGGAACTCTGCCTGAAGCAAATCTCTCAGCGCCACTCTTATAACAGCGTGGATTCACTTCATGAGTGAGTCACAGTTTGGTAATTCTTACAATATTCCAAACTTTTCATTTTTATTATATCTGTGATGACAATCTGTAATCAGTGATACTTGATGTTATCATTGTAATTGTTGGGGACCACATAAGATGGTGAACTCCGTTGATAAATGTTGTCTGTCCTGACTGCTCCACCGACCAACTATTACTCTTTCCCTCTCTCAGGGAAAAAGATTTGTTTTAAACTCTCTCAGGGAAAGAGTAATACTGTTCCCAAGACACAACAGTATTGAATTTAGGCCAGCGAGTAATGCTACCATGGCTTCTAAGTGTTCAAGTGAGAGAAAGAGTAACACATCTCTCACTCTACGTCAAAAACTAGAAATGTTTAAGCTTAGTGAGGAAGACGTGTTCAAAGCCGAAGACAGGCTAACAGCTGGGCCTCTCCTACAGCCAAGTAATGAATGCAAAGGAAAAGTTCTTGAAGGAAATTAAAGTGCTACTCCAGCGAACACACAAACAATGGGAAAAAAAAAATGAAACGACCTTATTGCTGATATGGAGAAAGTTTTAGTGGTCTTAATTTAAAAACCAAACCAGCCACAACATTCTCAGAAGCCAAAGCCAAGCCAGAGCAAGGTCCTAACTCTATTAATTCTATTATCTTAAGACAGAGAGAAGCAAGGAAGCTGCAGTAAAAAGTTTGAAGCTAGCAAATGTTGTTCATGAGGTTTTTTAAAAGGACCCATTTCCATAACATAAAAGTATAAGGTAAAGCAGAAAGTGCTCAGGTAGAAGCTGCAGCAAGTTATCCAAAACATCTAGCTCAGATCAGTGATGAAGGTGGCTACACTGGAAAACAGATTTTCCACGTAGGCCAAGCGGCCTTATGGTGAAAGAGGTGCCGTCTCAGACTTTCACAGCCAGAGAGGAGAAGTCAGTGCCTGCCTTCAAAGCTTCAGAGGACAGGCGGACTCTCTCGTTTGGGGCTAATGTGGCTGGCAATTTAAGTAAAAGCCAATACTGGTTTGCCATTCTGAAAATCCTAGGGCCCTTAAGAATTTTGCTAATGGAACAACAAAGCCTAAATTATAACACATCTATCTACAGCATGGTTTGCTAAATACTTTAAGCCAACTGTTGAGACATAATCAGAAAAAAAGATTTGTTTTAAACTATTACTGCTCATCGACAATGCACCTGGTCACCCCAAGAGCTCTCTCTGATGAAGATGGACATGGAGATGAACGCTGTTTGCGTGCCTGCTGACATCACATCCATTCAGCAGCCCACGCATCAGGTGGAATTGTGACTTTCAAGCCTTCATTTTTAAAAAATAAATTTGGTTCTTCCATTCAATCTAGCAATCCCACTGTTGGGGATCAATGCCCAACCCCCTGAAGTCATTTTATAAAACAAGACCTGCTTTTTTATGTTTATTGCAGCACAATTTACAATTGCAAAGATATGGAATCAACCTAAGTGCCTATCAGCTGAGGCTTGAGTGAAGACGATGAGTGCGCACATACCAGGGATCACTACTCAGCCAGGGAGAAGAGGGGATGGAGCTGGAGGTCGTTATTCTGATGGAAGTAACCCAGGAACAAAAACCAAACACTGCATGTTCTCACTTACAAGTGGGAGCTAAGCAGGGGTGCACAGGGTCATACAGAGTGACATCATGGACACTGGAGATTCTTGGGTGGGGGGCAGGATGAAAAATTTCCGATCAAGTACAATGTATCCTATTCAGGTGATGGGAATACTAAAAGCCTGGGCTTCTCCACTGTACGATTCATCTATGTAACAAAAAAAATTCCATTTCCTAAATCTATTAAAATAAAAATTTTTAAATGAATAAATAATAAATGTCATCAGGCTATCATACCAAGTGATTCCTGTTGGATCTGTGCTTAGTCAATTGAGAACCTTCTGGGAAGACTGACCATGCTAGATACCATTGGAAACATTTGTGACTCTTGGAAGGAGGTCAACAGTCGAAATAGCAAGAGAACTAGAGTTAGAAGTGGGGCCTAAGGATGTTCCGATCTTCTGATTAAACACAGCAGTGTAAATGTAACTTTTATATGCACTGGGAAACCAAGAAAAATCATGCAATTCATTTCATTGTGATAATTTGCTTATTGTACATCTGGAACTGAACCTACAATATCTTTGAGGTGTGGTGGTTTGTGAGCATGGTTAAATACCCAGGATATTTTTCTCACTTTTAGAATTTTCTGTAAGCAAAAATGGTGTTCTACATTTGCCAATGCAACATTACTGCACAGAAACACCGCTGTCATTCTGTCTAGGGCTCAGTGCAGCAACACCAGGTCACCGCAGAGCTTGCACTGCAGAGAGGCTGCTCTGAAGGGAGCGTGGTGGGAAGAGCTCCAGGTTTGCCGTCAGACCTGGGCTCGGGCTCCGGCTCTGCTACTGCTCTGTGTGACCTGAGCTGCGTTATTTGGCCTCCCTGAGCAAACAGGAATAATAATATGTGTTTCACAAATCGTCGGGCACTCGGTGGGATTTCTTGTTGAAATTGCTTTGCGCATAGCAGGGATTTCAAAGTATCAGCCCCTTCCTTACTGTCCCACAGAGGAGCCGTGAGGAGGTGACAGTGTCTCTGTGCTTCTTTCCCAGCCACACTGCCGGGGTCTGCACTCACTTGGACAAACTGTTCCTGTTAAATTGTCTGTTGCCACTTCTGAAAATTCAATTTTCTTAGTATTTGTGTTGTCTAGTTTAATTTTTCTTTCATTTCCTTCATGTGGCTAGTGTTTCTGTTTGGTTTTTATATTACAGTACTGAGAGGTCCTCAGTTGTACAGGCCTAGTCTCCGGGTTGTTGTGCTGATGATAGCTTCATGGCCCTTTCCTTGACACATTTTTAAAAATTATTTAAAATTGTCTTGTGTCTCTGGCCCAGTGTTCCTCATTTGGATGTTCCTGTTATCCAGGCTGGAAAATACTTGTGTCTGCCCAGGCCAAAATAAAAAAGTAATAAATAATAATAATAATACATCACAGAGGTTTTCGGATCCTAATTACTTGAAGAGTGTGTGATGCATTCAGCCCAGGTAAGCTCTGCCTCTTACGATTGTCTTCCCAACCACTGGGAAGTTAGTTAGCTTGAAAAATAAAATAAAATACAAATGAAGTCAACTCAGGAGGGCCAGCCCACTTCCCTCATGTTGTTTGGGGCCAAAGGGCTCCCCTTAGCCCTTTCAGTGAACCTCTGAAGGTTCACTGAAAAATTAATTCCCGAAAAACAGACCCACCCTTTGGAGAAAAGTCCTACAAATGTATTTAACATGATCACAGGAGCCTTCGGAATGAAGAGCCAACTTCTATGAGGTACAGACATTTACATACCATCCGAGGTCACAGAAAGAATGAGGGTCTGGGTCCAGACAAGACAAGAGGGGGAAGAAAAGGAATTCTGTTGAGTGGCAGTAAATGATCACCAGCGAGAATCCAGTGGGCCACAGGAGCACACAGTGGTCGGGGCAGAGTCCGTTGGGTCAGAGAGAGTTCTGTGGTTTGTCCTAAGAGTCTGTCTAGGCTGGTTGGCAGACTTCAGTCTTCCTGAGATACAGATTCAGTTAAGGAAAACTCAGGGAAAAGACCAGAGGTGACTGTTTTCCTCTTTGTCTGTTCCAGACTTTCAGCAGATAAAGGAACTTCAGAGAATCCTGGGAGAGCCAGTGGGGGGCAGGAGGTCAGAGGGACTTGGAGGGTCTTTCTCAGGTCAGCAGAGTACAAAGCTCTGTATTTTAGGGTGGTATCCGACCCCCAACAGAGTCATCTGAGTTTCTAAGCAATCACTTCAACACAAAAGGCCAAAGTATTAACAGTCCTGTGTCACCCAGTGCAATAGGCCACCTGTCTGGTCATGACCACACAAGCCCAGTGCAGAGGCAGACGTCACCAGAGGGACCAGAAGGGAGAGAGGAGCTATTTCTCCTTGTTCTGAAAAGATTGCTTTTTTGCCCCTTTGTCTCTGCTCTACCCAGTGAAATTAATAGTTAAACATTACACAAATGTATACACCTAGGAGAAAAAGGAAAGATCAATTTCATAGTTTAGTTCAAAAGTAGAAACCAGATTAATTAATTCCTTCAGGAACTCAGATCTGGTCTTTTTAGACTAGTAGAGAGACAGGAAAGAGAACAGCAGAAATGTAAATAGCGCAGGCAGAAGGGTGATCTGGGTCTGCAGACTAGTGGTTATTACCAGGCTGTCACGGTCACAATGCAGCTTGGTGACCGGAGTTTCTGCAGCAAGGTTACTGACAAGAAACAGGTTTTGCAGATGGAGGTGGCCGTGGAAGCCAGGTCTAGCAGTACCCCATCTCACAGATGAAACGGAAGAAAGGTCAAATTCAAAGTCATATGGAAGTAGCAGAAACCAGAGCCAGAGAAGAGACGTCTCGATGTCTCATCCAAGTCGATATTGAGAACACATCTTCTTAGAAAAGCTTCAGAAAGACGAAAGAACACCACATAAAATGGGATCACGATGCCTCCAAACAGAAGCTTTGTGACTTCAGGCAAATTACTGGATTTTGCTCAGCCTCATTACAATTATAAAACAGCAATAATAAAAATTACCTCATAGTATTCTTTTTTGTCTTTTTCTATTTTTTTTTTTTTTTTACTAAATCATAGCTGTGTACATTAATGCAATCATGGGGCACCATACACTGGTTTTATACACCATTTGACATATTTTCATCACGCTGGTTGACATAGCCTTCCTGGCATTTTCTTAGTTACTGTGTTAAGACATTTATATTCTACATTTACTAAGTTTCAAATGTACCCTTGTCAGATGCACCGCAGGTGTAATCCCACCAATCTCCCTCCCTCCTCCCACCTCCCCCTTCTCTCCTCCCTCTCCCCCTGCCCCATATTCTTAGATTATAACTAAGTTATAGCTTTTTATGAAAGCCATAAATTAGTTTCATAGTAGGGCTGAGTACATTGGATACTTTTTCTTCCATTCTTGAGATACTTTACTAAGAAGAATATGTTCCAGCTCCATCCAAATAAACATGAAAGAGGTAAAGTCTCCATCTTTCTTTAAGGCTGCATAATATTCCATGGTGTACGTATACCACAATTTATTAATACATTCATGGATCAATGGGCACTTGGGCTTTTTCCACGACTTAGCAATTATGAATTGGGCTGCAATAAACATTCTGGTACAAATATCTTTGTTATAATGTGATTTTGGGTCTTCTGGGTATAGACTTAGTAGAGGAATTATAGGATTGAATGGCAGATCTATTTCTAGATCTCTAAGTGTTCTCCAAACATCTTTCCAAAAGGAATGTATTAATTTGCATTCCCACCAGCAGTGTAGAAGTGTTCCCTTTTCTCCACATCCACCCCAACATCTCTGGTCTTGGGATTTTGTGATATGGGCTAATCTTACTGGAGTTAGATGATATCTCAAAGTAGTTTTGATTTGCATTTCTCTGATGATTAAGTATGATGAGCATTTTTTCATATGTCTGTAGACTGTGCACCTGGCTTCTTCAGAGAAGTTTCTCTTCAAGTCCTTTGCCCAGCCTGCGATGGGATCACTTGTTCTTTTCTTGCTTATACATTTGAGTTCTCTGTGGATTCTGGTTATTAAACCTTTGTCGGAAACATAACCTGCAAATATCTTCTCCCATTCTGGGGGCTGCTTGCTTGCTTTACTTACTGTGTTCTTGGCTGTGCAGAAAGCTTTTTAGTTTGATCATGTCCCAGTAGTGTATTTTTGAAGCTGCTTCAATTGCCCGAGGAGGTCCTCCTCATAAAATACTCGCCCAGACCAATTTCTTCAAGAGTTTTCCCTGCACTGTCTTCTAGTATTTTTATAGTTTCATGTCTTAAGTTTAAATCTTTAATCCAGTGAGTGTCTATCTTAGTTAATAGTGAAAGGTGTGGGTCCAGTTTCAGTCTTCTACAGGTTGCCAGCCAGTTCACCCAGCACCATTTGTTAAATAGGGAATCTTTTCCCCCACTGATTGTTTTTAATTGGCTTGTCAAAGATCAAATAACGGTAAGTAGCTGGGTTCATCTCTTGGTTCTCTGTTCTGTTCCGGACATCTACATCTCTGTTTTTGTGCCAGTACTATGCTGTTTTGATCACTATCAATTTATAATATAGTCTGAGGTCCGGTAGCGTGATTCCTCCTCCTTTGTTTTTATTTCTGAGTAATGTCTTGGCTATTCAAGGTTTTTTCTGATTCCATATAAAAGGAAGTATTATTTTTTCAAGATCATTAAAATATGACAGTGGAGCTTTAATATAGAGATTGCATTAAAATTGTATATTGCTTTGGGTAGTATAGACATTTTAACAATGTTGATTCTTCCTAGCCATGACCATGATATGTTTTTCCATTTGTTAACATTTTCAGCTATTTCTTTTCTTAGAGTTTGATAGTTCTCTTTATAGAGATCTTTCACATCCTTTATTAGATAAACTCCCAAATATTTCATCTTCTTTGGCACTACTGTGAAAGGAATAGAGTCTTTGACTGTTTTTTTCAGCTTGGTTATTGTTGGTATATATAAAGGCTACAGATTTATGGGTGTTGATTTTGTAGCCTGAGACATTGCTGTATTCCTTGATCACTTCTAAAAGTTTTGTAGTAGAATCCCTAGTGTTTTCCAGATATGCAATCATATCATCTGTGAAGAGTGAAAGTTTGATCTCTTCTGACCCTATGTGGATACACTTGATGGCCCTTTCTTCCCTAATTGCAATGGCTAAAACTTCCATTACAATGTTAAAGAGCAATGGAGACAATGGGAAACCTTGCCTGGTTCCTGATCTAAGTGGAAATGATTTCAATTTAACTCCATTCAATACAATATTGGCTGTGGGTTTGCTGTAGATGGCCTCTATCAGTTTAAGAAATGTCCCTTCTATACCAATTTTCTTAAGTGTTCTGATCATGAAGGGATGCTGGATATTATCAAAATCTTTTTCTGCATCAATTGAAAGAATCATATGGTCCTTATTTTTTAGTTTGTTTATGTGTTGAATTAAATTTATAGATTTACGTATATTGAACCAGCCTTGAGACCCTGGGATAAAACCGACTTGGTCATGATGTATAATTTGTTTGATGTGTTGCTGGATTCTGTTTGTTAGGATCTTGTTGAATATTTTTGCATCTATATTCATTAGTGATTGCAATTATAGACCTATTCATTAGGTCTTTTGGGTCCTTTTCTTGTTGGGTCTTTTCCTGGTTTGGAGATCAGGGTGATGTTTGCTTCATAGAACGTGTTGGGTAGTCTTCCTTCTCTTTCTGGAACAGGAAGGAGTAACAGAGGTACTAGTTCCTCTTTAAAGGTTTGGTAGAATTCTGACATGAAGCCATCTGGTCCTGGGCTTTTCCTTTTAGGGAGATTTTGTATGGTTGACACTATTTCAGAACTTGATATAGGCCTGTTGAACATTTCCACTTGATTCTGGCCAAGTCTTGGAAGGGGACGTGCTTCCAAGTATTGGTCAATTTCCTTCAAATTTTCATATCTCTGAGAATAAAGTTTCTTGTAATATTCATTACAGATTTTTTGAATTTCTAAGGAGTCTGTTGTTATTTCGTCTTTGTTGTTTCTGATTGATGAGATTAGAGATTTTACTCTTTTTTTCCTGGTTAGGTTAGAAAAAGGTTATCTATTTTATTGACCTTTTCAAAAAACCAACTTTTTGATTTATTGATCTGTTGCATAATTCTTTTGCTTTCAATTTCATTTAATTCTGCTCTAATTTTGGTTATTTCTTTTCTTCTACTGGGTTTGGGGTTGGAATGTTCTTCCTTTTCCAGTTGCTTGAGATGTCCCATTAAGTTCTTAACTTCCTCTCTTTCTGTTCCCTTAAGGAAGGCTTACAGTGCTATAAATTTCCCTCTTAGGACTGCCTTTGTGGTATCCCAGAGGTTCTGATAATTCATGTCTTTATTGTCATTTTGTTCCAAAAATTTGGCAATTTCCTTCTTAATCTCATCTATGACCCAGCTATCATTCAGCATAAGGTTAACTTCCATGTTTTTGTATGAGTATGCAGATTTCTGTTGTTACTGAGTTCAACTTTTACTCCATGGTGGTCCGAGAAGATGCAAGGAATAATTTCTATTCCTTTAAATTTACTGAGGTTAGACTTGTGACCTAAGATGTGATCGATTTTGCAGTATGTTCCATGGGCTGATGAGAAGTATGTGTATTCAATTTTGTTGGGATGAAATGTTCTATAGAAGTCTGCTAAATCCAAATGTTGGATGGTTAGGTTTAAATCTAACATTTCTTTGCTCAGCTTCATATTGGAGGATCTATCCAACACTGCCAAAAGAATGTTGAAATCTCCGACTATTATGGAGCTGGAGGAAATCAAGTTGCTCATGTCTGTTAGAGTTTCTCTTATAAATTGTGGCACATTCTGGTTGGGTACATAAATATTAATAATTGAAATCTCATCATATTGAGTATTACTCTTAACAAATATGAAGTGAGCATTCTCATCCTTCCTTTTTGTTGGTTTAAAGCCTATTGTATCTGCAAATAGAATTGCAACATCTGCTTTTTTCTGATTACCATTTGCCTGAAATATGGCCAACCATCCTTTCACCCCAAGTCTATATTTATCTTTTAAGGTAAGATGTGATTCTTGTATGCAGCAAGTATCTGGCCTGAGTTTTTGTATCCAGTCAGCCAACCTGTGCCTCTTTAGTGGACAGTTTAGCCATTCAGATTAATGGAAAATATTGATAAGTCTGGTAAAATTTGGGGTATCGAGTTTTTTGAAAGTCCAGTGGATATTTTTAATCCTTTTGCCACTGTGGAAGTTGGATTTTGATCAAAAGTTTCTGAGTGAGTTTACTATTGTGGTAGAGGATTGGGCTGTTCATTATGGAGGATAGGTCTGAGAATATCCTGAAGAGCTGGTTTGGTTATGGCAAATTTCTTCAACATGTGAATGTCATTAAAGTATTTAATTTCTCCATCATAAATGAAACTCAGTTTAGCTGGATACAGGATCCGGGGTTGAAAGTTATTTTGTTTTAGGAGATAAAAAGTCGATGAGCACCCTCTTCTGGCTTGAAAGGTTTCAGCAGAGAGATCTGCAGTCATTCTAATATTCTTCCCTTTGTAGGTGATAGCTTTCTTTCATCTGGCTGCTTTCAGGATTTTCTCCTTCATATTAACTTTAGTGAAGTTAATTATGATATGCCTGGGGGATGTCTTATTCAGGTTGAGTCATGCTGGGGTTCTGAAACTGTCTGCTATCTGAATTTCAGAATCTCTTGGCATGTCTGGAAAACTCTCTTTTGTAATTTCATGGAGAAGAGCCTCTGTGCCTTGTGAAGCCACTTCAAGCTTTCAGGGATTCCAATGAGGCAGGTATTCGCCTTCTTTGAATTATCCCAGAGCTCTCTGAGAGAATGATCCATTTTTGCTCTCTATTTCTCTTCCTCTTTGAGAGTTGGAAGCGTTCAAAAGCTTTGTCTTCAATGTCAGAAATCCTTTCTTCACTTGCTCCACTCTGTTACTGAGGGATTCTACTGTATTTTTCAGAACATTTAGGACTGCAAATTCTTGTGTGTCAAAATCTTTGGTACTTTTGTTTTTACATTCATTGAATTCTTGAGACAACTTTTGAATTTTCCTCGGATTTCTAACTCCAACTTTTGAATTGCTCCTTGAATTTCTAATTCCAAATTTTCTTCCATTCTATTAATCTTGTTTGCAATCCAAATTCTGAATTTGATTTCTGACATCTCGGCCAGCTGTTTATGAATGGGATCTTCAGTTACATATGCCATATCTTTCCTTGGGGGTTTGATCTACTCTGGTTATTCATGTTACCAGAGTTTTTCCTCTGATTCTGCCCCATAATTATTTTATACCATTTGTATTTTCCCCTGCAGCTTTGCCAAGGACCCATACAGTGCTATAGCCTGAGAAACTGGGGACCTGTTTGGTGTGGTGGGGCTAAATGGCTCTGTCTTGTTTTCAGCTGGTCTCTGTCTGACACTAGTGAAACAGTTACTCAGGGTTGAAGTTTCAGCTGTGGAGAAATACCAGCAATTAAGTCACCCCGCCCCCCACAGGCAACAATTGGAAAAGGAAAATCAAACCTTCCTATAACCACACACCCAGGGCACCACTTGGATAGTGCTCGGGCGATTGGCTCAGTTCAAAAGGTCCAAATCAGTTGTCTCAGTCAGCGCCTGTCTCAGGTGGGAGAGTTTAAAAGGTCTCTGGCAACTGGATTACAGGGGTCTGGTTACTACTCAGATATGGCTTGCTCCAGTGCTCTATGGAGTCAGGAGGACCCACCCAGCAAATTGATCAGTCTGGGAAGGTTGATGCCTCCTTCCCCATCTTGCACCTCTGTCACACCCAGTCACTGATAACCCCGCAGGGCTCTGACCCAGTTGCCTCCAATGAGCAGATACTCCAGGGTTTCTGTGATTCTGCCTGAATCACAAGAAAATCTACCCTGTTTCCCCAAAGATAAGACATCCTCCGAAAATAATACCTACTTACAGGAAAGATAAGACATCCCCTAAAATGTCTAAGGGGATGAAATAAGACCTACCGCATCTTTGGCAGTACACCTTAAAATAAGATACTGTCTTATTTTCGGGGAAACAGGGTATGTCTCCTCAGCCAGGCTGCTGCTTTCTGCCTCTATCCAGCAGAGGGAGGTGAGGCCTGACAACCATGGGAGGGTGGGGCTGTTCACTCAGCTCCAGCCCCGCCCCTGATTGATGTTACTGACAGAACAACTTTGCAGGAATTTGTTTCTATCCCTGCTAAATTCCCCTGCAGAAGAGAAGCTGTTTTGAGTTATCAGAACCTGTGCCTCAGGCCTGTCTGTGCTGCTATAGTTTGTATTCGCAGCAGCATGGTTACCTGTCAGTTCCAGCCTCTGCCTGCCCTCCTTTGTTTATGCTGATGATCCCCTGGCAGCCGGGTGTGTCTTAGGCTCAGTAAAGCCGTCCTCTGGGTCAGCCCCACCCTGGGACTCTCCTGGCTCCACGCATGCATTTTCTAGTCCCCGTGCTCCACCCAGGCTGGTACCACCTCAGGAAAACCCTGTACTCATGGGGCCTGTGTTTCCATCCCAGATCTGTTGCATGGTGGTTGCCACCTGAGAAGATGCCCAGCCTCCTCTGGTTGCCCAGAGAGACAGGGGTGTGACTCCAGTATATCCAGGGGTGAGCCCTATTGTTGCCAAAAATGGCTGCTGCTCTGCGCCTCAGGGCACCACTGCTCCAGCATGGTTTCCTCTCAGCCGACCTCTCCTCATTCCCATGCCGCAGAATCAGCACTGACCAGCTGCAGTCCAGGCCCTGTCCACACCCCTCAAGAAATCACCCAAGAATTTGGACTCCTGGGGGACAGGCCTCCAGACCTCAGAGTGAGAGTGGAGGGGTGTTCTGGGAGCTCAGAATTGCAGGTAGAGAATATATACAGTTTTACACAGATGTATGCCTGGCAGTAGAGTGCCATGGCACCTTAGTAGGGGAAGTAGGTCCAATTTTTAGAGGGTCTCTCCCGTGGAGTATAATAGGAGGACTTTTGAACTCTGCTCGTTTGTTTATGGGGTACTCCAAGCAGTTCTCATGGGGGAGGGGACTCCCGTCTGCTTGGTGATGGATTTTGTACCTTTTGTTTGTATCCTTGGGGTCTCAGCTCGCCTCAGCAGGGTTGATGTGCGTTCTTCAACCTTTCTCTTGGCGCAGCTCTTATCCACCAGGTTACTTGCTAAATTTCTGTCCTTTAACTCTCCTGGATGGGAGCCTCTGTGGAAAGCTGGATTCAGTCAGCCATCTTGTCTCCACCCCAGTATCATACCTCATAGTATTCTTACTGGGATTCAGTGAGACAATAGAGGTACATTTTAAAAATCTTTTTCTCTTTTTTTTTAAGACAGTTTCACTTTGTCGCCCTCATCGCAACTCACAGCAACCTCTAACTCTTGGGCTTAAGCAATCCTCTTATGTCAGCCTCCCAAGTAGCTGGACTACAGGCTCCTGCCACAATGCCTGACTATTTTTTTAGAGATGAGGTCTTGCTCTGGCTCAGGCTGGTCTTAAACTCCTGAACTCAGGCGATCCACCTGCCTCAGCCTCCCAGAGTGCTGGGATTACAGGTGGAAGCCACTGCACCTGGCCCTTAATGAATGTCTTTAAACCAGTGGTTCTCAACCTTCCTAACACCTAAGTCCTGTGGTTGTGGTGACCTCCAACCATAAAATTGTTTTCATTGCTACTTCATAACTGTAATTTTGCTAGTGTTATGAATCGTAATGTAAGTATCTGTTATGCAGGATGGTCTTAGGCGACCCCTGTGAAAGGGTCATTCGACCCCCAAAGGGATCGCGACCCACAATTGAGAACTGCTGCTTTAAACTATTAAGGCAAGGTTAGTAGCCTCAAGGTGTGTGTTTAGCCAAGAATTCTTGTGAATTTTTAAAAACATTGTAGTTTAAATTTTAAAAATCTGGATATTTCCCAAAAAATATGGGATTTGGGCTTTTCTTTATAGTAAGATACTCTGGCCATAGCCACAATCATCTAAATTTGAATAACACTCCCACCACCACACACACTCATATGTCCGTATTGGTAACAATTTCCACCCAGCCCATGTCATTCATCAGTGAAATTTCAGGCCCCTGTTGGCATATAAGTTGCCAACCCTTCGTTTAAGGCTTGATGCAAATGTCAGGTTTTTTTTTTTTTTTTTTTTTTTTTTGTAGAGACAGAGTCTCACTGTACCACCCTCGGGTAGAGTGCTGTGGCGTCACACAGCTCACGGCAACCTCTAACTCTTGGGCTTATGCGATTCTCTTGCCTCAGCCTCCCGAGCAGCTGGGACTACAGGTGCGCGCCACAACACCCAGCTATTTTTCTGTTGCAGTTTGGCCGGGGCTGGGTCCGAACCCGCCACCCTCGGCATATGGGGCCGGCGCCCTACTCACTGAGCCACAGGCGCCGCCCAAATGTCAGGTTTTATTATGATTCAGCCTTAGAGATCTCAAGGCTTAATAGAGACTGATACACCTTTTCCATAGAGGCAATCAGAGTAAAGTAAGTGTGAAACAGACATAAAAAAATCATACGACTAGGGGTACAGAAGGGGCATTTGTGAAATATAAACTGTTCTTCTAAAATACAGTCTTAAACATATGACACAGTTATATTTCTTGTATATCTATTGGAAATTAATCTGTAAAAAGAATCAGACATTGGCATAAACCCATTGCAAGTTTGTGAATTAAATGTTACTTCTTGAACATTGGGAGGAGTTTTTGAGAAACTCCGACAGTTAACTTAGAAGTAGGGGAAAGGAAGGAAGAGAAGAATGGCAGGGAGGACGGGAGGACGGTGGGGAGGGAGGAAGAGCCTGAGCAGCTGGGTGCTAGAATGTCTTCAGTTGTGTGGCTCCCCCTCCTGGGTTCAAATAGCTAAAAAGCAAGCATGAAATCCAGAGAAAGAAACTATAAAAATATACAGAAAAGTCTCTCTACTCTCTGTACTGCAAATTGGTTTTTCTCTTGCTTAAATTTGGTATTTGAAAAATCTCTTCCTGGGAGACGCCTGTGGCTCAGTGAGTAGGGTGCTGGCCCCATATACTGAGGGTGGTGGGTTCAAACCCGTCCCCAGCCAAACTGCAACAAAAAATAGCTGGGCGTTGTGGCAGGTGCCCGTGGTCCCAGCTACTCAGGAAGCTGAGGCAAGAGAATCACCTGAGCCCAAGAGCTGGAGGTTGCTGTGAGCTGTGACACCACAGCACTCTACTGAGGGCGACAAAGTGAGACTCTGTCTCTAAAAAAAAGAAAAGAAAAATCTCTTCCTGAAGAATGGATAACATGTACTTTTACAATGTAAAAAAAATTCAACTTCTTTGAACATTGAAATGCTTAATAGTTCCATTTAATTAGGCACATCACAAAACGTGTTTCATTTACAAGGTGGCCATGAATAGAGAAAAGCAAACTTTTACTTCCTCCCCATAAGCTCTCTCCCATGTGATTCTGGGGATTAACGGGGATGCCGTGATGTTACTGGGCCTGCTTGGCAGACACTACTCACCTGTCAGCAACATGGGTTCCTCTCTCCTTTGGTCACACAAGAGAACCCTAATTCCCTGCCACCATGGCTGAGAGATGTGCTTTGGCCAATGAGCTTGAACAAAGTAAGGCATGGTGTTGTGTGCACAGGTGTTTAACTGCTGGTACTCAAGGCTCCCCTTCATTCTCTCTCTTGCATTGGAGGCACAGAAGCCTCCAACATCTTGGGGTCCGGAATGACTAATGAGGAGGTCATTCTGCTGATCCTCACTGGACAGGTAGCCAGGGCCAAAAATATGAACTCCCATGGTTTAATTCACCGAGCTATCAAAAGATGGTTGTTATAACTGAAAACACAATTTACTTTAGCTGGTATAGATATGTGAAAGTGCTCTTTGAGTATTTATTTCACGTGCAATAATGGATGTGAGGAAATTTTCTTTCTTGTTTCTTAGTAGTGTTGAATCGGACAATCTCAGAGGTGACAAATGTGATGTGCTAGAAGAAGATACCCACCTTGACACACCCGAAACAAGTGTGGACATCGTTCTTAAACCTATGAAAGTTAACCGGTGAAACGACAATGAGGGTCGGCAAGGATGTGAAGGATTCAGAACCCTGAATACCGTTGGTGGGAACAGAAAATGGTGCAGCCACTACGGAAAACAGGAGGTTCCTTAAAAAAATCAAAAATACAACTACCACATGATGTGGCAGTCGTCCAAAAGAACTGAAACCAAGATCGTGAAGAGGTGTTAGTACCCCAGTGACCCCTGCAGCATTATTCAATAGCCAAGATGTATAAACATCTAACTGGCCATCAAAAGATGAATAAATAAAATTTGGCGTATTTTCTTTATTATTCAGATTTAAAAATCAGGAAATCTTGCAATGCACAGCATGGGTGAACCTTGCAAACATTAACACTAAACAAAATAAGCCAGTTGCAAAAAGACAAATCCCGCATAACTGCACTTACGTGAGGTATCTAAAGTGGTCAAGCTCTGAGAGGAGAACAGCGGTTCCTGAGGATGGGGGAGGAGGAAATGGGAGATTGTTAGTCAGGGCACAGAGCGTCAACCACACAGGATGAGTAAGTTCCAGAAATCTGCTGGGCAACATTGTGCCTGGACTTAACTGCACTGCCTTACACATTTCAAATGTTAAGAGGATGTATCTCATGTTAAGTGCTCCTACTACAATAAAATAAAAAACATGTTTAACAATTTAAAAATGGGGCAGCGCCTGTGGCTTGGTGATGGGGAGCCAGCCCCATATACCGAGGATGGCGGGTTCGAACCCAGCCCCGGCCAAACTGCAACAAGAAAATAGTCGGGTGTTGTGGTGGGCACCTGTTGTCCCAGCTACTTGGGAGACTGAGGCAAGAGAATCTTTTAAGCCCAAGAGCTGCAGGTTACTGTGAGCTGTGACACCACAGCACTCTACCAAGGGAGACAGAGTAAGACTCTGTTTCTAAAAAAAAAAAAAATTTTTTTTAATGTTCAAAAAGTATTTTTTAAAAAAAATTTTAGTTCTAATATACTGAATAGTTTTGGAGGTGATTGGTTATTTGTTTTAAAGACTATACACACTATGCAGTGTGATCCATGTGCCCCTGGATAATCAGGTCAAGTTTACTGAGTACAGAAAGGACACTCGTGTGCACACCAGACAGTACATGTGCACGGGATGCATCTTTTCTAGTTGTCTACATGCAAATTTGGTACAGGCTGCTACACTGTTCTTCAGTGTAGCCAAAATATTAACCAAACCTACTCTAAAGAGTCAACAACAAAAAAGGCAAATCATAACATTTAAACAGGTGAAACAACATCCTCTAAAAATAAATGTCATTACAACTGTAAAAAAAACAAAAATCTTTGTTTAGACTTTAGACTTTACCTTTCTTTCTGGAGCTCTTAGATGCAATTTTACAGAGTCTATTGGATCATACCTCATTTAATGCCATAAGAACATGCTCCCTAAAAGAATTTTTAAAGAGTGTTTCTTCAGGTTATAAAACGTTCCTGGACATTCTCTTTTGTTTATTCATCTAGATGATTCTGCAAATAATTATGTCAAACCTCAAATGAAAAGTCTATCAAGATTTATATATGGAATTATAATAAACATACAAATTACTTTGCAGAGAATTACAATCTTAAAATAATTGGGCTCCTGGGCACCCTTACCCATATTAAACTCTATCTTCCTCTAATCCAGGACTATTTTTAATCTACACGCTTAAATTGAAACTTCCCAGGGAACATTTTGTAGTCCTTCCTAGTAACATGGCCATCGCCATGTACGCCCCATAACAGCAAGGACAGTAACAAATCACTGTGACAACTATACCGTTTTATCTTCATATTTGTGTCATCCAGGCTGGCACCCATGTCTTCTAACTTTAAAATCAAAGAACTTCATGCTCTTTGGTGAGCAAAGAATTTAACATGTAAGTAACATTAACAAGTAGGTAAAAATCCAGAGTCAATAAGCTTTTCTCAATTTGGAAAATTTTGAAAGGAACTAGCAGTCTCCTTTGAGTTTTTCCCTACATATGAAACAGGAAATTTTTTTAATATTTTTTAATTTCCCACGATCACTACAGTGCCCAGTCTCGTGGCTTCATGGGATCCACATGTAATTATTAGATTTTCCCATCAAGCAACCTGAGGCACATTTGCTTTATTCTGAGTCACAGAATTGTAAAATCATTAGCAATACAGGATGGGATGTATAGCAGACACAATTTCCCTGAGGAATAACTAGTATTGCCAAAACCATAAAAAGAACTTTCCAAGAATTATGGTCCATAAAGTCCAAGAATGAATGAGCTGTCTGCTTCCCACATATCTCAAATCCCTGAGCATCTCTGAGGGTATATGACTTTGTGGTTTAATAAATTCAATAGATGATTGTGTATAAAATGCCTTCAAGTTTTAGATCTCTGTTATATATATCTCTAGCAGAAGACAAACTGTCTAGTGAGGAGGCAGGACTTCTGAAGAGCATTCTGCTTTAATATGCCCATAGAAAGGAGGTTCTATGAACGTAAACTTCTTTGAACTTTGAAATGCTTGATAGTTCGAGCATTTGAAGAGAATGAGTCTGAAAAAGTCAGATTTCAAGTTAAGCAAACATCTTTACAATAGCATTACTCAAGATTTTATTTTATTTTATTTTTTTTGAGACAGAGTTTCACTCTAGTTCACCCTCAGTAGAGTGCTGTGGCATCACAGCTCACAGCAACCTTAAACACTTGGGCTTAAGTGATTCTCTTGCCTTAGCCTCCCAAGTAGCTGGGACTACAGGTGCCTGCCACAATGCCCAGCTATTTTTTGTTGCAGTTGCTACCGCTGATTTAGCTGTCCGGGGCCGGGTTCAAACCCGCCACTCTTGGTAAATGGGGCCAGCGCCCTACCCACTGAGCCACAGGGGCCGCCCAGGATTACTCAAGATCCTTAATAGACAGATGTGAATCGTGAAACTTCAGAATAGAAATAGTGCCTGCAGCACCTCCCAACAAGGGACACAGAACCCTTTCCAGGGTGGTCGCTAATGCTCCACGGAACTTTTTCAAGACCACCAACTAGTGGGAAAAAAGCTGTAACCTCCACATTAGAAAGTTTTCTATTTTTCCACCAAAGAACAGCTTTTATTCACGATAAGAAATTTTCCCATAGAAAACAAATATGGTTACACATCAGTTGGATTCGTTGGCGGTCTCCATCTCTGAGTCTGGGTTCCAGCCCACTAGCTGCCAGCTTACGTGAACTTTGAACTTTGTGGGTCCCTCTTTCTGAGTTTCTGCTTCCTCACCTATACAAGGCAGGAAGTGACATATCTCATAGAACTTGGCAAAGACTAAAATAACAGATGTAAAGGTGACTCATTTGTTGTTTTTAGGGACATGTCACCAGGCTGGAAGGCAGTGGCCGGATCATAGGTCACTACAGACTTGGACACCTGAGCTCAAACAGTCTCCTCTCTCAGCCTGGGACCACAAGTTTGAGCCACCAAACCTGGCCTTGAAAGTGACTTTATAAACTGTAAACCAGTTATGTGGTATAGGTGTGCCATGGAGCATTACACAGCTGTTTAAAAAAATGGCCATCTGGTATCTTTTGAAACAACCTGGATAGGACTGAGGCCATTCTCCTGAGTGAAGTCTGGCAAGAATGGAAAAACAAACACCACACGTACTCACTATTAAATTGGAACGAATCAATCAACACTTATGTGCACATTGGGAAGTAAAACTTGGTGGAAATCAAGCGGGTGGGAGGGCGAGGAGGGGTTGAGTCAATTCACACCTGATGGATGCAACCCACACACTCTGTGTGAAGGACACACTTAAAACCTTGACTTAAAACATACAAAAGCAAATTATGTAACCAAAATGTGTGCACTCCCATAATATTCCAAAATTTAGAGAAAGAAGAAAAAGGCTGTGCCTGTCCAGACTGCAGTACCGTGAGCAGAGTACATCTGTCACCTGCGGGACAGCAGGCGGGTCCCTGCCCTGGACCCTGCACACTATGGTTCCCTGTCATCAGCTGTTTAATGAAATCTACAAGGAAGGAGGAGAGACGAAACATATTAAAATCTGAAAATGTTTCCATTATGTTCGCCCTCTACTCCAGTTGCTGTATTGATCATGTATGAGTTCCAGTGTATTGTTGTATTCATTTTATTGATCATTAGATTAGTTCTATTTTATTAACTACTAAATTAAGACTCAACACAATACAGACTAAAGATACATCTTCCCTTTACATAATAACCGAGCTAAGCAACTGAGAAATAATATGGGGTCAGAGTCCTGCTTCCTAGCTGTTGTTCGGAACTAAAAGAGCTGTCTTCACCCACAAGGACTCGCGGGAAGGGGAGGACAGAAGCAGTTGTGTGCATCACTCCTGTCCGTGGACTGCAATGAAAACTTAGATGGCCACAGCTAGCTAGAAATTATGATTTCTGTTTTTCACAGTTTTTACCATGTTAAGTAACTATCATCTTTATTCTGGGTGTCTGTGTGTCCAGCTAAGATGTGAAAGGGAGAAAACAGATAGTGAAGGACCCCAGCCATTCTGACACAACCATGTCATCTAATTACAGCTAGTATTAGGAGTCTGAAATCCTGTAACTATTTGTACTGAATTTCAATTATGGTAAGCATTTCTTCAATAATTGTTATGATACTAAAACTTGGGGAAAGATTATGCGACATGACGTTTACCCTCTTTAAAATACTTCAACCTGGGACAGCACCTCTGGCTCAGTGAGTAGGGCGCCAGCCCTACATACCAAGGGTAGCGGGTTTGAACCCAGCCCCAGCCAAACTGCAACAAAAAAAATAGCCAGACGTTGTGGCAGGTGCCTGTAGTCCCAGCTACTTGGGAGGCTGAGGAAAGAGAATCGCCTAAGCCCAAGAGCTAGAGGTTGCTGTGAGCTGCAATGCCACGGCACTCTACCGAGGGCAACAAAGTGAGACTCTGTCTCTAAAAAAAAAAAAAAAAAAAAAATACTTCAACCTGGCTACTGGCTTGTCGCCTGTAGCTCAGTGTTTAGGGTGTCAGCCACATACACCAGGGCTGGTGGGTTCAAACTCAGCCCAGGCCTGCTAAACAATGACAACTGCAACAACAACAACAAAAATAGCTGGGCGCTGTGGTGGGTGCCTGTAGTCCCAGCTACTTGGGAGGCTGAGGCAAGAGAATCACTTAAGCCCAAGAGTTTAAGGTTGCTGTGAGCTGTGACACCACAGGACTCTACCAAGGGAGACATAGTGAGACACCGTCTCAAAAGAAAAAATAAAATAAAACACTGCAACCTAATTACCAAAATATCATAAGCCAGAGGTCAGCACATCATTAATTTTCCCATCAGTTGTGTGGCTACAACTATCTCTGTTGACTCTTAAGTTAATTTCAGTGTAAGGACATGTATGTGAACCAGTCACCACAGCCGTCCTAACATATGATAATAATGGAGCAGCTAATGATCAGATAAACAGAGACTTTTCTTCTCCAGGATCCTCACTATCTCTATCTTTACATTTGTCATCAATTCTATCTCAATAATAAAGCTACCGTTTAATAAAGCAGGTACAGTATTTCAGGTATTTCATTATCATTAATTCTCATAACCTTTCCACAATGACTGCATTCAACATATTTACTTAAAAATTAAGATGAATTTTAAAAATTAGTTTGCTAGGACCATGAAGCTTTAATTTTTTGCGCTCACACACCAGTTTAGCCAGAATTTACAACAGATCTGTCTTACCACCAAGGCCAGGCTTACAGCACCACCTAAGGTGATTAATGCATCCCAGTTTGCCAGGAACTTTCCAAGTTTTAGCACTGACCAGCCCACGTGGCAAGAGCCCCATTCGGTACCAGGCAAACTAGGACAGTTGGTCACACTAAAAATTTCACCTATTAGCCAACTCAGCCTGTCAGTATCCCATCATCTGAAATCTCCTCACTTTGAAGAAATTATTTTGTGTTTTTTTTTTTTAATTTGGTCTTTATTGGTCATAGGTCCTGAGTGCAGATTATGAGCTCGTCTCTTTTTTCATTTTTAGAGACAGTAGCACTTAGTCACTCTCGGTAGAGTGTCATGGCGTCACAGCTCACAGCAACCTCAAGTTCTTGAGCTCAAGCGATTCTCTTGCTTCAGCCTCCTCAATAACTGGGACTACGGGTGACCGCCACAATGCCCGGCTATGTTTTAGAGACTGGCATCTCACTCTACCTCAGGCTGATCTTGAACTTCTGAACTCAAGCAATCCACCCACCTGGGTCTCCCAGAGTGCTGGGATTATAGGCATGAGCCACCACAAAGAAGTAATCTGAAGATCTTCGCTCTCTAGAGCATGAGCACATGGAAATTTCATGATAGTAAATACACTAATAAGTATGTTGGTATATTTTTTAGAAACAATTTTATAGTATGTCCTCTAGGGATTAAGGGAAAAGGAAAAGTAATTAAATAATTCTGTTTTAGTAATGCTATTTTATTTAAAAAAAAAAAACTTCTGATCAGATAGTTATCTCATCAGCACTGCTGAATAAACCTTTCTAAAAATGTTCTGTAACTGTGTGTCCCAATAAGGCAGCCACTCGCCACACGTGGGTACAGAGCACTTGACATGTGACCAAGAAATGAAATTTCTGGTTTTACTTTAATTAATTTAACTAGCAACAAGTGCCTATTAGCTATTATATTGGGCAACACAGCTCTTAACAATCTTTACATAAATGCTTAATGCCGGAGTCATGTGGAACATTTCTAAGTTGGGGAAATAGTGACAGGCACAGGGAATTTGGACTGAATCTCGCTTGTATAGCAATTCAAGTGAACGATGTCATTAATGCCCAAACAGGGAAAAACCTTATCACACTCCTCAGAATCGGAAAGCCCTTATTTAGTTTCATTTGTTCAGAGAGAATGGTCTATCACTCTAGAAAATAAAACTGATTCTATAAAAAATGAAAAGTAACTGTAAAAACCCTAGAAGATAGTGTGGGAAAACCTTGTGATCTAGAGAAAGAATTTATGAAGAAGACTCCATTAGCAATTGCAAGCAGCAAGAAAAATAAATAAATGGGACCCAATCCGCTTTAAAGGTTTTGCATAGCTAAGGACACAGTCCACAGAGCAAAAAGACAACTTGCAAATGAAAGAAGGTATGTGTGTGCTACAAATCAGATAAAGGGCTAGTCCTCAGAGTCTACAATGAACACATCCACAAGAACAAGGCAAACAACCCCATCAAAAACTGGGCAAAAGACACGAATAGAAACTGTTCTTCTGAGAACAGAAAATGGCCAATAAACACATGAAAAAATGCTCATCATCCCTAATTATCGGAGAAATGTAAGCAAAGCCACCGACAGGTCACCTAACCCCAGTGAGACTAGCTCACATCACAAGGTCCCAGGGCAATTGCTGGTGTGAGTGCAGAGGGGAGGGAACGCTCGTACACTGCTGACTGCACACTAGTGCAGCCTGCGTGGACAGAAGTACGGAGATGCCTCAAAGAACTAAGAGCAGACCTTCCATCTCACCCTGCCGTCCCACTACTGGGTGTTTTACCACAAGGGCATTTGCACTCGAATGTTCACAGCAGCTCAGTTCACAATCTCAAAGATGAGGAAACAACCCAAGTGCCCATCAACTCGCAAATGGATTAATAAACTGTGGTATACGCATAGCGTGAAATACATTCAATCATAAAAAGATGAAGATTTTGTATCCTTTGAAACAACCTGGATGGATTTGGAGAACATCATCCCATCACAAGATTGGAAATATAAGCATCACATGTGCTCAATAGCACTTTGAAACTAGGCAATTAACAATCACAGACCCACGTGAGAGAAAAACTCAATTAAATTCAAGAAGGGGGAGGGGACTCAGTATGCTCCCACCCAACAGGTACAATGTGTGGATACAGAGCCTGCTCCCCGGGTGAGGACGCAGCCACACTCGGACTTTAACCCTGCATGTGTAAACTACACAACCTCACGGTTTGTACCCTCATGTTAATCATGTTAATGAAATTTTAAAATATAAAATGAATGAAAAGTAGTATAATAAATGGAGATTATTAAAGTAATATAATAATATAATTATTAAAAGTAATATAATAAATGGAGATGTAATCTCATTAATTCTCAACAGAGGAGGAAAAAATAGAGATTTCCTTGGTCTCTGCTGTTCTAAGACCTGAAGCATGTGTCCCTAAAACCTTTGGACATCTAGAAAAAACTCACTTTGAACTTTAAGAAGTCCAGCAGCACTCTGAAGGAAACTCTTGATTGGGTTATAAAATGACTAATAAGCAGGAAAGAGAAACACTTTTTCCATAATACTTTGTTATTTTATGTATATCACACATATTAATGCACCTCAAAGAAGTCTTTATTACAGTTAGTTAAAAATCATCTGGAAGAAAGAAGCGCCAGTCCCCTTTCCATTCTAAACGAGCCTTCCATTTCCACATTTTGATTGAGATGGGCTGGTTCTTTCAAACACCTTACTGCCAGCTTGGCACAGCTTTTGGTGTGAGTGCAGAGGTGAGGGTCGTACACTGCTGACTGCAAACTATTAGCTGTCAGCTCAATTTATTTTAAAACTTTAAAAATGTGATAGATTCTTCTTAACAAGGCTTTTTAACAATTCCTAGATTGTGTGAGTAGAATTTAGGAGGAGGTCTAAAGTATTATTATGTTTATATGACTGGAGGATACAAAGAAGTTTTCATTTAATATGTGATGAAACGAGTAATTTTTTTTCCAAAATTAAGCAGAAAGAATTTACAAAAAGAACCCACAGAATGAGAGTACTTTATACCAACGTAAGGAGCAAAGGAGCTAACCTGCAAAATCTCAACATTTTAAGCAGCCAAACCAGAATTACCTCATTACTTTATAATTTTTTAACCAGCAAATAGAAAAATGATTTTCCAACTCTAAAATTCCCGTGTTCCTGGAAGGCAGAGGAGGACCCTAGTTACCCTTCAGCACTGCATCTCACTGTCAGAGAGCTATTCTCACATCTGCTCCCTTTAGTGAGAGTGGATCGAAGTTCCTGGAAAGCAGGACTTGGGGTGTTATGTCCACTGCTCCATCCTCTGCTCATCGTGGGTCTGCGATCAATTTGTAGTTTATAAAACTTTGACTTTTTTTTAGGAAAAATGGCATTAAACAGAAAGTCCCACATGCTAACAGGCTTTTTAAATATGTGTGTGTGTGTGTGTGTATAAAATGAATAGTTTCTGGTAATATAAAATCAGGAACAATTATAGTCTTGACCTGTAAGAAGAAAAGATATTAGTGCTGTCTGCAAAGATAAGAAATGAACTTTCCTTTTGCTCACTGCACGCTAACTCGCCATCGTCAAGCACCACAGTCATTCTTTGTGTTTTTCTTTCTCTGTCAACAACAGTCACTCATGCAGTGACCCAAGCATTACTGTACGAGGTCAAATCATGCCCAACTTTGTCACTCTGCAGTTTCTTCTGATGACAGGAAGACAAAATTTGAGCAATTTTCTTTATAACGCACATGTTGAACTCCGCATTCCCTCCCTGCACAAGCGGGTTCTCTAAACACAGTTTATCCTCGTTCAGACCACTGTCCAGGGAGAAGAACCCCTCTGTGTTCACAGTTCATGCACCTTCACCTTCATTCAAACAAAGACAACCCATAATGCCTCTGGCGAGGAACAGCAGCACGGAAGTGCCTCAGTATTCCAAAGAAGAAGTCCCTAAAATTCTGGGCAGACTGTTTTACACATATGAACAAAAATCCCACAGAAAAAGGAAAGAGTCATATATAAAAATTATTATTATTAACAGCAAGGTTCTGAGCATCTTGGTCATGGAGGGAAATCACCTGTCACATAACCCCTGGCTGACACAGGGGCTCTAAGGGATGAGTGGGTACCCCTGCCTTAGACACTTCAGCAGTGTCCTCTCTGGCGCAGTTTCAATCTTGCCTAACACGTAATAAATTGTAATTAAATGTAAATTTACAAGGGGCAATAAATTTACACTTTGGTCTAACACAAACACTATGACTTTTCTCAGCCAAGCACCTGCGACCCTGCTGATGAGAAGATTCCTAGCTGGCTCACTTAATTATCTGAGTATCTACCTGCGAAATTCAGCCCCCTTCACATGTGCAACTACACACCACCCTCACAGATTATGTGAATCTCCTAAGAGGGAAACATTTCCAAGCAAAACACTATGAGCTAGGCTGATGCAGCTGAAGGATCTTAAACCCATGGAGAGGCTTACCTACTAAGTATGGCCGGGGCAGCTTCACGAGTGAGCCCAGGAAGTGTGGTGCTAGTCACCGCTGCCAGGTATCAGATGACGATGACAGTCACACAGTCCTGACACTCAGGTCGAGGGTCTGCATATCGACAGTCTGCGTGACCTGCGGGAGTACCTTTATAGTCTTACAGAAAACATAGGGCCATACAGAATAATAATATTACCACATTTGTTTTTGCAAGAAGACATATGTTTAAGAGTTAAGAATCTTTCCATCTTTTACTGTAGTCTCAAAAATTCTAGGCTCAGCACAGTGGTTAAGGCACCAGCCACATGCACCGAGATTGGCGGGTTCAAGCCCATCCCAGATGTGCTAAACAACAATGACAACTGCAACAAAAAATAGCCAGGTGTTGTGGTGGGCACCTGTAGTCCTGGCTACCTGGGAGGATGAGGCAAGAGAATCAATTAAGCCCAAGAGTTTGAGGTTGCTGTGAGCTGTGACATCATGGCGAGAAACTAAGACTCCGTCTCAAAAAAAAAAAAAAAAACTAAAGCATCTAATCTTTGACTACTGAGTCGATTTTTAAAAAACTGCAAATAGAAAAATTTTATGAAATGAATTAGAAACCAAAAATGCAGAGATTTCTTTTCAGCTATTCTGAATGGACAAGCCTGCAAAAAAATTACTGTTTATGAATTGCATTTGTCACTATAAAAATAAAAACTATGCTACCTGATGAGAGAATTTTACAGAGCATATGGAAGGTTTAAATTAAGCTTCAAAACATCTATTAAGTCGTGGGTTTCACTTGATTGTCAATAACCATTTGGCAATAAAATATTCTACATGTGCTTTGAGAAGCTGTCAAGTAGCTGTTTGAATTATACTATAATTAGGCCAGCTACAATTTAGTGATTGCTACATTCCAATTTAAGTGTATTTTAATATGTATTAAGTCAGGAATTTTTACCAAAAAAAAACCCACGTTTTAACAAGCTGACCCTTATTTAAATTTTAATATTTAAAAAAAGGACAGAAATATATCTATCAGAGTTTATGCTTGGTTGGTACTCAGGAAACAAGAAGCTTAGAAACAAAATCATCAGGAAGACAAGATGGCTGACTGAAGCCAGCTTTCTATAGAGGCTCCCGTCCAGAAGGAGAGTTAAAGGACAGAAATTTAGCAAGTAACCTGGTGGATTAGAGCTGCACCAAGAGAGAAGGTTGAAGAATGCACATCACCCCACTGAGGCGAGCTGTGACCACAAGGATACAAACAAAAGGTACGAAATCCATCACCAAGCAGACGGTAGTCCCCTCCCCCATGAGAATGGCTCAGAGTGCCCACAAACAAACAAGCAGAGTTCAAAGGTCTTCCCACTACACTCCACGGGAGAGACCCTCTAAAAACTGGACCTACTTACCCTACTAGGGTGCCACGGCGTTCTCCTGCCAGGCATAAAACTGTATACATTCTTTACCTGCAACTCTGAGCTCCCAGCACTCCCCTCCACCCTCACACTGAGGTCTGGAGGCCTGTCCCCCAGGAGTCCAGATTCTTGGGTGATTTCTCGAGGGGCGTGGAAAGGGCCTAAACTGCAGCTGGTCAGTGCTGACTCTATGGCACGGAAGTGAGGAGTGGACTGTTGGCTGAGAGGGAACCACGCCGGACAGGCGGTGCCCCGAGGTGCAGAGCAGCAGCCATCTTTTGGCAACAATAGGGCTCACTCCCAGATATTCTGAAGCCACACCCCCTGTCTCCCTGGGCAACAAGAGGAGGCCAGGCATCTACTCAGGTGGCAACCACCAAGGAACAGATCTGGGATGGAAAGGCAGGCCCTGTGAGTAAAGGGTTTGCCTGACCAGGTCCCTGCCTGGGTGGAGCGTGGGGACTAGCAACGAGCACGGGGACAAGAAACACACGTGCAGAGCTGGGAAGTTCCCAGGGTGGGGCTGACCCAGAGGACCACTTTACTGAGCCTAAGATGCACCAGGCCCTCAGAGGATCGTCAGCCTATATACAAAGGAAGACAGGTGGCTAGAACTGACAGCTAACCGAATACAAACCTGCAGAAGCAAAGACAGGGCCTGAGGCACAGGCTCTGGGAACTCAAAACAGCTTCTCTTCCGCAGGGAATTTAGCAGGGACAGAAACGAATTCCCACAAAGTTGTTCTGTTCTGTCAGTAACATCAATCGGGGTGGGACTGGAACTGAGTGAACACCCCACCCCACCCCAGCCTCCATCAAGTGCCCAAGGTTGTCAGGCCTCAGCTCACCCTGCTAGATAGAAGAAGAGTGCAGCAGCCTAGCTGGGCAGAAACAGATTTCCTTGTGATTCAGGAAGGTGCAAACCCCTGGAGTATCTGTTCACTACAGGCAACTGAGTCACAGCCCTGAGGAGCTATAAGTGACTGGGTGTGACAGAGGTACAAGGTGGGGAAGGAGGCATCAAACATCCCAGACTGATCTATTTGCTGGTTGGGTCCTCCTGACTCCACGGAGCACTGGAGCAAGCCATACCTGAGTTGTCACGAGACCCCTGCAATACAGTTGCCAGAGACCTTTTAAACTCTCCCACCTGAGACAGGTGCTGACTGAGACAATTGATTTGGAATTTTTGAACTGAGCCAATCACCCGCGGACTATTCAGGGGTGCCCTGGGTGTGTGATTGTAGGAAGGTTTGATTTTCCTTTTCCAATTGTAGAGGGCGGGGTGACTTAATTGCTGGTATTTCTCCACAGCTGAGACTTCAACCCAGAGTAACTATTTCACTAGGGTCAAACAGAGACCAGCTGAAAATAAGACGGAGCCACTTAGCCCCACCACACCAAACAGGTCCCCAGTTTATCAGGCCATAGAACTGTACGGGTCCTCAACAAAGCTCCAGGGGAAAAATCAAATGGTGTAAAATAATCATGGGGTGGAATCAGTGGAAAAACTCTGGTAACGTGAATAACGAGACTAGATCAACCCCCACAAGGAAAGATATGGCAGATGTAACTGAAGATCCCATTCATAGACAGCTGGCCAAGATGTCAAAAATTGAATTCAGAATTTGGATTGCAAACAAGATTAATAGAATGGAGGGAAATTTGGAATTAGAAATTCGAGGAGCAATTCAAAAGTCGGAATTAGAATTTTGAGAAGAAATTCAAAAGTTGTCTCAAGAATTTAATGAATTTAAAGACAAAACCACCAAATATTTTGACACGCTGAAGCTAGAATTTGCAGCCCTCAAAGATCTGAAAAATATAGTAGAATCCCTCAATAACAGAGTGGAACAAGCAGAAGAAAGGATTTCTGACATTGAAGACAAAGCTTTCGAACACTCCCAAACTCTCAAAGAGGAAGAGAAATGGAGAGCAAAAACAGATCATTCTCTCAGACAGCTCTGGGATAATTCAAAGAAGGCTAATATCTGCCTCATTGGAATCCCTGAAAGTGATGAAGTGGCCTCGCATGGCACAGAGGTCCTTCTCCATGAAATTATGAAAGAGAATTTTCCAGACATGCCTAGAGATTCTGAAATTCAGATAACAGACAGTTTCAGAACCCCAGCATGATTCGATCTGAATAAGACATCCCCCAGGCATATCATAATTAACTTCACTAAAGTTAATATGAAGGAGAAAATTCTCAAAGCAGTCAGACTTAAGAAATCCATTACCTACACAGGGAAGAATATTAGAATGATTGCAGATCTCTCTGCTGAAACTTTTCAAGCCAGAAGAGGGTGGTATAGACTTTTAATCTCCTAAAGCAAAATAACTTTCAACCCCGGATCCTGTATCCAGCTAAACTGAGTTTCATTTATGATGGAGACATTAAATACTTTAATGACATTCATATGTTGAAGAAATTTGCCATAACCAAACCAGCTCTTCAGGATATTCTCAGACCAATCCTCCATAATAACCAGCCCAATCCTCTACCACAAAAGTAAACTCACTCAGAAACTTTTGGTCAAACTCCAACTTCCACAGTGGCAAAGGCATTAAAAATATCCACCAAACTTTCGAAAAACTCAATACCCAAAATTTTACCAGACTTATCAATATTCTCCGTTAATGTGAACGGCTTAAAATGTCCTCTAAAGAGGCACAGGTTAGCTGACTGGATACAAAAACTCAGGCCAGATATTTGCTGCATACAAGAGTCACATCTTACCTTAAAAGACAAATATAGACTCAGGGTAAAAGGATGGTCGTCCATATTTCAGGCAAATGGTAATCAGAAAAAAGCAGGTGTTGCAATTCTATTTGCAGATACAATAGGCTTTAAACCAACAAAAGTAAGGAAGGACAAGAATGGTCACTTCATATTTATTAAGGGTAATACTCAATATGATGAGATTTCAATTATTAATATCTATGCACCCAACCAGAATGCACCTCAATTTATAAGAGAAACTCTAACAGACATGAGCAACTTGATTTCCTCCAGCTCCATAATAGTTGTAGATTTCAACACTCCTTTGGCAGTGTTGGATCGATCCTCCAATAAGAAGCTGAGCAAAGAAATTTTCAATTTAAACCCAACCGTCCAACATTTGGATTTAGCAGACTTCTACAGAACATTTCATCCCAACAAAACTGAATACACATACTTCTCATCAGCCCACGGAACATACTCCAAAATTGATCACATCTTAGGTCACAAGTCTAACCTCAGTAAATTTAAAGGAACAGATTTTATTCCTTGCATCTTCTCAGACCACCATGGAATAAACGTTGAACTCAGTAACAACAGGAATCTGCATACTCATACAAAAACATGGAAGTTAGATAACCTTATGCTGAATGATAGCTGGGTCAGAGATGAGATTAAGAAGGAAATTGCCAAATTTTTGGAACAAAATGACAATGAAGACACGAATTATCAGAACCTCTGGGATACTGCAAAGGCAGTCCTAAGAGGGAAACTTACAGCACTGCAAGCCTTCCTCAAGAGAACGGAAAGAGTGGAAGTTAACAACTTAATGGGACATCTCAGGCAACTGGAAAAGGAAGAACATTCCAACTCCAAACCCAGTAGAAGAAAAGAAATAGCCAAAATTAGAGCAGAATTAAATGAAATTGAAAACAAAAGAATTATACAACAGATCAATAAATCAAAAAATTGATTTTTTGAAAAGGTCAATAAAATAGATAAACCTTTGGCTAACCTAACCAGGAAAAAAAAGAGTAAAATCTCTAATCTCATCGATCAGAAACAACAAAGACGAAATAACAACAGACTCCTTAGAAATTAAAAAAATCCGTAATGAATATTACAAGAAACCTTATTCTCAGAATTATGAAAATCTGAAGGGAATTGACCAATACTTGGAAGCACATCACCTTCCAAGACTTAGCCAGAATCAAGTGCAAATGTTGAACAAGCCCCTATCAAGTTCTGAAATAGCATCAACCATACAAAATCCTCCCTAAAAAGAAAAGCCCGGGACTAGATGGCTTCACCTCAGAATTCTACCAAACCTTTAAAGAGGAACTAGTACCTATATTACTCAACCTGTTCCAAAATATACAAAAAGAAGGAAGACTACCCAACACATTCTATGAAGCAAACATCACCCTGATCCCCAAACCAGGAAAAGACCCAACAAGAAAAGAAAATTATAGACCAATATCACTAATGAATATAGATGCAAAAATATTCAACAAGATCTTAACAAACAGAATCCAACAACACATCAAACAAATTATACATCATGAGCAAGTCAGTTTTATCCCAGGGTCTCAAGGCTGGTTCAATATCCGTAAATCTATAAGTATAATTCAGCACATAAACAAATTAAAAACCAAAGACCATATGATTCTCTCAATTGATGCAGAAAAACCTTTTGATAATATCCAGCATCCCTTCATGATCAGAACACTTAAGAAAATTCGTATAAATAAATTGTAGTATATGTACTCCATGGAATATTATGCAGCCTTAAAGAAAGATGGAGACTTTACCTCTTTCATGTTTACATGGATGGAGCTGGAACATATTCTTAGTGAAGTATCTCAAGAATGGAAGAAAAAGTATCCAATGTACTCAGCCCTACTGTGAACCTAATTTATGGCTTTCATATGAAAGCTATAACCCAGTTATAACCTAAGAATATGGGGAAGGGGGAAAGGGAGGGGAGAGTATGGGCAGAGGGAGGGTGATTGGTGGGATTACACCTGCGGTGCATCTTACAAGGGTACATGTGAAACTTAGTAAATGTAGAATATAATTGTCTTAATACAATAACTAAGAAAATGCCAGGAAGGCAATGTTAACAGTGTGATGAAAATGTGTCAAACTGTTTATAAAACCAGTGTATGCCCATGATCGCATTAATGTACACACCTATGATTTAATATTAATAAAAAAAAGAAAATTGGTATAGAAGGGATTCTTAAACTGATAGAGGCCATCTACAGCAAACCCACAGCCAATATCGTATTGAATGGAGTTAAATTGAAATCATTTCCACTCAGATCAGGAACCAGAAAAGGCTGCCCATTGTCTCCACTGCTCTTTAACATTGTAATGGAAGTTTTAGCCACCACGATTAGGGAAGAAAAGATGATCCATATAGGGTCACAAGAGATCAAACTTTTGCTCTTTGCAGATGATATAATTGTACATCTGGAAAATACCAGGGATTCTACTACAAAAATCTTAGAAGTGATCAAGGAATACAGCAGCATCTCAGGTTACAAAATCAACATTCATAAATCGGTAGCCTTTATATATACCAACAATAGTCAAGTTGAAAAAACAGTTAAGGGCTCTATTCCATTCACAGTAGTGCCAAAGAAGATGAAATATTTGGGAGTTTATCCAACAAAGGACGTGAAAGATCTCTATAAAGAGAACTATGAAACTCTAAGAAAAGAAATAGCTGAAAATGTTAACTGGAAAAACATACCATGCTCATGGCTGGGAAGAATCAACATTGTTAAATGTACATACTACCCAAAGCAATATACAATTTTAATGCAATCCCTATTAAAGCTCCACTGTCATACTTCAAAGATCTTGAAAAAATAATACTTTGGTTTATATGGAATCAGAAAAAACTCAAATAGCCAAGACATTACTCAGAAATAAAAACAAAGCAAATGGAATCACGCTACCAGACCTCAGACTATACTATAAATCCATAGTGATCAAAACAGCATGGTACTGGCACAAAAACAGAGAAGTAGATGTCTGGAACAGAAGAGAGAACCAAGAGATGAATCCAGCTACTTACCCGTTATTTGATCTTTGACAAGCCAATTAAAAACATTCAGTGGGGAAAAGATTCCCTATTAAACAAATGGTGCTGGGTGAACTGGCTGGCAACCTGTAGAAGACTGAAACTGGACCCACACCTTTAACCATTAACTAAGATAGACTCTCACTGGATTAAAGATTTAAACTTAAGACATGAAACTATAAAAATACTAGAAGAGAGTGCAGGGAAAACTCTTGAAGAAATCGGTCTGGGCGAGTATTTTATGAGGAGGACCCCCCCCCCCAGGCAATTGAAACAGCTTCAAAAATACACTACTGGGACATGATCAAACTAAAAAGTTTCTGCACAGCCAAGAACATAGTAAGTAAAGCAAGCAGACAGCCCTCAGAATGGGAGAAGACATTTGCAGGTTATGTCTCCAACAAAGGTTTAATAACCAGAATCCACAGAGAACTCAAACGTATAAGCAAGAAAAGAACAAGTGATCCCATCACAGGCTGGGCAAGGGACTTGAAGAGAAACTTCTCTGAAGAAGACAGGCACACAGCCTACAGACACATGAAAAAATGCTCATCATCCTTAATCATCAGAGAAATGCAAATCAAAACTACTTTGAGATTATCATCTAACTCCAGTAAGATTAGCCCATATCACAAAATCCCAAGACCAGAGATGTTGGGGTGGATGTGGAGAAAAGGGAACACTTCTACACTGCTGGTGGGAATGCAAATTAATACATTCCTTTTGGAAAGACGTTTGGAGAACACTTAAGAGATCTAAAAATAGATCTGCCATTCGATCCTATTAATTCCTCTACTAGGCATATACCCAGAAGACCAAAAAACACATTATAACAAAGATATTTGTACCAGAATGTTTATTGCAGCTCAATTCATAATTGCTAAGTCATGGAAAAAGCCCAAGTGCCCATCTATCCACGAATGTATTAATAAATTGTGGTATATGTACACCATGGAATATTATGCTGCCTTAAAGAAAGATAGAGACTTTACCTCTTCCATGTTTACATGGATGGAGCTGTAACATATTCTTCTTTGTAAAGTATCTCAAGATTGGAAGAAAAAGTATGCAATGTACTCAGCCCTACTGTGAAACTAATTTATGGCTTTCACATGAAAGCTATAACTTAGTTATAACCTAATAATATGGGGAAGGGGGAGAGGAGGGGAGGGAAAGGAGAGGTGGGCAGAGGGAGGGTGATTGGTGGGATTACACCTGCTGTGCATCTTACAAAGGTATATGTGAAACTTAGTAAATGTAGAATGTAAATGTCTTAATACAATAACTAAGAAAATACCAGTAAGTCTATGTTAACCAGTATGATGAAAATGTGTCAAACCATCTATAAAACCAGTGTATGGTGCCCCATGATTGCATTTATGTACACAGCTATGATTTAATAATAAAAAAAAGAAACAAAATCATCAATAAATCTAAAAGGAAATTATTTCAGAATAAAAGGCTATATATGACATTTTGTCCACTAAATAGTGAGAAATATATAGCAGCAAAATCAGCAAATCTTTTTTTATCTAAACAGAATAGTAAAACTAAGTAACATATATGATAAAAATTAAAATAAGCATGCTTTCCGAAATTTTCCTAAAGTGTTCTTTGTTCTTCCTACCACAAAGGGCTCCAGGAGTGCACAACATTTTATGTCAGGCTCTGCTGTTGTGGAAAGGATAAATGTTTCTCATTTATTAGCAATAGGGTTACATGAAAAAAAATGGAGAAGGCGGCCCTCCTCAGTGGACAGCTGGGCGGCTGCGAGCCTCAGCAACACAGGCGGAAGACGAGGTCCCCTTACCAGATTGCCGTGTGGTCCGTCCTCACTGTAGAGGCAGATGTCACCGCACTCACACGTGTCCAGTCTTCATCTGACCGATGGGAGGGAGGGGACCGTGAGCCCAGGGGAGGACAAGGAAGATCCCAAGTTAAAAAATATCAAAAACTCATTTGAAAGGCCGCTGATACCAAGGCATGGAAAGGGCGGTGTTTGTCCAGGAGGGCGTAAGGGGTGTGTTACTGGCTGTGTTTCCTCTGCTTGCAGGCTCGGCTGTGTTTAGCAGCTGTGAGGTTCTGAGGCATCACCCCCGTGAGTACGTGCTCTGCACAGCCAAGCTCCATCATGTCACCCCGTGAGTACGCGCTCTGCACAGCCAAGCTCCATCATGTCACCCCCTAAGTACCCGCTCTGCACGGCCACGCTCCATCACGTCACCCCGTGAGTACGCACTCTGCACGGCCAAGCTCCGTCACGTCACCCCCCCCCCCCGTGAGTACGCACTCTGCACGGCCAAGCTCCGTCACGTCATCCCCGCCACCGTGAGTACGCGCTCTGCACGGCCAAGCTCCATCATGTCACCCCGTGAGTACGCACTCTGCACGGCCAAGCTCCGTCACGTCACGCCCCCCCCGTGAGTACGCGCTCTGCACGGCCAAGCTCCGTCATGTCACACCCCCCCCCCCGTGAGTACGCGCTCTGCACGGCCAAGCTCCGTCACGTCACCCCCCCCCCCCCGTGAGTACGAGCTCTGCACGGCCAAGCTCCGTCACGTTACCCCCGTGAGTACGTGCTCTGCACGGCCAAGCTCCGTCACGTTACCCCCGTGAGTACGTGCTCTGCACGGCCAAGCTCCGTCACGTTACCCCCGTGAGTACGTGCTCTGCACGGCCAAGCTCTGTCACGTCACCCCCGTGAGTACGCGCTCTGCACAGCCAAGCTCCGTCACGTCACCCCCGTGAGTAGCACTCTGCATGGCCAAGCTCCATCATGTCACCCCCTGAGTACCCGCTCTGCGTGGCCACGCTCCCTCACGTCACCCCCGTGAGTACACACTCTGCGTGGCCACGCTCTGTCACGTCACTCCCATGAGTACGCGCTCTGCACAGCCAAGCTCCATCACGTCACCCCCGTGAGTACACGCTCTGCACGGCCAAGCTCCATCATGTCACCCCGTGAGTACGCGCTCTGCACAGCCACACTCAGTGGCGTCACCCCTGTGAGTACACCTCTGTGCTGCCAGGCTTGGTTACGTCATGCCCGTGAGTACGCCTCTGTGCGGCCACGCTCCATCACGTCACTGTCGTGACTACACGCTCTGCATGGCCACGCTTTACGCAGGCTGCCCAGGTTCATCATCAAAGCAGGAGACACTTGAGAGGGAGGAAAATGAGAAATCGGTTCCTCAGAACTTTTCCAGGCCAAGGGGAAGTCTGGAGTTCATTGGGAAGACTCAGTGCTGCCCGCCAGTATTGCCTCTGCACCGTCTGCACAGGTGCCGCCAGAATGCCCTTTCCCCCCTAGGCTGACGCTGCCAGAGGAGGTGAAAATGTGAAGGTGATGCAGGACAAGGTGACACCATGACTTGCCCCATAGCCCTGGAGGTGTTGATGCTGCCACAGATGGAGGAACCAGCTTGATGGTAGGGCCCGAGACACTGGCGCCTTGCGGTCTCCTCCACCTGCACTTCTAACTGGTCAATTTCATGTAAGTTTCCAAGGCCTGAGAGTTCACTGGACAGCTGGCTGTAACTGACAAAGACCCTTGCCCTAACAGTCAACATTGAGTTCTGGGAAAACAATCCCCCCTCCCCCGCCCACTATATAAACCCCTGAGCAGAGAGCCCAAAGACAGACCTGGAAGAGGGAGCAGGAGAGCTTGTTCCCCTCCTGGGTTCTCTCTGCCAGGAGGTTTGGTTTTTTTGTAGTTGTAATTTTTGTTTCTGTGAATAAATCCTGACTTACCACTGATCCTGCGGTCTGTCCATTCATTCTTTAAATCACCCAGACCAAAAACCTGAAACTCCAGTATCAGAGGTTCTTGTGTCATTCAAACATAACTGAAAAAATATACTCTTTAAGCCACTAGCAAATTTTTACAATAACTTTCAAGGAGTCTCTTAATATTTGGTGCTATTTGTAAACTTAATTTAAACCATTGCAATGTTATAAACTACTTTTGTTATAATTTAATTTCCCTTTAAACTACTTTGCTCATCAACTAAAACCTTTGTAAGTACTAAATAATAGTAAAGCATCTAACACATTAAACTTCTAATCAGCTGAGTCTAAATCTCTGCTGTTTTCATAGTCGGCAGATTGGCTGCTTCAACTCAGCCGCTGCATTTAGCACTCCTCCCTGTCGTCTAGTGGCTTCATAGCTCATTTCTCTTTCTCACTAAATAATATTCTATTGCCTGGAAACCTTACTTTTAATTTTGATTTTTCCTTACAGAGCCTAAGAGCTTTCCAGGTTCTTCGATGGAGCACTATTAGAATTTTACTTAATTTTTTGAACAAATTTATGAGGCATGTGTGCAACTTTGTTATGTACATAGCCTGTGCAGTGGTCGAGTTGGGGCTTTTAGGGTACCCACCACCTGAATGATGCACATTGTACCCCATCAGCAGTTTCTCAGCATCCTTCTGAGTCACTCTTATCTGCCCTTCCACTTTCTACCACTCCTGGGTCCTCTTCTCTCACTGCCACTGGCCGCATCTACTAGAGTGCCATGGGGTAGGAACACTCCTGCTACGGATCCATCAACACTAATCCACTAATCCATTACCAGTATCTAACGTCTAATGCTTAACTAGTATGCAGTCTACTACTAATCAGATACATCTAATACCATTCTCACTAATAAAACCGCTAATACCAACTTATAATTCCATTTATCAGTTTATACAGAGCACACACAAGCCATCCATCATGAGGTTCAGGAGACTCTTCCATCAAATTGCTTCCGTACAAAATTGCTATATTCCCTGAATCCTGAGGAAGACACGTCTTATAAATGATGGATTCAGAACACCCAGAGTACCCTTCAAAAGGAAATTGTCTTCTCCAGTTGAGATTGACCTCACAAGTGGGCTGACAACTCCTTCCCAGAAGTCTACTCTACTGAAAGGAACTCCTCCACCAACCAACACTTAACTTTCGTTATTAAAACAGAACAAATTGGAGTAACTCTTCCCTCAGAGTAAACCTGCACTGCTAAAAAAACAGAGGGTAGAGAATTGTTTGTGTTACAAGTAAATAACTTTTTGTACCAGGAGGCAATGAATAGAAGCTGACATTTAAATGTGTGTGACTGTAAGCAATTCTTGCACATTAAGTGGTATTTGTTTTACACATTGTAGCATTTATTCTAAGAAGTCAGTAAGTACTGTGATTCGTACAGTAATGTCACATGTTTACTGAAGTGGACTCTTGGTTCAAAGGGTTCAGGGTTTCAAAGATATCAGTCTCTGTGGAAAGAAACCCTTCAGCAAAACCTTTTTTAAAAGGCTTAACTTAAAACATGAGGATTTTTTGAAAAAAAGTTTTTTTAAAAATGGTATTGAATTCAACTTTCTGTGTATAAATTAGTCGAAAGGTTTTTGTTTGTGTGTGAATATTTATTTCCAGAAATATGTAGTATTAATGATACATGTATTTTTATGAAGGTAAAAATTATGTGAATTAAATATTTAACGCTAATAATGCTTTTTTGCTTTTTTTCTGGCTTAGTCTTAAGCTCATACAGAGGAGTTAACTCTGGACTAACAAGTAAAAGGGCTGAAGAAGATCTAAAAGCTTCACTGCTCCGCAATCTAAAGGTATTTAAAAATAAAGATGGTGGTTGGAAATCATACCCAATACCAATAGCTGAGTTCTAGAAGGACAGAGATCAAAACAATCACTCTTCACTTTTCTTTGAAAATTAAAAAGAAAAACAAATTTTATGTTTATATTCATTTCATTCGTCTCAAAATTATTTTTCTGTTTTAGTGATTTTTAAATTAAATCTCTTTTAAATTTCAAAATACAATAAACATAGCAGAATGAAACTAGGCAATACAATGGTTTATTTTTTAAGTTATTTTGTTTTTTGGCGAGGAAAACACTCATCAGTAGTGGTTATCAGTAGTTTTGCAATCACTCATGGATACCTGTTTGCCTTCTGTAAGGCTCCCAGATAGCACTAATCCACTCAGCCAAAATGGAGTTTCCAAGATTTTCTCTTAGATGTTTTCTGACATCATAGTCCAGGAGCCATCCGAAAGGAGCTGTGACCTCAGTGTTCTAATACAGCACTATCTGCTGATTTTAATGTTTGTGGCAAATTATAGCTAAAAGCTGGTGATTCAGGAACTCCAATTCAGGTCGGAGCTGCCAGAGCACACCTGCCTTCTTCCCCCCGAGTAGACCTTGTGTTTTCTAGAGGGTCCACCAGCCCTGCAGCAATAGAAATTTCATTTTCAACTGAGGAGTCACAACTGGAAGTCAAACACACAGGACATTCCCGTTAATTTTTTGGCTTTTAGCCAACACACATTATGGCCTGTATGGACGGGGGTGATGACAGGGTCCAAGGCACCCACATACTCCCAGAAGGATGTCTACTGACAGGAAGAGATGTATCAAATATATTTTAGACTGAAATTGCACAATAAATTCATTCTGTGATCCTATATTTTTAAAAATACATAGAAGACAAACTATCTGAAAATGTACCCACTAAAATGAGTTTGTCTCCCCACCACACAGCTGTTATTATTGTGTGACCTTGAGGCAGCTGCTTGACTTCTGTGAATCTGCTTTTTTCATTTGAAATATAGGCCAAAAAAAGGTAAAATCAGAAAAGGTCATTGACTGTGGAACCAATTTGACCAAAAAGCATATTTTATTTTCCTTTTGGTGACTCTTATATAGCTAAGTATTAGGAGAGGTTTAATAAATGTTGTATTGCACATAATTTAACCAAATTGAATGGAATCCATTTGTGTAAACTATCTCAGCAAATGAGATAGTGTAGTCAATTATTTTACTTTTGACTGTAATACAGTGCTTGGCACACAGAAAATGGACAGTAAGATTTAGTTATGATTGTAGTCATCCTTATTACTCTTACAGTTATACAATCCATAATATTTGTAAAGCTAAAATCACTACAAAATTTCCAAGTCAGTTTGGAAACGATAACTAAAAGCACAATGTCTTACCTTGATTCTTAAAACAAAAGACAGCTTAATTAGAACCTAGCAGCCTAAACTCTGAAAAGAAAAAAAATTAAAACTCTCCCATTATCTAACGACATTCTTCCTGAATTCAAGATTTAAATTAAATGCGTTGGAGCCAAATTATTTTAATAAGGTGTCTATATAGGAGATTTTATTTAAATTGCAAATCAGTAAAAACATCTAATTACCATAATCAGAAATAATTCTTGTGTAAACACCTGTAAGTGCCGTATCAGTAGCCTGCCTTCCCCACAGAGGGCTTGTTTACAATGAACAGTTCCCATAGGAGCTTGGGAAGGATGTGTTTCCAAGGTGCTGAGAGCAAAAACAAGCTGCAAATGGGATGCCCTAAGTGAGGTTTTGTTTCCCGTATTTGGACTCTGCTCTCATTCTTGGCTGTTAATCAGTTTCTGGGGGTGGGAAATCTATGTTGGATAAATCCTGACAGCTCAGGTTTGTTTAAGAGACTGAGTAGAATAAACATGGAGTTTCATGACCCCAGAGAGGTTTCAGGAATATTCTTCTAATAGAACAACATAAAAAGTAAAATCTCTAAGCAGAAAGAGAAAAAGGCACAAGCCCAAGTGTACCCACCAAATAAGCATCCTTTCTCTGTTCCCGTTCTTGGGCATTCTTATGCCTGCAAAGGAGTTACTGAGTTGTTTTTAAGAAGAATCAACTCACTCAATTACATACCAGAACCCACTTAGAGGTGGTATAAAGAAAGAAGTAACAGCTCCGCACCATGTTGGAATGGAGTTGAAGAATCCAACCACTGTATCCATCACTTCCTTCACAGGCTCTGTTAAGGGAGAAGTCAGAAGCTTATGAATAGTGTATTTGTTCTAATGAACAAGGAGAAAGTATTTTAGTTCCACCAAAATTGTCACTATGAAAGTAAAATGTGACAAAGGAGAGAGATGGGCATTCTTCTTGAGACCAAGAAAAAAAGAATTATAATAAAATGGTAAGGGTGATGTCTATGGAATAACCATATGCAAGATATTGTGCTTCTTTATTTAATCCCCACCAAAGTGTCATGCTATAAACATTATTTGTTCCCGGGCGGCGCCTGTGGCTCAGTGAGTAGGGCGCCAGCCCCATATGCCGAGGGTGGCGGGTTCAAACCCAGCCCCGGCCAAACTGCAACCAAAAAATAGCCGGGCGTTGTGGCGGGCGCCTGTAGTCCCAGCTGCTCGGGAGGCTGAGGCAAGAGAATCGCGTAAGCCCAAGAGTTAAGAGGTTGCTGTGAGCCGTGTGACGCCATAGCACTCTACCCGAGGGCGGTATAGTGAGACTCTGTCTCTACAAAAAAAAAAAAAAAAAAAACATTATTTGTTCCCACTTTTCTGAAAGAAATGTCGACTCCTCTAGGTTAACTGTTTTAGTCAGCATAAGTAATACTACTTGCCTGATAAACAAAGCCCCAAATCCCTATACTTAACACAGTGAATATTTATTTCTATCTGATATCACAGTCCAATGTTGGTGTATTGGTTGGGCAGTCTTCCACATGGTCATACCAGGATTCGGGCTCATAATGTTGACATACTCCAGGACCCCAGCGTCTGTAGAAATCACTCATTTATGTTCCATTGGCCAAAACTGTCATATCTAAATAAAGAGGGTCTAGGAAGGCCCCTGCCCAAACGAAAATGAAAAAAGGAAGCCTGATTCTGGCATCCAATGATTGGTTCCTGGTGACAGAACAAGTGGGCTGCAGAGGTGGGGCCTGACCCACATGAAGCACAGTGAGAGGAGGGCAGCACAGCCTTTCCCTGGCCGGACGCACCCACTGCAAGACAGGCATTAGTCACTCAGAAGTCAGGCTGGCTGGGAGGACGGCAGTAGAACACGGGCAGGGCTGTGAAACTTGGAACAGTGGCCTGCGGTGGGGTGGGTGTGAAGCAGCAGCAGGCCTGAAGCTAGAAGACAAACAGAAGAGGGTTCCAGGCAGAGGGGGGAGGCTGAGGAGTCTGAGAAAAGGTAAACAAGTCCTCCTGCTGGAGAGGAGAGGGGACAAGATGGAGAGGAAGACAGGCCTGTAGGCCATGCTGTCCTCACCTTCAGAATGAATTGGTGCTGTGAGATTCTAAGCAGGGAGTTGAACTGAGTGGGTCTGCTGCATGGGCCTGGGTGCGCTGTAAACAGTGGGTTGATGCGGTGCCCAGTGGCTGCACAGAGGCCACTTAGGAGGCCCGAGTAATGGGCCAGATAAAAGCTAATGGTAGCTTGTGCCGTATTTTGAAGCTGGGGGGAGGGAAGAGAAAAGGAGATTTGAGAGACATCTAAAATAACATGCATAAGTCTTTGTGACGGCCGGAAATGGGTTCCGTCAGGATAGCAGAACTCTGCAAATACGTGCTTAACAAGCCTGTCCATGATACGAAGTAGCCTCACTCTGAGAACTTATGCAGGTATCACAGAGATAAAATAGAAATAATTATACAACACTTTAGAGTCTGAACCTATCGTTGATTTTTTAACTAAATACCAACATAAAATAATTCTATTCTTTGCAAGTTCCTCTCTTCTTCTGTGTTTCTTTTAAATGTCAGCTTAGGCTCCCTTTACCTCAATCCACTTCCTCTTATTTCATAAGAATCGAACACTTTTCTGTGGACGGTGGGAAGTTCATGGGCTGTAAACACATTCACCCAGAGAAGAAACAGCATTCTTTAGTTGCCTCTGAATGTTCCAGTTAGTAAAATGGCACAATTGTGTGAAAGGAAAATTGGATGGGTGGAAAACTTCTCTAATTTGGTTGTGATTACCAAAACTAATTTTATTATCTGACATGTTCCTCTAAAGAAACACTGCAAATGCCCCCAAAGAACAGCGTTTTGTTGTCATGGCAGGGGACATGCATTAGTCATCAGGTTGCGGCCATGTGATTCAGCAGGCCCCAATTTGCTTGCACTTCCATATTAAAACCTGAACTGCCTAATGATTTTATTATTCTTTTTTCCTACATGCTTCCTGGAGAAGATTCAGAAACGATATGAGAAAAATTTAAAAGAATATCATAATATTATGGTCCATCTAGGTCATTTCTAATTTTTGCTCTGATAAAAATAATGTTGGAATGACTATCTGCAGGACACATCTTTGTAGAACTTCAGTAATGTCTTAGATTCCAAGTGATGGAACTGTTTCATGAGCATCTTTTTACATATTCTCCAATTGTCATCCAGAAATATCACACCCACAGGTAGAGCCAGCAGCACCATGCAATGAGGGGCCACCCTCGGAGCACAGAGGCCCATCTGTGCTCAGCGTCTGCCAACTGGAAACATCATGAGCGGCATCTTTCACTATTGTTAAAATTCAAACACTACTGAAGGTCAGCAGCTTTCTGGTTTTCTCTCCTCCTGCTGTACTTGTCTACAGATTTTAGATGGAGGCCATATTACTAATTCACATCTCCGCTCCCTAGTGGAGGACAGTTCTCCATGTTGCTCCCAGAGATGTCTCACGTAAGAAAGGACAGAAGCCCTGCTGATGACCATTTGGCACCTGCCACCTTCTTCTTTCTCCCGACCTGACCTCCTTCAGAGGTATCCAGGGTCCCTGTTGCCTCCAGTGTCCAGCAGCAGCACCATTGCTGGGCTCCACTCTCAGCAGGGAAACTTTTTCCTCCTCACTTGCTGTGGCCACTTCCACTGGTGTTGCTCAATCAGTCCCCATGAGAGGTGAGGAGGCTTGCCGATGCCACCCTTTGTGCAAGGAACTGCCCACTCTGCTGGTCACCCTCGCACGTGGACAGATGCACTGAGGCCAGTGAAGCAAAACTTCAAGATATTCCGTAGTTGAGGAGCAGAGTCCTGTCCTTCACACTGAACATCATACACAGGTAACCATGGGGAGCCTCTTTTAGTAAAGAGCCCCTGAGTCTTCCCTCCAGTTCTCACCTCCTCCCAGCTACCTACACTGTAGGAGGGATCAGACGGGAAGCCCTGGAGAAATACAGAGAGACTTGACCATCCACGTAGTAATTGAAATGCTCAGAATTGCCTCTGCCCTGCTCCCCACGACTGTGTTTTTCTTCTCCCCGAGCACACCTGTTCTCTTCCCTCCGGATGAATTCTTCTTGGTTGTTCCTTCTCCAAGGCTCTGCCCCTCACAGATAATGGTTGATTCACCCCTCCAGGTCGTTCTAACTCCCAAGGGAAACAGTTGGGCGTAAGCTGGACACTCCTCACCATCATTTCAGGTATTTATACGATTTAACTACAAATATGTGGGTCATTGAAATTTCTTGTTATTACTACATAATAACTGTACATATTTTTACAGTATATGTGATAATTCGATAAATTAATATAATCAAATCAGGATAATTAGGACCTTAAATAATTGTTGTTTTCCACTAGGAACATTCCAGAGGTTCTCTTCTAGCTGTTTTGAGATGCACAATTAATGTCAGCATTGTAACCCTACTGATCTATTGAACACTAGGGCTTATTTCTTCTAAGCGTGTGTTTGTACCCATTCATCAACCTCTCTTCCTCCATTCTTCCCAGGCTGCTCTCCATCTTCAAGAGATCCACTTTTTTGGCTCATACATATGTGTGAGAACATCCAAAATTTGTCTTTCTGTGCTGGACTTATTTCACCGAATGACTTCCAATTCCACCCATGTTGCTGCAAATGACAAGATTTCATTGTTTTCATGACTGGATAACATTCCATGGTTTATACATGACATACACCACATTTTACCTATCCACTCATCCGCTGAGCAGCACCCAGGTGATTCCACATTTTGGCTTTTGTGAGTGGTGCTGCAGTAAACACTCCTGTTGGCTTTGACTTGTATTTCCCTGATGATTAGCAACACTGACCATTTTTTCGTATACCTGTTGGCCATTTATATGTCTTCTTTTAAGAAATGTCTATTCAGACCCTTCATGCATTTATAAATCAGATTATTTGGCTTTTTGCTGTTGAGTTGTTTGAGCACCTTAAATATTCTAGGTCTTAATTCTTTGTCAGATAAATAATTTGTAAGTCTCCCATCCTGTGGGCTGTCTCTTCATTTTGTTGATGGTTCTCTTTGCTGTTCAAGATCTTTTTAGCTTGATAGAATGCTATTTCTTTGTTTTTACTTTTGTTACCTACGCTTTTGAGGTCTTACACAAAACTTTTTTGCCCAGACTAATGTCCTGGGGGGTTTTCTCAGTATTTTTTTCTAGTAGTTTCCTAGTTTTAGGTCTTAGCATTAAGTTTCTAGTCCATTTAAATTTGATTTTTATATATGCTGCCCCATTGGTCTACATGTCTTTTTTTATTTTATTTTTTTTTTTGCCAGACCTGTGCTTAGTTGGTTAGTATAGCTTTACAGTATATTTTAAAGTCAAGCAGTGGGGTCCCTCCGCTTTGCTCAGAATTGCTTTAGCTATTTAGGATCGTTTGTGTTTCCATATAAATTTTGGGACTGTTTGTCTATTTCTGTGAAGAATGTCATTGGTATTTTGATAGGGATTGCATTGAGTCTGTAAATTACTCTGGGTCGTGAGGTCATCTTAACGATATTAATTGTTCCTGCCAGTGACCGTGGAATAATCTTCCATTCTTTTTGTGTCCTCTTCAATTTCTTTCATCAGTGGTTTATAGTTTCCCTTGTATAGATATTTCATATTTTTGGCTAAAATGATCCCTAAGCATTTTATATTCTTTGTAGCTATTATAAATGAGAATGCTTCTTTTTCAGATTGTTCTCTGTTATATATAAATGCTACTGATTCCTGCATGTTGGTTTTTATAGCCTTCAACTTTACTTAAATTTGTTTATTAGCTCTAACAGGTTTTTGGTGGAGACTTTAGGTTTTTCTAAATATCAGATCATGTTGTCTTCATTCAAGGCTAATTTGACTTCTTCCTTTCCAATTTACAAGAAGCAGAAAATTGTATATAAAATTACATTTGTGTCAGGGTGTGGGGGGGTGAGGATGAGTGAGAGTGGTCACTGTGCTTGGAAACCCTATGTATGTCCACACATTGGTTGGTATTATATAAATTCAAGGAAACCTGCAGATTGATTCACTAGATTGACTATTAAGGTACATTGGAGTGATTTCCTCTAGGTTATTATCTGAGTTATCCCAGAGGTGAGTGGAAGAGCTGAGGTAAGGTGTGCAGGGACAGGACTGATAGGAAAATCCAAGCCTAAACAGAAAAGACAGAAAAAATACACGATGTATTAATTAATCAAGTTTCTGAGTTAAATGTTAGTGCCTGCTGATTATGTTTTGATACTTGTATATAAAGGCAGGTAGGTACATTTTGAAAGTTGGTTTGCATTTTGTTTTATTTTGTTTTTTAATTAAATTTCTCCTTTAGATTAAACTGTTCTACATTTTAAATTCTAACTCTTTTGTTCATAAAGTTACAATGATCACCAAGGCAATTTATTTGATCTCTCTTTATTAAATAACTACTTGCTTATAAGTGGCTGGCAGTCTACAGGGCTTCTGATATTATGGCAAACTGTCATCTCATTTATCTATAAATAATATAGAATATGGAAGAAATTATAAAATAGAGCAAGGCATTTGGAGTCTATAGATTTTACAATTTATTTTTGTTTTCAACTGGTACTGATGAAAGGGATATAGTAAATAAAACTTTTGAGTCTCTGAGTAGAGAAATTATGGACCCACCATGATCGGGCGTTAATATTAGAACATCTGGACGTTAGAGGCCGAGGAGGAGGGTAACGGGCCAGGGAGGGCTGACTCCTGAGGACAGATTTCTCCCAGTGATGGTACTCATCACCAGAAGCCCCAGCCCACCTCTCTTTTCCCCTGAGTACCAAGAGACAACCATCTCACTCCCCCAGAAATGTGGAGACACTGTTTCTTGAATGCTTTGGAAATATTGGCTGCTTTGCCCTGTTCACTGTTCCTCCATTGACTATAAATATTTGAAAAATAAACAAACAGAATCAAAGGAAGGCAAGGATCATATTTCTTAAACTTTCTTTCTAAATCTTATCTAATCCATTTTGATTATTTTTAGACTTCAGCCCATAGGAAAAATTTTTTTTCCATGGTGGTCAGATGTGAATTAATGATCCTCCAATTTTGCTATGCATTAGATTCACTTGGGAGCTTTAAAATAAAAATCTCAGTACCCAGGACATATCCCAGACTAATTAAAGCAGTTCTTAAAAACTTTTTGATTTTTGTATATGCTGCCCCGTTGGCCTACATGTCCTTTTTTTTTTTTTCCCTTTTTTGCCAGGACTATGCTTAATTGGTTACTATAGCTTTGTAGTATATTTTAAAGTCCAGTAGTATGGAAAAATATTGAGCAAACCCTCCAGGACATTAGTTTTTGAGTTTTTAAAACTCTCCAAGTGATTCCTGTATTAAAGCCAAATTTGAGAACCAGTTCTGTGGTACATATGGCTCTAGGAATGGTGGGATTAAAGAAAGATGTGTAGGAAAGGTCTTAGCTCTTATAGGTGACGAGCAGTTAATGGTACAAGTTTATGCTACTTCCAAAAATCCAGCAAAGGAAAATCAAAATTTAGAAAATAACTATTCATCATTAAACTTTTTAAGCATTCACTAAAGATTCCTTGAAAGAGTAAGTACTCCCAATAAATGCAACTTTTCATTAGATGTGCAAAAGAGGAATGTAATGTTTCAGGGAAATATATATTTCTACCATTATCTTAACTAAATATGGACGTCTCGAATCTAAATTTGTCACTTCCCCCAAATCAGATCCCCTTTGCTTTCAATAAATCAATCAACAGTGAAACACCCATTGTTTCCTGATCTTCAACTCAGGAGCATGTTGGCTTTATTTTTTATTTTATTTATCATTCTTATTTAATAAAGTCTGATACCTGTCTCCGCGAAGTGATTCTTACTTTTCATTCTTCTCCTATGGGCCCACTTTTATTCCAAGATTATTGCTAAAGCCTCCTTATGTGTTTCCCTCCTTTTCTACATCAGTTATTTAAAAGAAAAAATACTACTGCTACCATACTCGGCTTTTCTCAACAAGCTCCAATCATTTCCATTTCCATTTAGAATAAAGTTTATACCCTTATCTCAGTCTACCAACTAACCCTTCTGTGATTTCATTCTACAGGGCGGCGCCTGTGGCTCAAGGAGTAGGGCACCGGTCCCATATGCCGGAGGTGGCGGGTTCAAACCCAGCCCCGACCAAAAACCACAAAAAAAAAAAAAAGAGATTTCATCCTACAATCCTATCTTCCTCTTCTCTCTTGCTGCAGATGTTGGATCTGGACTACAGTGGACTGTGATTGCGCCACTGCACTCCAACCTGGAAAAAAAAAATCAAATTTCCATAGAAAAATATGGAAATGTTATGGATATGGTATATATCCAACTTTGCATGTTAGATACTCACTATACATACTATTTAAAAGGACTCTGCCATAAAGTGAACTATTATCAAGATGTGAAAAAATGAAGCAGTGACCCACTTCAACACGAATGAACTTGGAAAGCGCTTGTGCTGGGAAGCCAGACCCAAGAGACCACAAACCGTGTGAGTCCACGTACCAAGAATGTCCACAACAGACAATCCAGGGTTGGAGAAAAATGGAAATGGGAGTAACTCTAACAGATATGAGAATTATTGGGGGCTGAAACCTCTGGCATTTAATAGTAAAAATATTCTAAAAACCACTGAAATGTACACCGTCTTGGCATGGATTTTATAGTATCTGAATGATAACTGCAATAAATTATTTTTAACTATGCCAATATTAAAGATGTTTATTACATAATGTTGAGGGGAAAGTAAGTAACAAATTACATAAATAATAACAAGAATTTCTTAAGTTCAAAAAGAATTTTTATGAACAGAATGTAGGAGGAAACACCTGTAGGAAAAAAGAACTATAGGAAACACCTACAGGAAAAAATAGGTTACACAAAATTAGGTGAAATATCTTTATTAATGCAAAACCATGTCAATGCAAAACTATGTCTTGATAGGGATTCATGGAACCATCCCGTAAAGGGGCCTGACTCAGTCGCCTCGAACAAATGCCAGTTTACACTTAACTTTACTTCTCAGGGCATCACACACAAGCTCTCAGATGACAAGCTGGCTGAAAATAACCTACTATCTAGCAGTTTGGATTTAGGCGTCTGTCCTGTGTTTGAACCATAAGAGGACACATCGTATAGTTTTAAAGAACTGGTGACTGTGCAGCCATTGTGCCTGGCAGACAAGTCCGCAAACGCCGGGACATCCTGAAGAAGTATGAGGAAGGACTGTCCTGACTGGCCCCTGCAGCAATGCCGGGTGGCCACGCTGCTGGCAAGCCTGAGACAACAGGGCCCACACGGCATCACATCCCTGCTGTCAGCCAGGGCTTCTCCATCTCAGAGGAAAGTGATTAAATCATTAAGAAATGATTTATTTAAGAAAAGACATCCCCACCTGGGATGTCTCCATTTCCTTTAGAGACCCTTGGGCTGCCAAAAGGATCCAGCCCTCTTCTCCCACATTGGCCTGAGCTAAATTCTCCCAGGAGGAAAAATTAACTGTAGGTTTTATCTCCCCTCTTTAATTAGTGCACCCATCTTCGTTTTCCCCTGGATCTCAAAGATGATGGCTGAAGCAGCAAAGCCTCTCTGATGTGTGCGTACCCTGGGGTTGGTATTTCTGAGGCAAGGCATACTCGTTTAAGGAGAGAAGGAGAATCTACTGCTAATCTGCACATTTGAAATCCTCATCAAAATACTGACATTCTTCACAGAAATAGAAAAAATAAGCATAAAATTCATATGGAACTACAAACGACCAGAACAGCCAAAGCCATCCTGAGCAAAAGGGACAAAACTATAGGAATTACATTAGCTGACTTCAAAGCATGCTACAGAGCTGATGTAAAAACAGACACGCTGACCAACGGAACAGAATAGAGACGCAGAAATAAATTCACAAATCTATAGTGAGCTTGTCTTCAACAAAAACACCATAAATGCACAGTGGGGAGAGGACAGTCTCTTTAATAAATGGTGCTGGGAAAACCGGGTATCACATGCAGGAGAAAGAAGTCAGACCCTTAGCTCTCACCAGATGCAAAAGTCAAATCAAAATGAACTAAAGACTTAAATCTAAGACCTGAAACTGTGAAACAAACAAATAAACCTCGGGGAAAGCTCAGGATGTTGGTCTGGGTAAGGACTTGCTGAGTAGTACCTCAGCGCACAGGCAACCAAAGGAAAGTTGGATAAATGGGATCACATCGAGCCAAAAAGCTTCCACACAGCAAAGGAAACAATCGACAGAGTGAAGAGACAGCCCACGGAATGGGTGGAAATATATTCAAACTACCCATGTGACAAGGAACTAATAACTAGAATGTGTGTATAATACAAGCAGTTCCAACAACTCAATAGGAAAAAAATCAAATAATCCAATTTAAAAAATGGCCAAAGGATCTGAATAGACATTTCTGGAAAGAAAACATACAAATAACCAACAGGTATGTAAACAAATATTCACTATCACTAGTCATCAGAAAAATGCAAATCGAAACTACATTGAGCTATCAGCTCACCCCACTTAACATGGATTTTATCACAAAGACGGGCAGTAATGAATGCTGGTGAGGATGCGGTGAAACAGGAGCCCCTGTGCATTGTTAGTGGAAATGTAAATTAGTGCACTCACTATGAAAAACACTATAGAGTTTCCTCTAAAACACTAGAAATAGAAATCTCACTGCAGGGTATGTATCCAGAGGGTAAATCAGTTTATGGGAAAGATACCCACACTCCAGTGTTTACTGCGGCACCAATCACAGCAGCCAAGATTTGACATCAACCTGAGAGTCGTCAGTGGATGATAATTAAAGAAACTGTGGTATGTGTGCACAATGGAATGTTGTATGGCCATAAAAAAATGAAGGAAATCCTAGGCCAGGTGCCGTGGCTCACATCTGTGATCCCAGCACTCTGGGAAGCCAAGAAGGATGGATTCTTTGAGCTCAGGCGTTTAAGACCAGCCTGAGCAAGAGTGAAACCCTTTCTCTACTAAAAATAGAAAAACTAGCCAGGCATTGTGGCAGGCACCTGTATTCTCAAATACTCAAGAGGATGAGACAAAAGGATCACTTGGCCCAAGAGTTTGGCCAAGAAAAGAAAAAGAAACCAAAATGCTGTCGTTCACAACAACACGGATGGAACTGGAGAACATTATGTTAAGTCAGCAGTTCTCAACGTGTGGGTCGCGACCGATGAAAATACATCCTGCATATCAGATATTTACGTTACGATCCATAACAGAAGCAAAATTACAGTTATGAAGTAGCAATGAAAATAATTCTATGGTTGGGGGTCACTGCAACACGAGGAACTATATTAAAAGGTCACAGCATTAGGAAGATTGAGAAGCACTGTGTTAAGTGAAATAAGCCCAGCACGGAAAGACAAATCTCACATGTTCTCACTAATATGTGAGAGTGAAATATTAACAATAATTGATTTCGTAAAGACAGCAGAATGATGGTTACCAAAGACTGCAAAGGACAGCAGGGAGGGGAGATAAAGTGGGGATGGTTAATGAGTACAAAAATATTGTCAGATAGTGGGATAAAAGGAACAATATTTGACAGCACACCAACGTGAGTATAGTCAACAGTAAGTTAGGGTGTACTTCAAAATAACCAAAATAGTGGAAGAGGCATGTTCCTAACAGAAAAAATGAAAAATGCCTGTGATGGTGGATTTGATTAGTTCACATTATACGCCTATATGAAAACATCGCATGTAGCCCATAAAGATGTACAACTACAAAATTATTTAAAGAATAAAGTCCATGAACCTAAAATAAAACAAAACAATGCCCTGCTAAGTTCTGCCTTTGTTACCAGAAAATTGTTTCTCAGAGGAACACACTGAGTTTGCCTAATCCACAGAGGGAGGGACAAAACTTGAAATCAAGAGTCACACGTTTGAGACTTGCTGTTTTATATTAGTCCAGAAGACACCTTCATTTTAGAAGACCTCTTCCACGGAAAGAGTTGTCTCAGAAGCTGCCTGTATCTGTCGTGATTTGTGAGAACCGGTAGGAGAGAGACCTGGCGTCAGTATGTCCACAAATCACAGAGTGAAACTGTCCATACAGTGATGTGAGGAATCAGACGAGTGAGTATGTGCCATGTTATTTATATTTTTGGAGACTGTTGGGAATTTGTTAAACCCTCCAGCAGACATCATAGGTATTCCCAAGCATTCATTTACAGAGAATAAATTCATAGATTTAACTCACTTGTGCTGTCTTAAGGAGCCAAGCTGTATCTTAAAATGAGAAGGCAAATCTTAAATATGAAATATAAATTTCCCTAGGAATTATCTTTTCTTTGTACTATGATAGTAAGTGCACTGCTCCTTGTTCAGAGCAGTAAGGATAATATGTGTATTCCTCATCAGAAATCTTGTCTGGAGTCAGGTGGACCTAAGACTCAAATCCCAAGTCCATCCATTTCTCCTAGTGCACTTCACCACACGTTCTCAAGTTTCCTGGCATAAATTGGGAAGTTACTTTTTTCCAAAAAAGTAACATACATTATATTTCCTTGTGTGCATGTGTATGTGTGTCTGTAATTTCTCTGGGTGGTATATTAGAGTTCTCCAGAGAAACAGAAGCAAGAAGGTGAATGAATAGACAGATTGATTATTAGGAATTGGCTCATGGAATAGATTCTAAGTCCCAAGATGTGCAAATAGGAAGCTGGAGACCCAGGAACGCCAATGTAGTTCCCGTCAAAGTCCAAAGTCCTGACAACCAGGAAAGCCAGTGGCTAAGTTCCAGTGAGAAAGCTGCATGCTTGAGACCCAAGAGGAACCAATGTTTCGGTTTGAGTCTAATGGCTGGGAAAGAGCAATGTTCCAGCTCAAAGCAGTTAGGCAGGAGGAGTGCCCTCTATTTAGGGGAGGATCACACTACATTTATTCCATGCAGACCTCAACCGACTGGGCGAGGCCCACCCACATTACTCAGTCTGGCAGCTCAGATGCTAATTTCATCCACTAACACAGACACTTAGAATAATGTGTGACCAAATATCTGGGCACCCTGTGACCCAGTCAAGTTGACACATAAAATTAACCACCACAAGTGGAATACGTATTTTTCCTTTTGGGAAAATTGATGTATATACAGAGGGTGCCTCCAAAAATGTATATACAGTTTAAGAAAGAAAAAACTGTATTAAAATTGGAATACTCAAGTCACATTTGACTTCTGCAATGACAAGAGGTGCTCAAATGTGACTTGTATTCATCTTTTTTTTATGCATGTTGGTATATTTTGAGTATTCCTTCTGTGTTCACTTCGCTAAATCACTTAAAACTATGACAGAGAAAAGCAATACTCAAAAAATGTTATAGATTGAGTGACTCTATTAGAGAGTGACTAGAGGGTATAAAGTATACACAACACTAAATTAGAACCATCTGTCCAGACAGGAAGCCCAGAACACAGCAGCTGGGTGGAGTGGGCCTGTGGATGGACGAGGGTAGAACCCCACCCAGGGTGGAGGGCTCCCCACTGGGACTCAGAGCACAGACTCCTGGCTATTGCTTTACTTGCCAGGCACATACAGATAAGAAAATTTAAAACCTTGAGCAAACCACCTCCAAGATAGAGCAGCTTCATCACTTAATCATGCAAGAGCCAGTCGAGAGTTCTATAAACTTCCCCTCCTTTTCTCTTCTCCCTTTTTATTCTCCAAAAGTATAGAAGAACACATTAAAGCCCAGATTCTCTGTCTTTGTTTGCTCTCAATGTTCTTTGCACAGAACTGTCTTTCAAGGTGGAAACAAAAAGGAATCTTAACTAAAATTCAAACCCAAAGCTGTTGTCATGAACATTAAATGCAATAATTCATTTAAAATACTAAGCACTGGGCCAGGCATGGTGGCTCATGCTAGTAATCTCAGCACTTTGGGAAGCAAACAGGGGTGAATCCCTTGAGGCCAGGAGTTCAAGGTGTCCGTGAGCTGTGATCACATCACTGCACTCCAGCCTGGGCAACAAAGCAAGATCCTATCTCTAAAAATAACAAAAATACTCTTCCCCTAAACTGCCAGAGGTGATCTGTGACAATGTTTCGCTGTTCACTTGACCCAGAAAACCCCACAAAGTCATGCAAGTCAAGAGGCTCAAATCTTCATGTTCACTTTAAGAACACACGTGAAACTGCCCAGGCCATCAAGGATATGTATATACGAAAGCCACCAAGTATCTAAAGGATGTCACTTTAAAGAAATAATGTGTACCGTTCTGACTTTACAATGGTGGAGTGCTAGGGCTAGGTGTGCCCAGGCCATACAGTGGGGCTGGACACAGGGCCGGTGGCCCAAAAAGAGTGCTGAATTTTTGCTGCATATGCTTAAAAATGCAGAGAGTAATGCTGAACTTAAGGATTTAGATGTTGATTCTCTGGTCATTGAGCATATCCAATGAACAAAGCACCCAAGATGCGTCACCGAACTTACGGAGCTCATGGTCACATTAACCCATCCATGAGCTCCCCCTGCCCCATCAAGGTGATCCTTACTGAAAAGGAACAGATTGTTCCCAAACCAGAAAAAGAGGTAGCACAGAAGAAAAAGATATCCCAGAAGAAAAGGAAGAAACAAAACCTTACGGCACGGGACTAGATGCAACATAAAATAAACGCAAATAACAGTAAAAAATAAATAAATAAATATTAAATAAAAATAACAAAAATAAACAATAAAGTATTTAGCAGGGTGTGTGGCTAAACATCTTGTGGATTTTTTTTTTTTAACTGTATTCAGGGTCTTCACTTGTAACCTGGTCCTTAAACTAAGTTCCCTATCAAGCCGTAGTTACTAGCATTAGAATGTAGTTTTCCTAGCATTATTTTTCTTTTCCCATTCAAAACCTTGAGAAAATTAACCTCAGACAGCTGGGTTGTAGAAGTCTAGAATGTCAGATGCAAAGATTCCTTCTAGTAGAGATTAAAATTGTTAATTATCTGTATTGAAAGGTCTGCAAATAAAGAAATTCATTTGTACATATAAAATTCTTTTTTTCAGACACCTTGGATGGCAAAATTGGTCATAATAGCTTTATGATTTCTTTGAAGCAAGTTTTAAATACTGAGAAAATTTATTTTTTCCTTCAATAGAATCAAATATAGATAGCCCATAAGTTTCTCATCTGGTATATCATTTATGATTAAATTTATGGCAGGGTTATTTTTATTTCTTCTCTGTAAATAAACCTCCATGTGAAACTGAACACTTTCTTTTTTACGTTGCAGTCATTTTCTATTCGGCTCTCAAATGTATTTTGCAAGTAGAACAAGGTGGTGAAATATGCTTGGAACATACCCCACCGTATTTTTCCAATCCATAATTAAGTTATAAAATTAAAAACTCCTAATATTAAGACACAGGATGATTTAGTAAAAAGAGCCTGACATTTTAATAACAACATTTTACTTTACATGACTTCAAGGGATTTTGTATTCATCTATACCCTTCTGAGACAGGTATTATCATAGAAATAATAGCGAGTGCAATTTCAAAAGCTTTTTTTTAACTGAGAATGAAATATTTATCTCCATTGTCAATAAATCCAAGAAAGTCACAGATGAGATATATCCTGTGGCAGCTGCATTCAATTTCTCTTTCTAATGCTGGATATATTGCTTTCTTGAAAAAAAGTCAAAGAGAGGGCAGCAGCTGTGGCTCAAAGGAGTAGGGCACCGGCCCCATATGCCAGAGGTGGCGGGTTCAAACCCAGCCCCGGCCAAAAACTGCAAAAAAAAAAAAAAAAAAAAACTCAAAGAGGCAATGTACCTTTCATTGTGGTTTACTTGTGGATTCAAAGAAAACCAAATTTACAAACTGACTTTATAGTTTTGAAGGGGATTAAATGGACAATGCGTTATTTCCACTGCGTTCTAAAGGAATGGAACTCAGAAATTCAAAACATTTTTTTAAATGGGTTAATAATTGTCTTAGGGAAATTACTCCAAGAAAATCTAGTTTTCTAGCTTTTCTTCTGGTGGACCATATCCTGTCATTTATTGGTATAGTCATCAAAATTCATGAGAGATGATTGTTCTATACATTCACACTTCCTAAGGTTTTATTTTTTTGCTGGTGAAGGATAATAACAAAGTCTGTGTAGACCCACTGGAGACATGAGTAATAACTCAAAATCCTCTTAAAAATCTGGACACAGAGTTGTCATTTTCTATTTAATAGATACTCATTTTTGCAAAGGCTTCTGACAAGCATTTTCACCCTTTGTACCTAAGATTTTATCTAATCCATATGATTTAAGCAGATAAAATAGATAAGTAAAATGAACTCATTTTCTCTACAGACAGGGTCAGCGGTTCAGAACTACTTTTTTTCCTCTTGCAATTTTATCATATTCACTTCGGTGTCCTCATGGAAAAGTTAATTCAAAAAAGATGCCGCTATACTTTCCGTCCCATTCTCCCCTGCGTCTGGGAAAGGGTGGTGAGGCACGGTGGAGCCACAGAGGACGAAACGTCTTGCTGTAGCTTCCCCTCCTTTCCTCACATACGTCTTCAGAGGAACTCGGGGTTGGGTTTAAATTTCAAAACTCTAGGTTCTCAATAGTTCTTATAAAAAGAAAAGAAAACAGGTAGTCTGCTTAGGCATTAAGAAAAAAATCAGAAACATTGCTTTTCCAAAAAGATTGCTTTATTCCTTCATCTGTCTCCATTAACCAAGAAAAACGTAATAGACAGGGAGGGGAGAGAAAGGCAAGGGTCTTCTCTTCGGGGCTGTGGCCCTCCCCAAGCACATCCCAGCAGCTCCCCCAGGGCCCACCAGCAGCAGAGCACGGAGGACGGGTCCCCATACGCGTCAGAGGGGTCGTGAGGCCGCCCCACCTGGGGCAGGTCACTCTCTGCTTTTACCCTGTCACATGGTTTCAGGTCCCTCCATCCCAGCCACGTGAGAACGCTCTGCCCCGGGGACTTTGCGGGGAAACTCTTCCCTCACATCCTCTCACAGTTCCCACCATCAGCTCCTCCAAGTCTCTGTTCAAATGTCCCAATCGTGTCACAGCCTTTTCTGTTCCCCCTGTTTTAAAATGCCAATCAGAAAGGGGGCACAACCATGGACTAGAAGCAGCCCCCAGGCACTGCTCTCAAGGAGCCGAGTGGAAGCTGCAGGGGGATGGCCACCTACAGATGGACGTCCCTGGAGAGAGGTGACTCGTCAGAGAAGTGACAGGGACGTTCAGAGTGAAGGGGAAGGTGACAGGGTGATCCACTCAGCAAGATCAACAGGCACACGGAGGAGGCACCAGCACACACAGGGAAGGACAGGAGGGCCCCATGCCCCTGAGCCGGGAGGAGACCCCCCAGCAGACCTGCAGGCCAAGCAGGAAGAGAAATTGAATGCACTCTGCCCCACATCACTGCACCAGGAAGTGGGCACGGTGGGGACGCCCAGGCTTCCTCTCTCGGGTCGCTGCCCCTGATGCTATCTGAACACGGCTCCAGCAATCCAGCAACCACGACCCTGTGGCCCTGCCCAAGAGGCTCCTGCACAGCCACCTGAGTCCATGGTCCTGCTCTGTGACTCATCTGCACCTAGCAGGGATCACCTCTGCCATCCAGTGCTCCACCAGGGACTGGCTAGCCTTGACCGCACAGAGACATGGTTGGAGCAAACACCACAGCACAGCCACCAGGACCACTGCCTAGGTGCCCTTGGCCAGCGGCCACTCTCACTGCAGCAGGGAAGCCTGTCACCCTGGATAGTGCTATGGCGTCACAGCTTAGCAACCTCAGACTTCTGGGCTCAAGGGATCCTCCTACCTCAGCCTCCAAAGTGGCTGGGACTACAGGCACCCACCACAATGCCTGGCTAGCTTTACTATTTTTAGTGGAGATGGGGATCTCACTCTTGCTCAGGCTGGTCCCAAACTTCTGAGCTCAAGAGATCCACCTGCCTTGGCCTCCCAGGATGCTGGGATTACAGACGCGAGCCTCCACACTGGCCTTATCACAGCAATTGTATTGCTGGCAATTGTGTGAGTCAGCAATTCAAGCAGGGATCGACAGAGGTGGCTCTCTCCACTTGGCATGTCCCCGTCTGAGTGTGCCCAACTAGGGACCGTGTGAGCAGACAGAAGCCAGGCAGAGCACAGACTTCTGCCTGGCGGACGGCAAGTCCACACTCAGCCTCTGCACACAGTCTCTTATTCTCTATTTTCCTTCCCTTGGGATCTGGGCTCACTTGAGACTTGTTTTGACCAACCCAGTAGTGGCAATAACAGTGCCAGTTCGTGGCTTTCTTTTTGAGACCTGGCTGCTTCCATTATCACTGTCTTAGGATCCAGCCAGCATGGGAGGACGCAGGAGTCAGGCTGTTAGATAATGACAGACGTCCAGGAGACAGAGAGAGCCGGCCAGCCAGACCTCAGGCCCCCTCAGCCTGGGCCCATGTGCACGCAAACATCTCAGATGTGCCCCAGCTGAGGTCCCAGCTGAACCCAACAGCCAGCATGATAACCCCAACACCACGTGGCTGGAGATGACACACACCTAGTGAACCCTGACCGAATTCCCAACCCGGAGAATTGTAAATGATAAAACTGTTTGAAGCCACTAGGTTTGGGGGTGGTTTGTGACAAAGATTCTCCCCTTGACCAAACTTAGATAAGGCTCTGCTAAACTCTTTTTGACTAAGCCAAAATTAGGTCCTGGGTCCTCCCTTGAAGGATGCAATTGTAGCGAGAATCCTGCTGAGTCAGTTTAGCTGGACCGCCCCACCCTCAGTATCTGGTTAGCTTCCTCCAGCTCCATAGTCCCCAGGGGAGGCCTCACCAGCCTGGCCTGCCTGAGCCAGAATCCTGTTAGGTCAGTTTGGCCAGAAGGCCCCTGACCCCGGATGTTTCCCTGTAGTCATGTCCCACCCACTGGCCTGCACAGATTCCCAGAAGAGAGCACAGTCCCATGTGCAGAGTTAAAGCAAGTTTTCTCAAGAGAGGTGACATTCAGACTACTTACTGGGGTTTGAGTAGACATTTATTAAATGTAGAATTGGCAGAGGGAATTTAAACTGAGAGACCACTGAAAGTATATCCCAAGATCGAAAGGTCTCCTGTTCTTGTGTGGCTGGGTTGTAGGCGTGTGATGAGAAAGTGGACGGGAGAAAGTATTTTTGGATCTGAGTGTGAAGGGCTGTTACACTTGCTAGGACTTTATGTTCTCAGCCAGGAAGTGGTTCTTATCCTTTGGGAGATCATGGATGCATTTTGAGACCCTGAGGAACATTACCAACCCTCGCCCCCAAAACTGCACACATTTCCACAGACAGAAAAATTTCTAGAATCCTTCCAGGAGTTTCAGAAATCCTGAGAAGCCCATTTATGGACATGGGTCCACAGGAGTTAGAACTTAAGTTTTAGGCAAAAGAAGTTATCAAATGCAAGAAAATTATTTTTGTTCAAAATTCATATATTTTTTAGCCCCGTCTTTCTCAGTCCCTGACTCATCAACTCCTGACCAGAAGGAAGACGGACCCTTGGCATCAGTCTGCAGCAGAAGGAGATCATGGAACAGACCCTAAAAGGCCTTTGATTCTCTGCTGGGAATGGAATCAAAGTGATCAGATTTTCATTTTGGAAGATTAATTTTACTACATTATGGGATATGAGTTAGAAGAGCATGATCTCCTTTCTAATGCCGTCTCTTGCTACTAATCCCTATTCCACACAGCAGCTGAATAAAACCACCAGCAATTCACTGAATGACTTGTGCTCCACCACACCCTAAAGAGCACTTCCTATTCACCTGGAAAACTATCACCCTCTTCACGTTTCAACACTTAATTGACGCATGACCACCTTCAGGAAAACCACCTTGTTCCACCCCAAAGAAGCAATATAACATGATATTTAAGAACTTGGGTTCATGAGTTCAAACTGCTGGCACTCTAACCTTTGTCAAATAATTCTACCACTCTAGGCCTCAGTTTTCTCATCTGAGAATAATTTCTCATAAAGTTATTGATAAAACTGAACAAGACGCTATGTATAAAAGTGGCTGGAGCTGCTCCTACAATGCAAGTTAGCTCTCAATACATGTGAGCTATTTTTCTTTTCAAGATTAAGCAAATTCCTTAGTTTTATGTTCCCTACGACCTACCCAAATGTGATAAAAGCTGTGGGCTGACTCACAAAATTCTCAGAGCTGGAGAAAGTGGAAACTAAAAATATTAACTTGACTCCCTTGCAGCTAAGGCTCTGCAAACAACCAATGCCTACAGGCAAGATGTGAAGGGCAGAAGTAACACATCTATTATGGGCAGTCTCTGCTAGCAAACATCACCTCAGAGATGACTGGTTCAGATTCCTGGGTACAGAAAGGCTACCACGGCAGAGACAGCAACACCTTGAGCTGGTTCCCTTCGAGCAGCTAGGAGTCTCCATTCTTGGCTTCCTGGGAGGACAGAGGCAAAAGCAGTGGAAGTAGAGATGCTGGGGCAGTCTTGGCTTTGGTGCGGCCTGGATGCGGCTTCAAGGGTGCTAGCTCTGCAGTAGGTGAGCTCTCTGTTGTTCTGAGTACAAGGCTGACTACAATCTGCCCTTTTCATCCCTTCTAGAAAGTTTGTAAGCATCTATTTATTTCCCTGTATTACAATTCTCACTGCTTCCACTGCCAGGATGGTTTTTGTCTCTCAAACTGAATCCTAATGAAAATCTAACCAGCCCCGGTATTATCCTTCATTTCTCCCAGCAGACACTCTGCAATCCAGCCAGGTGCCTCTCTGCTCTCCAAATACTCCTCCCCCTCCTCACCTTCCCACTTTCATTATGCTACTTCTACTCACCCCCTAGAATCCCGCCTCTCATCCCCAATCTCCCATTCACACTACATTTTAGAAAGTGCCTTAGTTCATATACAGTTATGACTCTAATTTAAACACTTTTTATTTTGCAATTTTTGGCAAAAGCAATCTGCAACAGTAAAGTAAGGACTGAGTGAGTATACAAACATAGACTCACAATCTAGCCAAGACTTCATGAATCATTTTTAGACTTCTGAAGAAGTCATCAGTTGACTTGGAGATATTTTTCTCAGGACTTTGTAGGACTTTTCAAAAATCTATTTAATGCCTCTTATTTCTGGTAAAAAGAAATTGCTACAGTCCCAAGTTCAAAATATAAATAGTTTTAAGCTAAGTTACATTATCCCTGGGGAATACAAGATTGCAAATCAATAAGGGCCAGTTTAAACCAAATATGTAAGTGCTTCAAGATTTAAAATTTTTAACTGACCTTGAATGTCAACACCTTTTGATTTGCATGGGGTATGGACCCTGATCAACAGTCAGCTCATATATTGTAAGGCCTGGAGGGAGAGGTTTTGATCTCAGGCAAGTAGTTTAAATTGAGTGAATTATGTCAATACATTTTAAGTAAAAGTCAGCAACATAAAAATACTCTGACTCTAAAGTGATTGAGGTTGCCATGGATTCAACGGGAAATCCAGAAGCCTTCTCCCTACTGTGTCCTCCTGAAGTGGCTCCTTCACCGCCCAAGCTGACCTGAGCAATGTGGGTCCCAGCACACTTAGTAGCAACTGTCCTGTGAGAAAGTAACTTTAACTCCGTTTTTTGCTAAACTCTATAGCATGTGCATCTGATAGTTTCTGTGTCTTATCTAAATAAATCCTTGTGAAATAGCTCAGAGGCTTTTTTAACTCCTCACTATTGAAGGCTTCAGCGTGAGTGCCAGGGCCTGACCTAGCAAGCCATGTGAGCACTCAAAGCTGGCTGCTCAAAATTGCCTCTGTCTTCTGTCACTAATGTGCAAAGGAAAAGGCCAAGTGCCCCATCTCTGTCTTCCTTTAAGCCCCGGGATTCTCAGGAGACATTTTTTTTTTTTGAGAGAGAGAGTCTCACTCTGTCACCCACAGTGGAGTGTCACGGCATCACTGTACAGCACAACAACCACAAAGGCTTAGGCTGGAGATCCTCCTGCCTCAGCCTCCTGAGTGGCTGGAACTACAGGTGCCCAGCTAGTTGGCTAGTTTTTCTATTTTTAGTAGAGACAAGGCCTCGCTCTTGCTCAGCTTGGTCTCCATCTCTGGAGCTCAAGCAGTCCACCCGCCTTGGCCTCCCAAAGTGCTAGGATTACATGTGTGAGCTGCTACACCTGTCCCCCCAGGAGACATTTTATCATGACACACTTGGTGGTCCATCCTTCCACCCTCCGCACATGAACAGTACATTCGTCTCCTGTTGATGATGTAACAAATGCCATAAATAGAGCAGCTTAACACAACGCTTATTTATCATGTCTCAGCCACATCTGTGGGAATTCCAGGGGGGGCCCAGCTGGGTCCTCTGGCCAAAGTCCCATCAAGGTAATGGCTGACCTGGGGGAGCATACTTTCCAGACTGGCTTAAGTTGCCAGCACAGTCCATCCTGTCTCCTTGCCATCTGGTGGCCAGGGACCACTCTCATCTTCCAGAGGACACCTGCTGTCCTTTCGCCCCTCCTCCACCAAAGCCAGTGACAGACCTTCAGACCTGTCTCACATTTCAAATCAACTGGATTTCTGCTGCTGCATCTTCCTAAATTCCTGCTCTGCCTTTCCCTTGCCTGTCTTTTTCTCCTGGTTTAAAGGTTCATGCAATTACATTGGTTCTACCCAGAAAATCCAGGAATCTCCCTGTTTTAAGATCAAATAATTAATAACCTTTGTACTACGTAGCTGCAAAATTCCTTTGGCCATGTAAGGTAATATATTCATAGTTGCAAAAATGAGGAGCTATGGACACTTCTCGGGGGCCTTGATTCCTCGTGCCACAAGCAGCACCTGCTTCTTATAGTACTCAGTGGACCAGAGGAAGAGCTCTCTTCCTTCACAAGTGTCCACTTCAGATCCCCAAAGGATAAAACTTATTTGTTAAATGTTATAAATATTGCATAACAATAAATGTATTAACATGCTCCTATCCAGTCTCTTTTATCAAAAAACAATGTGAAAATTCTTTTGGTCATACACAAATTACAATTATAAGGCAAATACCCTGGATAAGGCATCATGTTTTGTTTCTGAAGAAACAAAATGAAATTTTACGAGCATGCATCAGAATCATCACAGGAAAGGAAATAATGAGTAAAATCTTTTGCAGGATCTGCTTTGCTTTCCTGCTGTTGCCTTCTCAGGAAGACATTTTGATGATCGTCTGAATTGCATTGGGATTTGTATTGAGATGTTGAACTTCTGTGCTTGTACTTCCGCTTACATTCACATCAAATTCCCTCTGCTCTGGTTCCTGGCGTCTGTTTTCCAGCACACTAGTAACTGCACAATACATACTTTTAGTAAAGCATATGTAACACGTGTTTTGGGTACAAGAATCCACTCTTCCCTATAACCCTAAACTCCATCAGTTTTAACCACATTGATCTCACCTAACAAAGTTTTCTACAGTTAATGTGGAAAGTGTGTGCTGAAGTAGTCAAAAGTGTTTAACAGAATTGCAGATTTGTTTCCTCTGAAAGATTCATGGGTTCAAAAGCTCTTACAAATCAGATTCTGTCACTTGCTTTAATTTCAAACAATCTAAACGGCGCTCATTTTTGTTTAGTTGAACTATTACAATTCATTTATTTGAAAGGAGGCAGTATTTTTCAATGATCATGGCTAGTATTCAGAGAGTTCATATTAACTTATTCACAAGTACGGCAGAAGATTACCCTGCCTCTGATAGATATTTTCATTTGAACCATCTGGGTGATTTCTACTATGGTTATGTGAGGATATTTCAAAAAGCAGAAACCATCACTGGTTCTGATAAATACTCAGAGCACAACACTCTACGCATGGTGGTCACTCAACAAATATTTTTGCCTAATGTCTTAAGCAAATTCATGGAACTCAGTATAGCGTAGAACAAAGCTGCTGAAAAGACTCTTTGAATTTACACTAGTGTAGGGAATGGTGAGGCGGGAACAATATGACTCCATCTTCACAAGCGTAAGAACTTCCTAAGTATTTTTTGGATTCTGCTGTTGTTATTCAACAAAAGATTCAAGGATTAGCACCTTTTTATGAGTAGTGAGCCGTAGTTTGTTTCAAAGCGTCTCTCACTTACCTTTGTCTCCCTTAGTTTCATCAGGAAGAGCTTAAGATCCTATTTCAGTTCCCAGGATCATGTTCTGTCATGTTACCATCCCTCTTGCTCAGAAAGTCTCTGGTTAAAGTACAGATTACTCTTGCAATAGAAACTTTCAAAACTGTCACTTTTTTTCCTCCTTTCTCTTTAGGGTTATGGAGTCTGTGGATAAAGGTAAAAAAAAAACGAACCCAAGTTTTTGTTTGTATTCTTTCATTCCACAACAGACTTTCATGAACTCTGGTCACCAAGAAGTGTGCAGGGATTTCTCTGGTAACCCATCAACGAGTTCTGCAGCCGACCCCAGCTGGGATCCTCCCGCTCTGTCCCAGCACTGTGGACGTCGGATGGCCCCCCTCTTCCATTGCCCATTAGAAGCTCCACACTGTTTTCCCAGGGCTTCTGACCAACAGGCTGAAAATCAGGATTCCTACCACCCCTCCTTGGGTTTAACTAATTTGTAAAGAAGCTCATTAAAACTCAGGGAAATACTTCCTAAAGGATGTTACCAAGGAGACAGGTGAAGAGACGCACAGAGCGCGACAGGTGGGACGGGATGGGGCTCCTCTGCCCTCCCCGGATGCCGCCCTCTGCAAACTCCTTCACATTCAGCTATTTAGACGCTCTCCAAATCCTGTCTTTTGGAGCCGTCATTACATAGGCATGATTGATTAAATCATCGGCCACTGGTGATCAGATTAACCTTTAACTTCTCTCCTCTCTTATAGCTGGGGAAATGGGTGGGGCTGAAAGTTCCAACCTCTAATCCTGCCTTGGTGTTTCCAGTGACCAGTCCCCGTAGCTGCCTTAGCTCTACCAGTCACCAGTCATCTCACTAGCCTACAGAAGACATTTATTCCAAGGATTTTAGGAGTTGTATGCCAGAAAACTAGATAAAGACAAGATATTATATGTATTTCACAATATCACAGGAGACAAGTAAAGGATTTACTTCTTCAAAACTTCAATGGAGTACGAAATAGATTTCTATTTTGCTTAAGTCATTGCTATTTTGAGTTTCTATTACTGTAGCCAACCCTATTATTGAAAATCCAATAAAAGATATACAAACTGTATAGATAAAATTATAAAGCTATATCAAAAGACATTAAGCAAGAACCAAATAGTATCTTACTGTCTAATAGAAAGATTGGATAGTAAGACTTATGTCACCCTATATAATATCTGTTACACTTTTCCATTGAACTGTATATTGGAAGGTGTCCCCTGAAGAGGGGTACCGCACATGGGCCCAAGAAGACAAACGTGTGTTCCCTGCACCATTGCTTGTATAAAACTGAATGGGCACAATTTGAATGTCCATAAATAGATGAAAAGATTCAATCTTGGGTGGCACCTATAGCTTAGGGGTAGGGCGCTGGCCACAAACACCGAGGCTGGCGGGTTCAAACCCAGCCTGGGCCAGCTAAAACAACAATGACAACTTTAACAAAAGCAACAGCCAGGCGTTATGGTGGGTGCCTGTAGCCCCAGCTACTTGGGAGGCTAAGGCAGGAGAATTGCTCAAGCCTAAGAGTTTGAGTTTGCTGTGAGCTGTGACGCCATGGCACTCTACCCAGAGAAACAGCTCAAGAATCTGTCTCAAAAAAAAAAAAAAAAAAAACAAAAAAAACTCAATCTTATGTAAAAAATCAATTATCCTCAGAGTTATTCTAAAATGCAATAAAATTCCAGTTACAATTTAAAAGTGTACTTTAGTGAAAATTGAAAAGCTAGTTCTAAAATGTACAAGGAAAAACAAGTGGCCATGAACAGCCAAGACAATTTTAAAAATAAAATAAGAGTGAGCTGGGGGGACTGCCCTTCCTAACATGAAGACTTCCTGTAAGTCACCTTGCCTGGTGAGGGAGAGTCGGCTGTGGGTGTCTCATCCGAGGTGGCTCAGCCCAACAGCAGAGCATCCTCTACACAGGTCAGTGGTAATTTCCACAAGACAAATTTCTTTGTTCAAACATGAAGACTTGTTATAAAGCTATAGTAACTAAGATGGTGTGCGACTGAGACAAGAAAGGCAGAGAAATCAGAACTAGATCTGCACATACAAGAAGTCTAATGTTGACAGAGAGGGCCCTGCAGACCACTCATTGTGAAGGATGGTCTATCCAGTCAGTGCTGGGATAATCTGTCATACACACAGGTGGAGCAAGTCAACACTGCAACTAGGTTGCCAGTTTTACCTAAACTACTCTACAAACTCAATGCAATTTTAATTAAAATTCCAACAGGATTATCCAGGCATCTTTTTTTTAAAAAATACACATATACACACACACACCCCCAAAACAATAAAGGAAAAATGGATACATTCAGCTATGTTAAAATTTAGAATGTCTTTATAAAAAAAGATAACATAAAATTAATAGACTAAACAAAATTTGAAAAATATATTTTAATTCTATGAAAAAATTATTGCTAATTAAGTAAATAAAAACTTCTACAAAGTAAAAGATAAACGATGAATCAAAAACTATATAAAACATGAACAGAGGAGAACAAAAAAAACCCAATAAGTATATTAAAAGATATTCAACATCACTATTAACAAGGGAAATGAAAATTAAAACAATAAAATATCTGTGGATTCTAGTTATCAAACCTTTGTCAGAAGCATAACCTGCAAATATCCTTTCCCATTCTGAGGGCTGTCTGCTTGCTTTACTTACTATGTTCTTGGCTGTGCAGAAGCTTTTAAGTTTGATCGGATCTCAGTAATGTATTTTTGGTGTTGCTTCAATTGCCTGGGGTCCTCCACATAAAGTATTTTCCCAGGCCAATTTCTTCAAGTGTTTCTCCTGCACTCTCTCAAGAATCTTTATAGTTTCATGTCTTAAGTTTAAATCTTTTATCCAGTGAGAGTCAATTTTTGTTAATGGTGAAAGGTGTGGGTCCAGTTTCAGTCTTCTACAAGTCACCAGCCCATTCTCCCAGCACCATTCGTTAAATAGGGAATCTTTCCCCCAATTTATATTTTTGATAGGCTTAGTAAAGATCAAATGACGATAAGTGTCTGGGTTCATCTCTTGGTTCTCAATTCTATTCCATACATCTACCTCTTTATTTTTCCAATACCATGCTGTTTTGATCACTATAGATTTAAAGTATAGTTTGAAGTCTGGTAGCATGATTCCTCCTTTTTTTATTTCTGAGTAATGTCTTGGCTATTTGATGTTTTTTATGGTTCCATATAAAATAAAGTACTATTTTTTCCAGATCTTTAAAGTATGACGGTTGTGCTTTGATAGGGATCACATTAAATTTGTAAATTGCTTTGGGTAATATGGACGTTTTAACAATGTTGATTCTTCCTAGCCATGAGCATGGTATGTTTTTCCGTTTGCTAACATCTTCAGCTACTTCTTTTCTCAGAGTTTCATAATTCTCTTTATGGAGGTCTTTCACATCCTTTGTTAGGTAAATTCCCAAATATTTCATCTTCTTTGGCACAACTGTAAAGGGAATAGAGTCCTTGACTGTTTTTTCGGCTTGACTATTATTGGTATATATAAAAGCTACTTATTTGTAAGTATTGATTTTGTACCCTGAGATGCTACTGTAGTCCTTGATCACCTCTAAGAGTTTTGGTTGAGTTTGGTTGAGTTTTGGTTGTGGTTGAGTCTCTGGGGGGGAAAAAAACAATAAAATATCATTTTAACTTTTTACACTAAAAGTAAAAACATCTAAAAGCCTGATCACAACAAAATCCTTACCATTTGGTAATTAAAATATCAAACATGTTCTCTCATGTACTCTCTGCTGGATCAAATAAGAAACCCAAATAGCAAAGAGTAGAAAACTGCATTTTTAGAACATAGAAGTAAATTAATAAGGTTTGTATGATCCCATCATTAAGAAGAAATGATAAAAAGTTAAACCAATTATCCAACTAAGGCAGTTAGGAAGAAGATGAAACAGGAAACAGAAGAACAAAATAATGAAAGTTATGCACAGTCTAGTAATTGCCAAATACAAGTACACTCACAGGATGGCTGAAGGGGGGAGGAAAACAAATACAGACGTAATGAGATCAAATATCAAATCTGAAATTTTTAATATAAAAAAGAAAAATAAAATTAAGAAATGAGTGAAATATAGAGGCTTTTTTTAAATTTTCATGAAGTAAACCATTCTCCAGGAAAATGAAAATTGCCAAAACAGACTCAAAAGGTATTAACAAGGAGTAAATCAATGAAGTCTTATGAAAGAATTACCTCCAAAAATAGTTCTAGTCAGTATTACTGAGAAGGGCAAACTTTCAGGAAGCATATTTTCTATGCTATATAACTGTTTCTGGGCCTACGGAAGGAAGGAAGGAAGGAAGGAAGGAAGGAAGGAAGGAAGGAAGGAAGGAAGGAAGGAAGGAAGGAAGGAAGGAAGGAAGGAAGGAAGGAAGGAAGGAAGGAAGGAAGGAAGGAAGGAGAGGGCTTAGAGGCTGTGGGGATGCAGAGAATGGCCATGACTGTGAGCAAGATTTACGGAGAAAGGGATGCTTACACAAGATCTGTTTGTCTCCATCTAGTTCACCTCAAGAGTGTGCTGTCTTTAACCGTTACATCCTACTTTTGTTTGATTTTTTTCTTCTTTTTGTTGTTATTTGGCAGGTTGTTTCAAAAAAGCATTACAATTTTCTTACTATTTGCCAATGCCTATAGTTTTTTGTAGAGTTTTATCATTTATTTTTGATAGCCTCACACTTTCATAGATGATAAAAATGTACCTTGTTGGGATTTATTGTTATAAATATAACATAGCTATAGTTAATAGCTCACATGAACAAGCCCTACTAGAAGTATCTTACAAAGGATTTGAAACAAAGACTTGGCCAAGCTGTAAAAATATCTCTCAATGTGGTTAACATGCTCCTTGAGTCCTTCTGGAAACTTGACAAACTAAGGGGCTATTTTGGCTAGCTATCACAAGAAATGTGTGCTTGTGGACTTCTCAGAATAAATGTGTACTATCTGATAGTCAGCTAGCAGAAGGCATTAAGGCATTAGTGCTATTTTCCTAACATCTTGTCAATTAATAATTCTTCCCTTTGCAGTCAGAAAAGAAAATTTCACCACAGTTTTTACTCCTGCATTATTTTAATTTGTCTCGTGTTCCTTTATCTATCTGTACCTTTCATCCCACACTTTTCCTTCCCAGGTGTAGTTCCCTGTACCTGGAACTTCAAATTTCAGAAGGTATTCGCCAGCATGCTCCTTTATACTCCTGTATTCCCCCACTTCTCTCTCTCTCTCCATCCACCAATGCCAGCCTGAGGAGATTGATGTACAGAAGGCAGCTCTCCATTGTAGCTCAGGCATTAAAAATAAAGAGAAAGGAAAATTAACTTTGTAGGAATTAGATCCATTAGAAGATTGTTTTGTTACCTAAATACATAACAAAATCTTATCATCAAATTATGCAGTCGCTTGTAGTTCAAAGTAAGACAATACCTTTATTTTCCTGGCCCTCTCCCCTCCTCAAGATGGTACTAACTTGGTAACAGTTTTACCTTGAATAATTTTCTTCATAGTAAAAACATTAACAGCATTTGAGTGTACATCAATACAAGCAAGTAAGGGTTGTGTGGTTATTATAAAAGAAATACTCCTTATCCTTAAATAATTGTCATTTCCACAGACAACATAGGCCAAACCACAGTACGGAAAACATAAAATAAATGCCATGTCCCCCACAGAGCAGCAGAATGGCCTGTTAATCAGAGAAAACTATGTTTACTCTACCAAGGTAAAGGAGCACAACCCTTTGACAGAAGTTTAGTAGTCTCAGGGGGTGAAATTTGTAGAATTTGGGGGTCTGACTACAAATGGTTTATAACAGTTCTTTCAAGGCAGAGAATTGATTTGGGGATTGGGCAAAATTTTTGACATAATATTTTAGGGTTAGTGGTAAGGCGATCAAATTTTCCTGTCTTTCCCAGGACCTTCCCAGTTTTAGCACTAAAAATCTCTAACCCAAGAATCCTTTCAGTCCTGAGCAAACGGGACAATTGGCCACATCCAGCAAACCTCAAGTGCTGGCTGATTTGAACAGCAATATCAGACACTAATGACAAAAAAGTTGTAGCCCAACTTCACAAGCTTGACGTGGAAAGTATTCCAACAACATTCAATTTTACAGCCTCTACCTGACAAAATACTGCACACCGGTGTGCATTCAACTCCCATCACAGTAATAAAACTTAATTTTTAAAATATTTTTACTGCAGTAAGGCATATAGAACAAAGTTTGCCATTTTAACTATTTCTTTGGCGTTCATGGTCACATCTGTGACCCTGTCCCAGGTGCTAGGAGCAAACCAGGACGTGGTCTATGCCTTCACTGACCACACCGCGTGCTGATTTTTCCTCCGAAGTCTTACGTATAATATGTACGGGGAAGATGCCCAGGGTTGAAAGGTGCAGCAGGTACACTGCTAGGGTCAGAGAAGATCCCAACCAGCCCGTCTTCGGGAAGCAGAACTGAGGACCGGGCGCCTCCCAACCCCAGTCCCAGACAGAGTCCGAGAAGTCGCCGCTCTCTGCACCTCTGGAGGGGCGGAGCATGCAGGGGCGGGGCCTGGGGCGGGGCTGCATTGGAGTGAGGCTGCGTCGGGGCGGAGCTGCGTCGGGGGCGGGGCGGAGGCGCCGCGGGAGGGGACGGTTCCCCCTCCGCCGGGATGCGCCTGCGCCTGCGCCGGATGTCAGCCGGGCGGCTGCGTGGATGTGCGGCTGCGCTTCTCCCCCGCTGCGCTGCGGCGGCGGCCTGGCAGGAAGGCCGAGTGGGATGCGGCTGACGCGGAGGCGGCTGTGCTCTTCTGCCATCGCCCTGTACTGCCTCTTCTCCCTTTACGCCGCCTACCATGTGTTCTTCGGGCGCCGCCGCCAGGCGCCGGCCACGGTCGCCCGGGGCCTGAGGAAGGGGGCGGCCGCCGCGCGAGACCGGGGCGGCCGAGGTAGGACGGGGCGGCGGGGCTGGGCCGGGTGCGCTTCTCCACCTGCAGCCTCGTCGCCGGCTGTTCCGGTTCCCACTCCCCAGCCGAGGCCCGCGGCGCGCACCTGCAGCCCCTGTTACCGTAGACGGTCCCGGAGGCCGGGCCGGCGGGATGCTGCTCGGGTGGGGGCGGGGCGGGGCGCTCAGCGCGCCGAGGCGAGACACCTGTCTGCGCGTTTAAACGCAGAGCAGCGACTCGGGAAGGCCAGAGCCCTTCCTCTCCACTGTCCTGCGTTTTCACGCATCTTAGCATCAGACTCAGCTTTCCTTCTCCCTTGACTGAGAATTCCGCACCGTAGTACCTAAAGGTAGCGGACCCTACACTGTGAAGTTTTTATGCGTACGTGACATATATACCATTGATAATTACAGAAGTTAAACATTTAACCTGATCCATATTATTCATTTTTTTTTTTAAGTTTTGTTTTGAGGGAGAAAATTTTCCTCTCTCAAGTTAACATTTCATTTCTAAGGTCAGAGTAAAGATTCAATAAAAATTAAGTTGTTGATGTTCTTTTAAATTGTGTTTAGTTAAAATTTTGTTGCTCTATCGCTGAAAAGTTAAAGATAGGATGAAATTAGAGCTCTTTGACATCGAATTTAAGTGACTTGAGTTGACCTGCCCTTGGACCTCACTGTTGCTCTTTTTACAACAGAACAGCCTCCACTGGAAATGGAAGAATGGAATCCTTGGGAAGGAGATGAAAAAAATGAGCAACAACAAAGAATTAAAACTAGTCTTCAAATATTAAATAAATCCACAAAAGGAAAAACAGAACTAAGTGTACAAATCTGGAGCAAAGCTGCCATTGGTAAGTTAAAGTGTATTAATAGAAGGAAGATGTGTAAAAAGCATTGTGAAGTGTACTTTATTGATATTAAACTTGTAGCTTTTTTATCATTTATCAATTAAGGTATCATAAATTTTTTCACTTTTTGTCAGTATTTCATTTCTCTTTCCCATTATACAACATCCATGTGCAAATACACAGACATCCCATTGCTGGTCTTTAGCAGAGCACACCTTCATTTGTAGATATAGTAAGTAAGTTGTGTGACATCACCATATTGAAGTGCATATGTCAACTGAATTTTCACAAATTTGTGTATTTATTGGAACTTGATATACAAGTACAATGTGACCCTTGCCTTTGGCCAGACAAGTTTGGGAAACGCTGGAGAGACAAGTTTAAATGGGGTTCTTCATGGCAGGCCTTTCTAAGAGCCTTTAATATGCCAGTGATGGTGTTTCATAAATTCATTCATGCTTACCTACAAATACACATCCTTGGAGATTACTTCTGACCTCTGAATTTCAAGTACTTGAACCAGGCCTGGAATCATTGTGTTCTAACAATTTTTTTTTTTTTTTTTTTAACTAAAGTCTCCAATATTGATTTCTTTCCTTAAATCTCCACTTCCCCATTTTAGTTTTTAATTTATTTTATATCTTAACAGGTATTTTTGTACCCTGATTTTTCTCTCTTCAATCCAATCAGCACAAAGTAGCCAGATGAATTTTATCAAATGCTATTTTCATTTACCTGTTCCCCAGATAACGGTCATAGGATATGACATTCCTATTCAGAAGGGGAGAAAATGGAGGCAAAATTGAGTCACTGGTCTAAGCAACTTTGAAATCTGATCAGGCAAGCTCCGTTAGGATTTCAGGCCTAAGAATCATCTGTGGCTTGCAGCTTTGCCTTCTGGCCTTTTAGCTTCACCACTGGAGTCATCTTTTCTTTTTTCATGAAGGTAGCACATGTTGGCAGCTTAGCAGTTGTTTCTGCCTGTTTTCTGCTGGTAGAATTTGGGGAACCAAACAGATTTCTTTCATTTTGACCTCTCTCTTAGTTCATCCTGGCAGTGTTTCTACTAATATAACACTTTCAAAACTTTGTGGGTCTCCTGTGTATGTCACAGAATTCACTCCATTAAAAAAGAAGTTTCTCCACAGGTCTTTCCTGAGTAATCTCGTCTCTATTTCTGGCTCCTGTTGAAATGGCTGAGGAGGCTGTAAGTTTCATGCATAATCTTTTTAAGGGCCCTTTGTGTGGATGAATATTCTCATCTTCTGTATAAGCAGAACGTTGTTTAGCCACATCCTTGGCTTCCTTTTCAGAGCACACTTTTCTGATAGTAAATGTATTTTGTCACCCCTTTGGAGTCTTAATAATCTGAGAATGTTCCAAATCATGAAATTCTGGTTCCTATCTGCTTAACATTTCTCAGTCTTTTTTTTTTTTTCTCTTACATTTTACTATAATCAAGAATAAATCAGTTCGTACCTTTAACACTTTGCTTGGAACCCTCTTCAGCTAAACATCCAAGTTGATCACAAGTTCTTTCCATATAACCCAAGTTGATTACAAGTTCTTTCCATATAACTATAGGACACAGTTCAGGTAAGCTTTCTGCAGTTATGTGACAAGGTTCTCTTTCTTCCTCTTTCTAGTAACATGTTCTTTGTTGCCTTCTGACTCTTCACCAGGAGTGCATGTTAGGCGCTGCTTTAACACGCGTGTTTCTACCATATTTAATACTCAGTCTGCTGCCAACAAGTCAGGTGTTCTCTAGGATAATAACATAGGTTTTCTCTGCTGTGTGCCTCCCTTCCTTCTGAGTTCTTACTAACTGAGCTGTTAAGTTCCTTATTTCTACCTGCAGTCTATTCAGAGCAATTTAATCTCAGCTTCTGAAATTTTGTTTCTCAGAATTCTCCCAGCCTTTTCCCATTACCCAACTCTAAAGCCACTTCCACATGTTGAAGTATTTCTTCCTATAGCACCCCATTTTCCAGGTACCATAATCTGTAACTAGATAATCCATAGTTTCCAAAATCTGTCATAACAAATTACCACAAATTTAGTGGCTTAAAACAACACAAATTTATTATCTTCCGTTTCTGAAGGCAAAAGTCTTATCTGTGTCTTAGGGCTGTTACTTTTGCAGGTTGTGGAGGAGAACCCATTTCCTTGTCCTGCAGTTTCTAGAAGCTGCCTTGCTCTGACATGGGTTTCCATTCTCCCATCTTCCCTCCTCACTCTGGTCCTCCTTCCCCCATCTTGGGAGGACTCTTGTGATTACATAGGGCCCACCAGATAGCCCGTGGTGATCCCTTCACCTTGGTATTCCTGACTTAATTGTATTTTAAAAGTCTCTTTGCCATGGCAAATAACATAGTCACAGGTTCTAGAGATTAGGACATGGACGTCTTTTGTGGGAATACAAGGGAACATTGTTCTCAGTGGGAGAGCTTCATCTAATTGACCACGTTTTAAAACATGGTTGTTTTGGATGCCTTTACTACCAGGATGTAATGAGAATAGGACAAAACACATCTTTCAATGTAAATATTTTTTTTTTAAACAAAGGTTCCTGGAGGTGTTATGTGGTCTTCATACACTTATTACCTTATTGCGTGACACTGTTCTCTTATAAAAAGCATTTGTTCAGTGGAAGTCACAATAAAACACCAGGCTGCCATAAGGAGAGAGGTCCAGTGGCATTTGTCTGTGAAGGGCACCCTGCAGTCAGGAGTGTGTTCAAGTGAGGAAGGGGCGGTGTCCCCTGACAACACTGAACATGGGTGTGTACATGAGCCATAAAAAGGTGAATCCCCTGGTTAAGATAGGAAGGTAGTTGAATCATACAGTAGTATGATTATAATGCAATACATTAGTATTATCATTACAATAGTATGATTTGTAATACAATACATTTCAGAATAAGACAGGTAATAATGGTACAGTAGTAATTAGGGGATTCTGAAATCTAAAGTAAGAAGCTGGGCAGGGTGGCTCATGCCGGTAATCCTGGTAAGCACTCTGGGAGGCCAGGGTGAGTGGATTGCCTGAGCTCAGGAGTTTGAGACCAGCCTGAGCAAGAGGGAGACTCTGTCTCTCCTAAGAACAGAAAAACTGAGATGCAGAGATGGATTCTCACTATTGCCTGAGAGGATCGCTGGAGCCCAAGAGTGGGAGGTTGCTGTGAGCTGTGAAGCCACGGCACTCTACCCAGGGTGACAGCTTGAGACTCTGTCTCAAAAAATAAAAAAATAAAGTAAGAGAGGTTGTCGTCATTAATATAATTCACATTTTGCCACATTTCATCCTAAAAACTAATGAGTTCTATCTTGTTAGCCACCGTATTGATGATTTTGAACTGTTACTTAATACACAGTGAACCAAAGGGGAAAAGTGCTGGTTTCAAGTCAGATGATTCAAGAAGCAGAGCATATACTTACCTCATGCACCAGAGTGACAAGAATATAAATGTGTCTTGTTTTTGTTTTTAATTACTAGGCTTGTATCTCTGGGAGCATATTTTTGAAGGCTTACTTGATCCCACTGATGTGACTGCTCAGTGGAGAGAAGGAAAGTCAGTTGTAGGAAGAACACATTACAGGTACTACTGGTTATGCAACATTAACTTCCGGTGTGTTGCTGTGCAGTATTTTATGTGAATTCTAGAAGAAAAATGAAAAAAAATTTTTTCCCATTTTAACTTGTGATGGATATACAGAACTAAATCTCATACATATTTTTAGTTAAAGCTTACTTTGATATTTTCTTAATGAAATTGGATGTTAAAAATACTCTTTTTTTGGAATTGTCTATTTTATCTGATTATATGATAGAAAAATTTATACTCTTCCTTTTGTGACATTTGATTGGTGATGAGCATTTAATTCTATACATTGGAGGAATAATATGTAAATCTAACTTTTTAATATGATAGGCATGTTCATTTTTCGTAATACTTAAGTATCAAAGCTGTTGCTTATCAGTATTAAAATTTTTGTTCATTAAATCATACTTCATGGGAGGTGCCTGTGGCTCAGTGAGTAGGGCGCTGGCCCCATGTACCAAGGGTGGTGGGTTCAAACCCGGACCCAGCCAAACTGCAACAAAAAAATAACCGGGTGTTGTGGTGGGTGCCTGTAGTCCCAAATACTTGGGAGGCTGAGGCATGAGAATAGTCTAAGCCCAAGAGCTGGAGGTTGCTGTGAGCTGTGACGCCACAGCACTTTAGTGAGGGCAACAAAGTGAGACTGTCTCTACAAAACAAAAAAAAAAATCTTGTATGAATTCTATCATGATTAATGGTATAGATTACCACTTTTCTGCAATACTCACAAATATTTATGTAAGTAATGAATTTTTATTTTTGGCGGAGGGGATAGGGTTTCCCTGTCCTCTTGCTGGGGCTAGAGTGCAGTAATACCATCGAAGCCACTACAGCCTCAAACTGCTGAGCTCAAACACTCCTGCCTGCATCTCCTAAGAGCTGGGACTACTGGTGCTCACTCACTCACTCACCTGGTTAATTTTTCTATTTTTTTGTAGAGATGGATTCTTACTATTGCCCAGTCTAGTCTCCAACTCCTAGGCTCAAGTAATCCTCCTACCTTGGCCTACCAAAGTGCTGGGCTTTCAGGCATGAATCACTGTACCTGACTTTTATTTTTTATTTTCATTTTTTAAATTTTTTTTAAAGACAGGGTTTTACTCTCTCAGGGTGGAATGCAGTGGCATCATAGCTCACTATAACCTCAGACTTCTGGGCTCAAGGGATCCTCCCATGTCGGCCTCCTGGGTAGATGGGACTGTAGGCACACACTAGCATGCTTGGCTAATTGTTCTGGGGGGGTTTGTTTTGTAGAGACAGGATTTCTCTCTCTCTCTGTTGCCCAGGCTGGTCTTGAACCGAGGCCTCAAGTGATCCTCCCACTTGGCTTTCCACACTCCTGGGATTACAGTCATGAGTCATTGCAACCAGCCAGAAACCAATGTATTGCTAAGACTTTGTCTTTTGTTTTTATAAAATTCTTATCTGTGACTACGTATTTTCTGAATGTTTTTAGATAGAATTGAGATTATTTTTATTTAGAAAAACTGTGATAATTTTATCATGTACAATAAGGCTATTTTTGTTAGCTATTGCTTTCTTATTGAAATAAAAACATTTAAAAATATTTTTAAATGCTTATTTTACAAGCAACAAACAGTTGCTTTATTAGGGAAAATGTGATTGTGGGTTCTATTAGGATTTTATTCTTTTTTACAAAAATCAAGAGAGGAAAAGCTATAGTTAATCTCAATTTCATTTTCATTTTTACTGCAACTTTCTTTACTTTGTATATACCTGGAAAGCAATGTCATTGTTCATATCTTTTCAGTGTAATCATACTTGAAAAATAAACAGGCTTTTTAAAATCATTGATAATAGTTATATTTCCTTTTCTCTACGTTTCTGTTGATCTAATCTCTTGTAAGAGCTTATATAATAGTATTAAACTTAAAATAGTTGGATTTCGGTGTTTGAAAGTAAATGTGTATTGTGTGTTTAAATCTAATATTTTAGTATTTGTAAAGCATATCACTGAGAGTAGTTGAATAGTTTTACCCAAATACAGAATTTTTAGAAAAATTATTTAAAATTGGTAAGGAAAGCATCTTTAAGCTTAAAATTTTATAATGATAGGGAACAATTTGAACAAACAGCATTAACATCAAAAAGAAAACCAAATTTATCCCTCCCTTCTGAAATTTTACACGAGATTTTATACAGGCATACCTTAGAGAAACTGTGGGTGCCATACCAGACCACCACAGTAAAATGAGTCACAGCGCGTTTTGGTTTCCTAGTGCATATAAACGTTATGTTTACACTAGACTGTTGCCTATTAAGTGTGCAGTAGCATTGTGTCTGACGAAACAATGCACGTACCTTAATTAAAAAATACTTTTCTTGCCAAAAAAGTGCTGCCAGCCATCTGAGCGTTGAGTGAGTCATAAGCTGTCTGCTGGTGGAGGGTCTTGCCTCAGTGTTGACAGCGACTGGCTGATAGGTGGGAATCACTGAAGGTTTAGGTGCCTGTGGCAATTTCTGAAAATTAGACAACAATGAAGTTTGCCGCATCCATCTTCCTTTTACAGAAGATTTCTCTGTAGCATGCAGTGCTGTTTGGTAGCGTTTACTCACAGTAGAACTTCTTTCAAAATTGGAGTCATCCCTTTCAAACCCTGTCCCTGCTTTGTCAACTATGTTTATGAAATATTCTAAATCCTTGTTGTCATTTCAACAACATTCACAGCATCTTCACCAGAGGTGAAGAAACCACTTCTTTTGCTCATCCATAAGAAGCAACTCCTCTTCCATTCAGGTTTTAACAGATTATAGCAGTTGAGTCACATCTCCAGGCTCCACCTCTAATTCTAGTTCTCCTCCTATTTCACCCACATCTGCATTTACCTCCTCCACTCAAGTCTTAAATTTGTCAAAGTCACGTGAGGTTTTGAATCAGCTTCTTCCAAACCCCTGTTACTGTTGATATTTTTACCTCCTCCCATGAATCACTAATGTTCTTCTTAGCATCTAGAAAGGTGAATCCTTTCAAGAAGGTTTTTTATTTACTTTGCTCAGACCTATTGCAGTGGTTCTCAACTGTCCTAATGCCGCAAACCTTTAATACAGTTCCTGTGGGTCGCGACCCACAGGTTGAGAACCACTGTATTAGAGGAATCACTATCTGTGGCAGCTGTAGCCTTACAGAATGTATTTCTTAAATAAGAAGACTTGAAAGTCAAAACTACTCCCTCTTCCATGGGCTACTGGATGGATATTATGTTAGCAGGCGTGAAAACATTAATCTTGTACATCTCCATCAGAGCTCTGGAATAACCAAGTGCACTGTCAGTGAGCAGTAATATTTTGAAAGAAATCCTTTTGAGCAGTGGGTCTCAACAATGGACTTAAAATATTCAGTAACCATGCTACAAACAGATATGCAGTGACCTAGGCTTTGTTCCATTTGTAGAGCCCAGGCAGAGTAGATTCAGCATAGTTCTTAAGGGCTTTGGGATTTATGGCTTGATACTCATAGCTCAGTGGTTACGGCGCCAGCCACATACACCAAGGATAGCAGGTTTGAACCTAGCCCAGGCCAGCTAAACAGCAATGTCAACTGCAATGAAAAATAGCCGGGCATTGTGGTGGGCACCTGTAGTCCCAGCTACTTGGGAGGTTGAGGCAAGAAAATTGCTTAAGCCCAAGAGTTTGAGGTTTCTGTGAGCTGTGACACCACGGCACTCTACCAAGGGCGACATAGTGTGACTCTGCCTCAAAAAAAAAAAAAGGCCCTGGGATTATCAGAATTGTAACAAGCATTGGCTTCAACTAAAGTCACCACCTACATTAGCCCCTAACGGAAGAGTTCTTGGAAGTTTTGAAGCCAGTCATTGGCTCTTCCTCTCTAACTATAAAAGTCCTAGATGTAATCTTCTAAGACAAGGCTATTTCACCTACATGGAAAATCTGTTGTTTAGCGTAGCCGCGTTCATCATTTGTCTTAGCTAGACTTTCTGAATAACTTGCTGGAGCTTTTGCATGAGCACTTAAAGTAAAAGGAATCTTGAATCAACAAAACAAAGCAGTTGCTGTGCTCCAATGCTTTCACAAACATTACCTCAGTGAATTTTAATCCTTATATCCATCCTGTGATGTTGGTGGTTTTCCAATTTTATAAATGAAAACTCTGAGCCAGGCATGATGTCTCAGACCTACTGTCCAGTCATTTAGGAGTCTGAGAGGACGATCACATGAGCCCAGAAGTTTAAAGCCTAATGTGTGATGATTGTGCCTGTGAATAGCCTCTGTACTCCAGCTGGGCAATAGAGCAAGACCCCATCTTGAAAAAACAAAACAAAACCAAAAACCTTGATGCCCTGAGAGACTGAATGACTATTGCAGTGGTTCTCAACCTTCCTAATGTCATGGCCCTTTAATACAGGTCCTGTGGGTCGCGGCCCACAGGTTGAGAACCACTGGACTATTAAGTAATAAAAATGGGATCAAATCATGGTCTTTATCATGGTAGATTGGTCTACATCATCAGAAAGTCACCTCCAATGTTAGATATGTTTAATTTCATAATAGCATGTTGAATTCTTTTGGTTTTACAGATGGAATCTTGGTATGTTGCCCAGGCTATAGTGCAGTGGCTATTCACAGATACAGGGTTAGGGTACTGCAGTCTCTGCTTCCTAGCCTCAAGCTATCCTCCTGCCTCAGCCTCCCAAGTAGCAGAGACCACATACATGACGCTAGGCTGGCATCATGTTGAATTCTTAAATGAGATATTTATAGAGATGCTTATCTGTACTTTGAGTATGAAATTTTTTTCCTAATCTTGCTACCACTCAGTTTAACTTACCTTCCTCTTGACTTTTCAAAGTTTTTAGATTTTAATGTACTCTTTGTGATAATTTAATTACAAAGTTACCATAATCCTTTTTCTCTAGTATTTAACCTTTTTTTTTGCACATCATAAAGTGCCTAATTCTTGCTGTCTTTTAGTGCTTGACATTTTTAAAAATTGGTTTTTTTTTAAGGTTGTGTTTATCCTTCAGTGAATTTTAGGTTCAGGGAACACATACTTACAGGGTTCTCAGATGCTTTTGCTTAGAGTGAATCATGAGACCTTTTTTGCTATACTCATAATAATAAAAAGAGTGAAGTGCTACAGTAAAAGTCTCCCTGATGTTGGAACAGTGACAGAGGCAAGAAAAGGAAAAATCTCTCACCAATCTAACATAATACTATAATAGAAATAAATTAGCTTCTTGGTGTTATGTTTAGGAGGCCTCATGTGCTTTGGGAACTCAGATTTCCCTTAGCTACAGGTAGCTGTCTGCGTAACAGTAGATGTGGAGAGAAGCAGGGTGATAATAGAAAACCATAGAAGACCCCCCCGTAGCTGACCCTCTCCCTGCACTGACCACCACCTTCAGTCGGCCTGACTCTCACAGACAGACATGTACCACATATGCCTGTCGGACAGAGCCCCAGTTCCTTATGGTGGCCACCTCTGTGTGTTGACCAGTCTGTTACAGTCACTTGGGTGGCCACCTTACAGAGGTTCTACTGTCTTTAAAACTATAAGGAATAAGAACTTACTTTTGAAAAGATAAAACTGACTCACAGGACAGTAGTATGTTATTTTCTCCTCAGAACACAGTTCGTCCTAGTGAATCATAAATAGTCTGAATAAACAGGAATGTTTTAGGTTAATCATCCTTACCTAAAAAGAACTTGTAGATAGATAAGAATAGAGCAGCAAGTAAGCAACTTCTTATAACATCCAAAGACTGTTTAATAAGATAAATGCCGTTTCTTGAATCAGTCATCTGCTGGTGACTCATCTCTTAAATTGGGCATCAACTCCAGGGAGAGGAAACTCTTGGTTACAGGGCTGTGAATGACTTCAGAGAAAGGAGCTCTCCAGGAACCAGAGTTTCTCATGGCCGTTCTGTAGGTAATAGCTTTTTGTTTTCCATGTACATTCCACTAGGATTCCAGGGGCTGTGTCAACCTAGCTGAGCCTGCGTTTCCGAATACCCTGTCGCAGGCGGAGTTTCCACAGCTGGAGCTTCAGCCCCCGCTCCCGTTCCCACTCTTTGTCAATGTCTGGCAGTTACAGGACACTCAGATCCCTAATTACAGCCCACTCTTTCTTCTTTTCATTACTGGAAATGAGAAATTGTTTTTCTACAGTTGCAATTCTTACTAAATTGTTAGTTATGTTGCTTAAAACTTTGACTAAACTAAAATATCATTGCTACTTAGTTTTGGCAAATGTATTTATACTGGTATTGAATGCATGAGTCTTCAAACATCAAGCTACTCAGTAGTTTTAGAGATCTGACTATTCATTAGTTCACTCTCAGTAAGTACTTGCTGAGCATTAATCCTGAGTCTTCCACCCTCCCTGGTCTGTGGCATGAGACATTAGTGTCTCCTCCCACATTCACATAGCTGGAGGTGGTAGTGGATTTGTGTATAAATGACTAATTTATATATTCCATGGAACACTGAAAGGAATATCTTAATATCTTATTTCTAAAGGACCCTTTTATAGTTACCACTGTGAAAAATGCCCACCTGGTCAGCAAAGTCTATAAAAGCAAGATTTTATGGTGATCCCACCCGTGGAGTTAAAACACCTGGGTTTTTAAGTGTAAATGTATAGGTGATAGAACAAGCCGCAGAGAACTAAAAGTATATTTTAAAAGAATCAAAATATCGGCCATTCACGGTGGCTCACACATGTAATCCTAGCACTCTGGGAGGCTGAGGCAGGAGGGTCCTTTGAGCTCAAGAGTTCGAGACCAGCCTGAGCAAGAGCGAGACCCCGTCTCTACTAAAAATGGAAAAACTAGCCAGGCATTGTGGTGGATGCCTGTAGTCCCAGGTACTCGGGAGGCTGAGGCAAGAGAATCGCTTGAGCCCAGGAGTTTGAGGTTGCTGTGACTTAAGACATCACAGTACTCTACCCAGGGCAGCTGAATGAGACTCAGTCTCAATAAAAAATGAAAGGAGAGAGTGTATTCCCAGCAGAGGTAATATCAGAGGCTTATACTGATAGAGCTAGGTTTGTGCGTGGAATTGCAGACCAGTCAGGATCCCTAGAGTGCGAAGGTAAGGGAGGGGAGCTGAGACGGAGAACCTGGGCCAGGGCGATGGCCATGGGTCTGGTGTGTACCATGCTGAGGCTCTCGGACTTGATTCTTGGGCAGTGAAAAGCAATTGAGAATGATTAGGCAGGAGAGCAGTGCTGTCCAGATTTCTCTTTTGTATAGATTTCTCTAGCAGCCGTATGAAAAAAATGATGTAAAGGAAACAACTTGGTGCAGGCAGAGCAGGTGAAAGATTGGAAGTATCTGGAAGAGAGACAGTGAAGGGAACTACCAGAATTTAGGAAATAATTAGATAGGAGAATGAGAAAAACAAACCTGGCAAGTCCCCGGTTTCCGGCTTGCGTGGCTGGTACTGTTGTGCCTCCGTGCAGAGCTGGATGGGTGAGTTCACGCCCCTCTGCCCACAACATACCTGTCCTCCTCCTCAGCAGACAGAAAACTTCTTTCAGTTAAAAACTTTTTTTAACTTTTTTGACTAAATTACAAAATGTTTTCTTCCATTTTAATGCATTTTTTACTTAAGATTTTTAACTTATTTGAAATATTCAGGCAGGATGCAGTGGCTCACACCTGTAATCCTAGCATTCTAGGAGGCCAGGAGTTTGAGATCAGCCTGAGAAAGAGCAGGACCTTGTCTCTACCAGTACAGCACCTGTAGTCACAGCTACTCAGGAGACTGAGGCAGGAGACTCGCTTTAGCCCAGGAGTTTGAGGTTGCAGTGAGCTGTGACGGCACCACTGCACTGTACCCATGGTGACAGAGTGAGTCTCTGTCTCAAAAATAAATAAGTGTTTGAAAATTTTGAAATATTCAGTAGTCAAATTTTACAAGCTCATTGATTTTAAAATTATAGTTTTCTTTTTAAGATAAATTTATAACAAAATACTCTTTAAAGTGGGTATAGTAATAACTCATGGAACATTTCGAAAAGGTAACATTTTTAATCACTCATAATTCTATTTTGCTCATTACTCCAAAAACAAAGGTTTTACACTTAGCACTTTATCACGTCTGCTTCCAGCCTTTTTTCTATTTACATTATAATTAAAACTATGCTATAATTTTACATAATATTCTTCCTTGCTTCTTTATATATTTTAATAATAGCTAACATTGAGCAGGGTGTGGTGGCTTGTGCCTGTAATCCTAGCGCTCTGGGAAGCTGAGGTGAGTGGATTGCTTAAGCTCAGGAGTTCAAGACCAGCCTGAGCAAGAGCAAGACCCCGTCTCTAAAAACTAGCTGGGTGTTGTAGCAGGCACCTGTAGTCCCCAGCTACTTGGGAGGCTGAGGCAAGAGGATTGATCGCTTGAGCTTAAGAGTTTGAGGTTGCTGTGAGCTGTGACACTACAGCACTCTATGGAGGGTGACAAAGTGAGACTCTGTCCCCCCAAAAACAATAGCTAACATTTATTGAATAGAACTTTTGTACCAGATACCATTTTACCAGCTCTTTTTTACTTCCTTTATCTTTATAACCTACTCCTCCCCCCCAACCAAATTAGTTTTGTTACCCATATGTGATTTCATTCTCCTTGTATCTTTAAATCACAAGCTTACCTGTCTCTCTGCCTTTTTTCCACATTGCTTCTATTTCCTGGGATGCATTTCAACTTCAACCTTTCTCTCTCATCCCCTTTGATCTGAACTACCTTGGCAATTTCATTCTCTATCAATGTGGTGTTTAATATATAGTCTCATGCTATTGTTTATTGAACTGTAAAATATAGGTGTTTATTATCTATATTATGCTTATATAAAGCAACGAACAAATCTATACAGTTTGAAAAATAGGCCTCCAAGTCATACCAAAATCATGTCAAAGATGTGCAATAACAGATATTTTGCTCAGGGCATAAAGACTCGTATTTATTTTAGTTCCTTTTGTTATAAGTTTCAAACATTTTTTTACATGTATTACTGTCTTACCTCTTAGAAATTAAAATACTATTAGAGAATTATCAACATGAGATTCTGTCCTCCCCAAAAATGAAGATGAATTAAATGTATTTTTTATACTTACTGTATGTTAGTGAAAAATATTTCAATGACATTGGTTGTTCTAGGAAATATATAATGAAAATGTGGTCTATGAAATGTGTATTTTATCCCTTTTATGAAAACTTTTTAAAATGCAGTTTATCAAGATTATCCTTAATAAAATGTTGTATCTGCTTTAAAAAATAACATAAAAGTTCGTGACGTTCATGGTCTTAGTGTCCCCACTCTGCCGGGTCTTTCTGGGATGCGGGAGCTTCGCGAAAGTCCCAGAACCTCGCTCAGAGTTCCCTTTCCTTCTTTCATGACATTGACCTCGTGTTAGAAAGGAGGACTGGAAAGCTTCTCATGCCCTAAGAATTACGCCTACAATTCTAAAGGAAACATATTTGTATAGTATCAATAATAAATATTTTAAACATATTTTAATTATAATAATATCCCTAAATTGTTTTCTAGCCCCTCAGATTCTGCAAATTATCTAAATTTCTAAACTGTTACTGAGCCATTACCCACCTTCAGTGCCAGATGCTGCCAAGGCAAACTCAGAATACCGTCCTGACCTGTTAATTTCAGAATAATGTCGTTTACGTCACATGGTACATGCACACACCAAAATACGTATTTTGAGTTTTAACTACATGTAATTTCTACTTACTCTAGTATTTCTTATCCACCATGGTGTAAAGTAACTTAAGCTCTGAATTTAGAACTTGGTTCAAACTTGGCTTCAGCAGTTATGGGTCATGCAGCTAAAATCTGTTTCTCAGGTGCAGGGGGGGAACACTGTACTGTACAGTGTTGTGGGAGTTCAATGATGACCCATGGAAAGTGTTGATGTGTCATGTATGTGACTCTAATATAAAAGGTGTGTTTAACAAATGTTCGGCTTTCCTTTCCCTAACAATAAGAAGCAATAAAAGTAGGATTTGGCATGTTTGTACTGAAGATTAAAAGATTATAGCAAAATGTAAAGAGATGTTTCAAGCAGGATGTAAAGAATCCAGGACTAGTGTGACTAATTTTAAGATAAATTAGACGCAGTGGCAGGACTCCTGCCTGTACAGCACTCTTAGCACTCTGAGAGGCCAAGGCAGGGAGATCACGTGAGGAGTTAGAGACCAGCCTGAGCAAGAGTGAGATCTGTCTCTACTAAAAATAGAAAAAATTACCTGGGTGTTGTGGCACATGCTTGTAGTCCGAGGTATTTGGGAGGCTGAGGTAGGGTTTAAGGTTGCAGTGAGCTATGATGATGCCTGTGCATTCTAGCAGAGGACAAAATGAGACTATGTCCCCCCCAAAATGAAGATGAATTAAATGTATTTTTTATACTTAGTGTATGTTAGTGAAAAATATTTCAATGATGTTGGTTGTTCTAGGAAATATATAATAAAAATGTGGATTATGAGATGTGTATTCCTTTTATGAAAACTGTTTTAAGTACAGTAAAAACAGAGTAATACAATAAATTCCCATTTACCCACACTCAGAACTAACAAATTCCAGCTGTCATACTTGCTTCAGATACTTAACTTTCTTCTTAAAAGAATTAAATATTTCTAGTAAATACTTCCAACAGCGGTGAAGCTCTCTTTGTACTCTTCCCCAGTCCCCATCCTCCTCTGTTTAGTCTACAGTAGCACCTCTGTCGGGTGACCGCCCAGGTCCTGTTGCAAGCTGGTGAGCATACGAGGTGGTCACCATGAGGAGTGAGGCTGCTGTCCTGACATGCACATATGGTGCACGTCCGGTGTGTGGGGATTAGGTCAACTCAGGGAGGGGTCGGCTGTGGAGGTCCCGCTTTGCTAAGAGCTTAAATTCTAGCCAGCACTTAACTTGAGTGTTGTTTAAAAAAACAAAAAAAGCTGCTGCATTTCTGATAATACAAGTTGATCTGGCTGCAACCAAAGCTTCCCATTAATCGACAGCTATGTGCCGTCATCCAAACTTATTTAAAAGAACTTGTATTATGGAAACTTTATTTCTAGAAAGAATATGGATTAAATGTCATTGTAGATTCTGTGTAAAATGATTAAGAACTGATACCAAATACCTTTGTGTTCTGTTCCTGTTTGTCTCTTCGTTCTCTTATTTTTGGCAGCTTCATCACTGGTCCAGCTGTAGTACCAGGGTACTTCACTGTGGATGTGAATAATGTGGTACTTATTTTAAATGGAAGAGAAAAAGCAAAGATCTTTTATGCCACCCAGTGGTTACTTTATGTACAAAATTTAGTACAAATTAAAAAACTCGAGCATCTTGCTGTTGTTTTGCTTGGAAATGAGCGTTGCAATAATGAATGGATAAACCCCTACCTCAAAAGAAATGGGGGCTTCGTGGAGCTGCTTTTCCTTGTATATGACAGTCCCTGGGTCAATGACGTGGATGTTTTCCAGTGGCCTTTAGGAGTAGCCACGTAAGTATAAAGTAAGATTATACCTTTCCAGACTCTCAAGGTTGTGTTTTAAATTGTAACAAATGTAGTTCTTCTGGGATCCTGAAAGCCAGCTGCAGCCTTTCCCAGAGGCAGAAGCAGGGTGTGGTCTCGTGCTTTAGTGACGATGATGATGTTTTGGGGGTATTTTATCTTTTCTTTAAAAGTCTTTATTCCTATATCTTCAAATTTGTTCATATCTGCATTTAACATGTAACCACGTGTCTCAGTGAATAGGAAATACAGTCTTCTCTCTGTAAGCTTCGCTTCCCCACAGACCTGTGCAAGTCCCCTGCTCTAAGCCAAAAGGTCAACTTCGAATTGAAAGATCCCTGAACCAAGTTTGTAGGAGGTAACATGCAAATAAGGGGAGAGGGAGAGAACTCCTTTGTCAACAGCAAACATACGTATACACTGCTACCCACTGAATGGAAGACCTGGAGGAACACGGTGGTAACAAAACACCCACATTAAGTTTAAAAAAAAGTCTTGAAGGAAGTAATTTGATTTTACAGTGGTTTAAACCCTTTCCAGTCCAGATTTTCTGCCACCTGAATATTCCCCAGCTCTTATTTATTTTGGGCTGGAAACAAGTTGGCACATTACTCGTAATTTTCCTAAAATTTTATATGAGCTCACCTGATGATTTTGTTATCTATTTTAGGTTACATAAAATAATTTGTTTTTGTTCATTTTGCTTATAATTTTCTTGAGTGTGACACTTCTTGAAGCCGTCTCCAGGATGAAGCCCAGACTTCTCTCACACATCTCCCAGTAGAAAATGGTTTCTCACTTCTGTCTTTCTCATTGCTTCTGTTGCAAACCATGTGATCCTTTGTTGATTTTTTATTCAGTTTGCATTATAAAAATGCATCTTCCCATATAGCCTTTCCTCTTCTCTTGAATCTCTGTTCCCCACACTGCTCACAAGCTGAGCGACAAGATTTCCCCTGTAAGGAAGGTGTGTCTGCCCTTCCCTCCCCTCTCCTTACCTAAGGAGTAAAGGGGGAAGCCATTCACAGCTGTCACTCCATCATCCAGAAGAATTGTTTCCACCATTTGTAAGACCTCCTTGTAAACTGTAACACCCACAGTACTGATCATCTCTGTCTATTCTTCCCATAAACTTTGTGCATTCTAAAATTATTGGTTTTCCAAATTGAACAAGGCTGTTAGTTTCTGTGCCCCGTCATCAACATGTCTGAGGCCAAAGACTGTACTCAGCATCATCACTCACTCTGAGGTTAAAGACTGTACTCAGCATCATCTCTCAGTCTGAGGCCAAAGACTGTACTCAGCATCATCACTCACTCTGAGGTTAAAGACTGTACTCAGCATTGTCACTCACTCTGAGGCCAAAAACTGTACTCAGCATCATCACTCACTCTGAGGTTAAAGACTGTACTCAGCATCGTCACTCACTCTGAGGTTAAAGACTGTACTCAGCATCATCACTCACTCTGAGGTTAAAGACTGTACTCAGCATCGTCACTCACTCTGAGGCTAAAGACTGTACTCAGCATCATCACTCACTCTGAGGTTAAAGACTGTACTCAGCATCATCACTCACTCTGAGGCCAAAGACTGTACTCAGCATCGTCACTCACTCTGAGGCCAAAAACTGTACTCAGCATCATCACTCACTCTGAGGTTAAAGACTGTACTCAGCATCATCACTCTGATGGCAGGAGAGACACAACTCCTGTTCCTGAAGATCAAGTGGAAAATCCTACCTAGAAACCATAACTGTCCTTGTGCCATGTATTTTCATTTTATGCAATTCCCAAGATCCCGATGTCTTCTGACATTGAAGCAGAATAGGAGAATCGTGTCAGATGTCAAGAGGTCCGACATGGGACTGGAAAATTAATGTACCAATCAGATGCTTAATGGCTGTAAATGTGTCTGCAACTAAAACTAAAAGAGGATTATGGGAGTTGGGAATGCGAGTTAGATACTGATGCTCTTCGAGCTTTGAAGATGTCATTGCATAAGGAAAATGTGGGAAGCACTGTTGCTGATAATTACATGTACTCCTAGTGTCGTGCGTGGAGATCACTGTCTCCAGGGTAGACACTCTGCTAGGCATGCTTTCTCCTTGTAGAAGGAGAGTGGATGAGTTACTTTTTAGTTTTGAAACCTCATGCATAGGATAGATTTTCAAGTTTATTAGGGTTACCCTAAAGAGAAATTTAGCAGAGAACGGTAATTACACTTTTTAAGAAAACAATGATAGAGTCTATATAATTTATGGTTAAAAAAAATTAAAAGGGGTATTATATCAAAAGCACACCATACTGTTGGGTTTGGGACTGGCTGAATTTGCACAGATTCCTTCTGTGTAATGAGGGTTTAATTAAATAATAGCTGAGGTTTCTCTGTATGCTTTCTCCAGCTATGAAATGGAAAATGTATTTTTTACTTCCAGTTAATAGAAGGTTGACTTTAAGATACTTAGCACGTGTAGGAACACTCAGACCTCCTGAGGGCAGGGGCTTCTGTCCAGAGCCCAGAGCAGCGCCTGCACAGAGGCGCTCAGTGAATCCCTGTCGGGTGTGTGGATTAGGAAGTATTCCGCTGATGTGATTCTTCAGAATCAGACATTTTATGCATTATTCCATCCCTGGCTACTGGATCTGGCCTTAGACTGCTGCCTAGTAAGCAAATGTCCCCAGGGAAACATTAATAAGACGTATTCCCAGGCCTATTCCTACAACATTCTGACTCAGGAAGTTTGGAGTAGGACCAGACAAAAAGATACTTGTTAAGTAAACCCAGAGTAAAGACCCTCTGAAAAATCTCTCACTTGCAAAGAGCTTGTATTTGTAAATTGTTTGTAGTAACACTGTATAGGCTGTTCATACAGTACAGGGTGAAACTCTTGGTAATTCTGGTATTGCTGGACTAGGCCAGGACCTTTCCCAAGAATCACTAGTTCTCAGTTGGGGCAATTTTGTCCACCAGGAGGTATTTGGTAATGTCTGGAGACATTTGTGGGGGTTGCAACTGGAGGGAGGTTTTCACAACTGGCATCTCAGGAGTAGAGCCCAGGACGCTGCTGGCTCTCTGCGTTGAGGCACAGGAAAGCCTGCACGGCAGAAGGCAATCCCCAAGGGGAGCAGGTGACACTGCACAGAGCTCTGCCCTCTAAGGAAGGCAGCCTCCCAGGGGAGCAGGCCACGGTACCAGAGGTCTACCCTCTCATGCAGGCTGTTTCAGCACAGTTTGATCTTGCTATTTCCCAACACCCGTAAGAATAGCTACTTGCAGCAGGCCTCTCCTGTGTGGCATACAAAGGATTTTTGTTTTAATAAACTTGAAAAGCCCTTGAGATTAATGTTCCAGAGCCTTTTGCTATAGCGGTATATGTTCTATAATCTTTTTCCTTAACTGAGAACTTATAATTGTACTTGTTTACAGGGAACAGTGTGATATTTTGAAATGTTTACAATGTGGAATGATTACGTTAGGCCAATTAACAAATCCATCACCTCACGCACTTATCATTTTCTGTGGCGAGAACGTTTAAAATCTCTTTGAGCAGATTTGAACTATACAGCACATTGTTATTTATGACAGTGACCGTTCTGTGCCATAGATCACTGGAGCTGACTGCTGTATCCTGCACACCCTTTGCTCAGCGTCTCCCCCATCCCCCCCAACCCCAGAGTGTTCTGTAAAACATTTGTTAAATCCTGGCCCTTGTGAGTGTAGGGTCTAGAGGTCAGCATGCCTAGCAGCTGAAGGTGAGTGATGGAAGTTAACGTGGAAAGAAAACAGCTTCAAGCCCAAAATCTCTGTGACAGTTTTTGAAGAGAGGTCAACATGCGGTTCTTTTTCTTTTTTTTTTTTTCTTAAGTCTGTAGATTCAGGGACTTTCCCAAAATAAGCATGGGAAGCTACAGTTTGAGATTTAGAAATGGTATTTTGAGTCTTTTCTGTGTACCTGCCACCTAGGAGGCTGGGCTGAGACCCGTGTATGCTGGTTTTCCAGGTACAGGAACTTCCCTGTGGTGGAGGCGAGTTGGTCGCTGCTGCATGATGAGAGGCCGTATTTATGTAACTTCCTGGGCACCGTTTATGAGAATTCCTCCAGACAGGCACTAATGGACATTTTGAAACAAGACGGGAACGATAAGCTCTGTTGGGTTTCAGCAAGAGAACAGTAAGTTCTATGCTTATTTGGCCCCTCCATCGGTCCTCCACGCTGACGGATGCTTTCTCTGGAAGCAAAGGTTTCCTAAGAGGCGTGTTGCATTGTTGGTACGGCAGTGAGCATGGCTTGTGGTACACTCTGTGTGTACCAGCCTGTCCCAGGAAGACACACTGGTTATCGAAGCTGTACGGAAACTGCATGCATTCTAAATGGGAGAGCTTCTGGTGGCTGTGGTCTGTCTTGCAGAGGAACACTAGTAACTGCCATTCACAAATGACAATCGTTAGGGTTTCCTAAGTAATGGCTGCTGGTTACACAGGAGATTGTAAATGGCTGTGGGTCTCAACTGCATCCCTGCCCTGTCCAGCAGACCAGGTGGTGTCCAAGACTGCCCACAGTGCTTCTCCCATGTCCAGGAAGGAGACTGCCGCCGTCCTGAGGGCGGGACCATGCATTTGTCTTTGAATCCCCCGATCTGACATTAGGCCTTGCCCGAGATAGGTGTAGGGTAAATGGTGAGTGGATGGATGGAGGGGCAGCCTTAGTTAAGGCTAACTCTCCTCTATCTTTATATAGTAATCAGGCAACTGGTGTTCATGGAGTTGAGGAAGTAAATTTGTAATCATTTACCTTGTTTTTAAATGAACAAATGGAGTATAAAGCAGAGTCATCAGGGAAGTAATGCCTACAAAGTCTGTCTAGATCTCAAAAGTTACATTTTTAATTTTTAAATTAAAAGAATTTAATTTTTTAATCATAACAGGTACTCTCTCAAGAATGCATAGCTCCCAACTCTACTGTTCATGTAACAGACCATATTAACAGTAGCTACAATGTTAACATGTTCAGTCACACTAACAAGCAATGATTGTTTGCCAGGAACCATTTTACCCACAGCAAATACAAGAGAACAGGGAGCAAAGCAAAGTGTGTGTCCTCCTGGAGCTCACAGGGGGTTGGAGGAGACAAGTACAATGTATCGTATGTCAGAAGGTCTGACCCAGTCTGAGAACTAAGCAGCAAAAGGCCTGGAGGGCTGGGGGAGTGTGTCCAGAAAGGCTTCAGTCAGATGAGCGTGGCTCTAACTTGAAACAGGTGCGGGAGGGGCCTCGTGTGTGTTTGGGAGAAGATACTCCAGGCAGAGGGATGAGCACCTACAGAGACCCTAAGGCAGGTGTAGGGACAGTGGGCAGGTGTCTGGAGAGGAATGAGTGAGGACAGGGCAGAACACTGAAAGTCCATCAGGGACACATTGTTAAAACTCCTCTCATACTACCAAACCAGAGGTCGCGTAGGCGTCCTTAATACCCCTAGTTGTGAGTCTCATGGCAGCAGACAAAACCATCCATTGCCCTTAGTCTCTGAAATCATACCCTGACTGTTTGGTTTCTCCCCTGATTTGAAGAGTGTAGCTCCGGGATCACTCTCACGGTGTCTCTGACCTGCTCTGGCTTCACTTCTCGGTGCTTCCCAGTGCTCCGTCCATGGTCCTTCCTCCTGGGTCTCTGCAGCTCCTCCACTCCTCTCCCTCTGGGCTGAGCCTCTGCCTGACCACGCTGTGCCCGTCATGCTCATTTCCTGGACTTTGTCACTCACATCCTGCCGCCTTTGTCTCTGTCACTGGCTTAACTTGGTCCAGCTCGTTCCCTGTGATAATCTGACTTGGGGAATCCATTCTTCCCACTGCTCTTCCCTTGTCCTTTACTCCTCTTTGTTTTTTCTTTACTCAACTTAGATTTCGTGGTCACTTGCACTCATGACTATGATTTACATATGTGCCCCCAGCTGCCCCGTCCCATATGGTAAACCCAAACTGTGGTTAAACCCAGCTCTGCCTGTTCTGCCCCTGCACCCGTGCAGGTGAACACCATTGGAGAAAGGTGCAAATCAGTGGGGATTTAAACACATGGCCTTGAATCTCAGGAGACCACACGATGTTACATTTCTCTGTCCACAAACTCCCCTAGAAGGCCGTTCATGCCTCTGTCCAAACATCAACACTTCCCCCAGCCTTTTGTGCTTAGGACCCTATTCCTTGCTTCACTGAGAAAGCAGGGCCAGTGAGGACGGGACATCTAGCTTCTGAACCAGTCTCCTGGCTCCACCTTTGCCCCTGTGCCATCTGTTCTAATGCAACAGCTGGATTAATTCTGATAAAACCCATGTCTGGTCATGTCAGCCCCAGATCAAAACCCTGCGTGATAGACCCCCCGTGACTATGCAGACCTTATCTTTTGCACCTGTGCCCCTCGGTCACTCCTGCAGCCACCCTGGCTTCCTGCTGCCCCTGAGCGTGCCCACCATGTGCTGTCTGCCCCTCCCCCGTGGCTTCACTGCATCCTCTGCGGGTCTGTGCAGTCTGGCCTCACCCCCAGCTCCACACTCAGACATAACTGTAGCAAACCTTCCCTGGCCACTTAAGATTGCGCCTCTACTCCTCAGGAGTGCCCTCCCCGCTTCCTTCTAAACAGGAAGTGACTGACCTGGTGACTCCCTGTCTTCCATCTCCACCAGCAGAACTGGAGTAATCACTGCTCAGGAGCAGGGGCAGGGAGGGCCTGGGACTCAGAAAATGCGCTACTTAGAGTTATGGTGACCCCAGGTTGTGTGGACCCACAGCTAGTTCCTGTGACCCCTGGTTGTATAGACACACAGCTACAAAATGTTCTTATCCTTAAATAGTTCTAAGAAATCTGTTCAGGCCGAGATTGCAGATAGCCCTTACACCACCATCCCTGTGATTTGTTCACCATTTCTGAAACTGATTTTATTACGAGATGGGGTCTTTTCTGTCACAGAATACGTACCTAGCAAAGTGAAAGCAGCAATGGTCTTCCCCATTTTCTAGGTGGCAGCCGCAGGAGACGAATGAAAGTCTCAGGAGCTACCAGGAGGCCCTGCTGCAGAGCGACCTCACGCTGTGCCCCGTGGGCGTGAACACCGAGTGCTACCGCATCTACGAGGCCTGCGCGTCAGGCTCGGTGCCCGTGCTGGAGGACGTGATGACCACAGGCAGCTGCGGGAACGCGTCCGGGCCCCGTCCCTCCCCCCTGCGGCTCCTCAAGGCCATGGGTGCCCCCTTCATCTTTATCCAGAACTGGGAGGAGCTGCCTGCTGTTTTAGAAAAAGAGAAAACTATAACTTTACAAGAAAAGATTGAAAGAAGAAAAATGTTACTTCAGTGGTATCAACACTTCAAGTCAGAGCTGAAAATGAAATTTACTAATATTATAGAAAATTCATTTTTAACGAGTAATAAACCTTAATTGTTTGATTATCATTTTGAAGTAAGATGCGATTTTTAAAATCAGTGCCACTACTGGGTGAATGTGTTTGTGTGTGTGTGTGTTTATAAATGTTTAAGGGGCCCTTGTAATAGAACCCTGTTAAGGTACCCTGGGTTACATACATTAACCTTGGTGAAGTGCTCCCTTACAGGGCCACTCCCTGTACAGGCTATAAATGTAGCTCATATTCATTTCTACAAAGGTGAACGATTACACATCTATCAACTTTTCTCACCCAGTCAAACCCACTCTAAAATGGTGGCTACCAGGGGCTGGGGCACTTGGCTGAGGTGTGGGGGACAGGGTAGGTACTGGTTAAAGAATGCAAAATTTCAGTTAAGAAAATAAATTCAAGAAATCTATTGTACAACACGGTGGCCACTGTTAATAACAATATATTGTGTTTGCAGGGGGCAGTTTTTTTGAGACAAAGACTTGCTCTTTTGCCCCGGCTGGAGTGCCATGGCAGCATCACAGCTCACAGCAACTTCGAACTCCTGGGCTCAAGCGATCCTTCTGCTTCAGCCTCCCGTGTAGCAGGGACTACCGGTGTGCACCACCACACCTGGCTGATTTTTCTATTTTTATAAAGACAAGGTATTTAGTAAAGATGGTGTCACTCAGGCTGGTCTCAAACTCCTGAGCTCAAGTGATCCTCCCATCTTGCCCTCCCAGAGTGCCAGGATTACAGATATGAGCCACGACAACAGGCCTTGTATTTTTGAAAAACCCTGTGGGAGAGACTGGGTGCAGTGGGTCACACCCATAATCCTAATGCTGAGAGGCCCAGGCAAGAGGATGGTTTGAGATCAGGAGTTCAAGACCAGCCTGAGCAAGTTTGAGATCCTCGTCTCTATTAAAATTTGAAAACTAGCTGGGCGTGGTGGTGGGCGCCTGCAGTCCTGCTGCCAGGGAGGCTGAGGCAGGAGGATCTCTTGACCCCAGAATCTGAGGTTGCTGTGAGCTAGGCTGGTGCCGTGGCACTCTCGCTTGAGCAACAGTGAGACTCTCTCTCTCAAAAAAAAAAACACTGTAAGAGTGAATGTTTCGTGTTCTCCCACAGAAATAATTATGTGAGGTCATTATATAAAAAATGTATGCACAGTTTAAGAAAGGAAAAAACTAGTAAAATTGTAATGCTCAGGATATACCCACGACAAAGGCTGACTACGGTCATGTCGAGCACTTCCTGTAACTGCAGAAGTCAAATGTGACAGGGATTGGAAGTGTTTGACACCGTGGAGAGGAGTGGCTTTGGCCGGAGCCGAGTGAGTGGAGTTTTACCTTCAGGTCCTCCAGCACCATCAATTGTTGGATTTATTATTATCTCAGGAACTTACTGAGAAATCAGTTCAGCCTATTCTGTGACTTAACTAACTCCTGTGTAGTCAGGAAGTTTAACATAATTGTCCCCTTCTGTGCTGCTTCGTGTCAGGAATGCCAGAGTCCCACAGCAGCCCGAAGTTCTCCCACACTTTGTGAGAGCGGGAGGCAAAGGGCCTGACCTACCGAGTGTCAGGGGCCTGCTGGGCCCTGTCCAACTCCGACAGAGATCTCCATCCACAGCAGGCGATCACACTTCAAGACCGAGTGACTCTACTGGGCCCCACCCCCCAAGTCACAGCTACGGCAGTGAATCCAGGGCATCCTGTTTGTAGGTTTCCTAGTGACCTCAGACAGTGTACAAAAAAGGAAAGGAAGAACTGAGGCAAACAGCTAGTTCAAAGCATCTTTGAGAGCTTGGAAGTCTGCTGTAAAAACTGCAGAAAGCATGTGGTGGGCAGGAGCTGGGAGCCAGCCTCGGGCTCTGAGGAAGCAGAAATGCTCAGGAGCCGGAGAGGGCGACCCTGGGCCGAGTGCCTCCGTGCTCCCTGAGGGGCTCACTCTTCCGGCTCCCACTGGTGTTGAGACTGCACTTTTATTCCCCCAGGTGTATCCTTAGGAACATTAGTATTTGTGTTCTGCACCCCTCATCCCTCTGCTATGGTTGCTTGAGCTCACTAACTCCCAAAGAGTCTCACGAAGGCAGAGTTCCCATCTTGCCTTGCCCTGCAGCGGGGACGCAGGTCAGGTCCAAGGTTATAACACAGTTCTCCTTTGACCAGGGTTCTACCAAGACTGTAGCACCTTGCTCTACGTGGGACTTGCTGTTGGCCATGATCCCTTTAGCACTGCTCTCTGCATTGATGTATTTGTTGCCAGCAAAGCTTTGGAGTATCTAGACTGTGGCACAAGAGAAAGTGAATCACACCAGAAGAAAACCCTGGGTGTTCTCCAGTGTCCCTTTTACCATACAAGCTTCTCGGATTCCTTCTTAGGAAGCCAACTTCAGGCCACCAGTTGCCTCTAGAATTAGTGAGAAATGTGCACAAATGTTTAGGTCGTTTGTTACAAAGTTGCAGCCCATAAAGTGTGAAGCCCAAACACAAACGCACATGATCTGAATTTAAGAAAAACGAAAATAGGGCGGCGCCTGTGGCTCAAAGGAGTAGGGCACTGGCCCCATATGCTGGAGGTGGCAAGTTCAAACACAGCCCTGGCCAAAAACTGCAAAAAAAAATAATAATAATAACAACAAAAATAAAGACTAGGGCTATCCTCAAGGGCTGTGGTTCTCAACCTGTGGGTCTTGACCCCTTTGGGGGTCAAACGACCCTTTCACAGAAGTCTCCTAAATACATCCTGCATATCAGATATTTACATTATGATTCACACCAGGAGCAAAATTACAGTTATGAAGTAGCAAGGAAAATAATTTTATGGTTGGGGTCACCACAACATGAGGAACTGTATTAAAGGGTCGAGGCATTAGGAAGGTTGAGAACCGCTGCTCAAGGGCGATCATAACACAAATAGTGCAGGATGTTCCCACCGAGAATCCAGGCGTTTATGCCGCGGACCGCCAGTCGAATGAGTCTCAGTCTGAGGGCTTTTCAGGGCGAACGTTACAGGTTGATTGGAAGGTCGACGCAGGATGGTTTTGACAGACTACTAGACACCACAAGTGATGATGGAAGTAGCTGCAACTTTACTGAATTTTAAGAGTGTCTTTTATACATTTTTGACAAAGCATTACAAATCACAAAAGACATTTTTATGACTTGCAGATGGTCACAAGTTCTTATCTTGTCTTACAAACGCAGGCATTTAACCATCTATCTTACACAGTGTTTTGCCCGCAAAGGGGGAACAAATGGCAGCTATGAGGTAGCTGATAAGCAGCAGTTACTTTTCAGCTCCCTTTATCTAAAGTTGAAATGTGTATTTTTAACATACAACACTACTTTCTTTCATAGTTTTAGTTTCATGATTATATAGTTGTTATGATTAGAGGTGTATTATGAATCATATAAGTGATTAAAGTGTGAAGGAAACATGAGAAATAAAAGGATATTGTATGAAAACTAAACTATATTGAAAGTGAGGTTAGGAAAGACAAGGTTAGAGATAGGGGGAAAGGGTGGGTGGATATCAGGTTGGAAACATTTTGTTTATGGTATTTACATTCTTTTGATGCACTGTATACTTTCAAGGTTTTTGTTCTAAAGAAGTGGTTTCATTAGTAACACCTGGTTGCTTCCCCTTATCTAGGAATGTCAAGGCTTGTAACTTCTCTTAGTTCTTTAATTGGTCTCAGTTTCTTATGATCTCTTTTAAAAACAGCTGAACATATTCTTTTATGTATAATACTTGACTACTACTATATATTTTTACTCTAATTAGTAACTATATTTTGATTCATAGTTAATTGTTTATTAAACATTAAACTACTCTATTGATTTGTGTTACATATGAAAATTAGTGAAGTAAGACATTTTTCTAAGTAAGGTTTTACTAATTAGTGAAGTCAGATGTTTTTCTAAGTAAAGTTTTACTGCTGGAGGTGTCATGTTGGAACATCCTGTTTGCCGTGCCTGCATTCTCTCGATGTACTATTTCAATTCACTGACATTTATGGTGGGGACGTGCTGTTGTACAGGCTCTCTTGGAGCCACTGAGTCCGGCACAGCCATACTTGCTGTGTTTAATTGTGGATCAGTAAGTCACTGTGTTTATTCTCAGTTTCTCAAAACAATCAGGCAATAATCAGTCATTCAACTGAACAGACAGGTTTCAGGGTAAAAGTTTCTTAGGCTTTTTTGCCGCACCTCATGACTTCCTACGTTCACTAAAAGGCATGCTAGGCAACTTATGCGCTGCTGTCGCAAGCCAGAGGGACTGGGGGCAACGCTCCGAGGAGCACCCACCGCCTTACCACAGTTTTTACAACGCGGACAGAGCCATCCCGCCACGGCTTGATGCCGGGGGTGCGGCACGTTTACACAGAGCTGTGGGAATTCAGAGAAGGGGTTGTTCAGGCACAACCTCCGGCTTGTGCTGAGTGGAATGTGCAGAATGGAGAGAGATGGTAGCATCTTCCAGTACCAGGAAAGGAACCTTGGAGCAGCATTTTTTCTCTTTTCTAAACTCATCTGGGACTGAGAACTCCAAGGCATGTGGAGATGAGAACGGAGTCCTCAGGTTAGTGCCCCTGGGTCTATAGAGCCTCTGACCCGTGCAGGCAGGGGCCCCAGGCGTCTCCATCTGGGGGATGATGTCACCACAGAGGGGAATCACTGAAAACGGGTTCAGGGTGGTCCATACATGCACCCCGGGACAGCATCCTGGTCAACCACACGCCCATTCACAAGGGTAGGGTGCTATGATCCCATAAGATTATGATGGAGCCCAAGAATTCCTGTTGCCTAGTGTTGTTGCAGCCGCTGCACCCTGGAGCCCTACTTGGTACTCGCCTGTTGGTGGTGCTGATGTAGACAGACCCTCACACTGCTGTCTCCTACCCACCGCAGGCAGTTTGTTATAGTGCATGATTAATGATGACAAATGACTGCGTGACAGACTTAGGTATTACTGCACTATAGATACTTTTTATTAGTGTTTTAAACATTTATTTTGTTGTTGTTGCAGCTTTTGGCAGGGGCCGGGTTTGAACTTGACACCTCCGGTATATGGGGCTGGCCCCCTACTCCTTGAAGCCACAGGCGCCGCCCCAAACCAGCATTTTAGAGGGTAGTCCTTTTACTTATTAAAAACATTAACCGTAAAGCAGCCTCAGGCAGGTCCTTCGGGAGATTCCAGCAGAGGGCACTGTGGTCACGGGAGATGGCCGCTCCACACCAAAGACCTGCCAGAGGCACAAGATGCCCAGGTGAAAACAGCGAAGTTAGTGACCCAACCCCGTGTAGGCCTAAGCGAATGTGTGTGTTTGTGTCTTAGTTTTTAACAAAAAAAGGTTTTAATTTAAATAAATAAATTTGAAGATAGGAAGAACTTACAGAATAAGGATACAAAAAAGAGGGTTTTTTTTTTTTCTGGGGGGGGGGGGTAGTGTCTCACTGTCTTGCCCAGGCTAGAGTGCCCTGGTGTGAGCCTAGCTCACAGCAAGCTCAAGTTGCTAGGCTCAGGCGATCCTCCCACCTCAGCCTCTCCCAATGCTAGAATATATAGGCGTGAGCCACCATGCACAGCCAAGAAAATATTTGTGTACAGCTGTACAATACGTGCTTTCAATAAAGCATTACAGAAAAGAATCAAAAAGTTAAAATTTAGAAGTTTATAAAGAAGATACCATAAGCTAAGATTAATTCATTATTGAAGAAATAAAAATATTTTCTTATAAATATAGTGCAGCCTAAGTGTTCAGTATTTGTAACATCTACGGTGATGTCCCCGCCTTCACACTCGCTCACTGACATCCTCAGAGCGACTTCCAGCCCTGTGAGCTGCACGCACCATAGTGTCCTACACAGCTATTCTGGTTTTATTTCATATACCATAACATGCTGTCCAGGTTTGCAGCCTAGGAGTGATGGGCTACTAGCCCAGGCGAGGCTGTGCCACCTAGGTCTGTGTAGGGCCACTCTGTGACATTTGCACAATGGTGAAGTCACCTGAGGACACATTTCTCAGAATGTGTACCTGTTGTTAACCTGAATATTCTCAGAAAGAATTAGAATTCTGCTGGCTGAGCGCTGTCTGCCCTGTGACTCGGCATCTTCTGTGTGTGACAGGTCTCAACAGGGCTCTGTGAGCCCCAGCGAGATGTTTTGTGAGCACCTTTAACTACACAACCAAGACTGTACTCATTAGCATCTTCTTCCAGAATATACACAAAACAGACACACCCCTGTTTTCTTGGGAACATTCTTAATCTCAGTAAATGGTGTCATCAGCCACAGCGTTTTCCAAACTAGAATCTGTAACCTCCTGTATAATCCTCCCTATCCCTGCCATCAATCACCAAATTCAGGGCCCTCTACCCGCCAAGTCTTCCTAGAACAAGCCATCACCCCCATCCCCAGTCTCCCTCCCAGAGTTGGGCATTTTGCCTCAACTCTGTGTCTTCCTTCCCCTCCAGCTCAGCTCCATGCTGGTCTCATTGACACAAATAAACATTAAAAGTGAACCTGAACTTTCAAGTTCTTTGAAAGTAGAATGCTGTGAAAGAATAGTAGAACATGTCCATGCATCTCCTGCAACAGGAATCCTGTCAGGCCACAGTCCCAATTAATAAGCACCTGTAGTATTTTGTTGCCTATAAAATAAAATTAACATTTTATAAACTGCTATTCCAAGGTCTTTCACGATGAGACTTTAACCTCTTACTCCGGCCTTTATTCCCTTCCATCCCACCACACTGCTCCAGCCTTCCTCCCCCCCTCTCTTCAGCAAACATGCTGTGTGCTTTCCTGCTCATATTGTTTTTTCTTTCTGGAATGGTCCTCACTCCCAAACTCTGTAGCTTCCCAAATACCAATAAAAATGTGTCATTCAAGTGGCGCCTGTGGCTCAAAGGAGTAAGGAGCCAGCCCCACACACAGGAGGTGGCAGGTTCAAACCCGGCCCAGGTCAAAAAAAAAAAAAACTGTGTCATTCATACCTTTTCTTTTATTATTATTATTTATTTTATTTATTTTTTTTTTTTTGAGATAGGCTCTCACTCTATTGCCCAGGCTGGTTCGCTGTATTGGATCAGCTCACTGTAACTTTGAGCTCCTGGGCTCAAGCGATCCTCCTGTCTCAGTGTCTCAAGTATCTGGGCCTACAGGTGTGAGCCATCATGCCCAGCTAACTTCTTTCTTTTTAGAGACAGGGTCTTGCTGTGTTGCCCAGGCTGGTCTCAAACTCCTGGTCTCAAGCAATCCTCCTGCCTTGGCCTGGGATAGCAGGCATGAGCCGCCACACCCCACCTTCCTCATGCCATTATTTTAGTAGCTAAATAATATTGATTCAATGACTGAGAGTGTTTCTTTATTAGTCTCCTCCTTCTGCCATGATATAAACTCTATCAGAAGAGGAGCTTCACAGTTTTTTCATTTCTACCTTGTGTAAACCACTGCTATTTTGAGTTTTTAAAGAAGCAAATCTATACCCTAACTAATGCAACTAAAAAAAAAGATTTAAATCATAACGGTGCCAAGAAGGTGTGTCTGCACCATTAGAGAATTCTTTTTTTTTTTTTTTTTGAGACGCAGTCCCACTATATCGCCCTTGATAGAGTGCTGTGGTGTCACAGCTCACAGCAACCTCAAACTCTTAGGCTTAAGAGATTCTCTTGCCTCAGCCTCGGAAGTAGCTGGGACTATAGGTGCCTGTAGCAACACCCAGCTATTTTTTTTTATTGTAGTTGTCATTGTTTTTTGTTTGTTTATTTGTTTTTTATTGTAGTTGTCGTCGTTTAGCAGGCCCGGGCCAGGCTTGAACTCGCCAGCCCTGGTGTATGTGGCCAGCGCCGTAACCACCATTAGTGAATTCTTAATTTCACAACAAAGTCTATCTTTTGTACTGGAGTAAAAGAATGAATAAAACTCTTTGTTTTAATTCTTTGTAATAATGAAGCTAAGGATATTAAATAGTGCTTTTGCTTTTGTTAAATACATACACATTTACATTAATGAATCCTTGTACTTTTACTACTTTTCATATTTATTTCATGTAGGCAAATATTTTAAATAAAATAGTCTTTTTTCAAGTAGCAAATTTCTACTGGGAAAACAATTCAATGTTACTTAGATTAATCACAAATTTAAGAAACTATGAAGTATTGTGTAGAGAAACTTATAGTATTTGATCTTTAATATAATTTGAGATTGAAAACCATGCCTGTAAAGAACTTCTGAAATATAAAGTATATATATTTATATAGAGAGAGAATCAACAATTTCTAACGTAAGTCCCCCAGAAATATAGGAGAACAGCTTAAATGTCTATGAAAATTAGTTTTCATGAGCATCATCAACCATTGAGATTTAGCCATTAATTATATTTGTTACCAAGAAAAACAGTGATTAAAAAATACCTTAGGGTTAAGGGTTTTTATTTAAGTGAACAGATTCTACAAAAATACATCTTCTAGTTTTATACACTCCAGTTATTTCCTGTAGCAGAAAAACAGATATTCCTAAAAGTTGAAAGGAAAGTGCATTCTCTCTTTCTGATGCAAATCTCACTCCCCAGGAGACCTTGAAGTGAAGCTCCGTGGAAGCACTCACAACAGGAAAAGTGTGGTTGCTGCTCAATTATTGAGATGCATTTTTGTTGAAATATTAATAGCGTTATTGCAAAGAGTCCTATGTGGCTTGATTTACTATTAAAATAAATTTTTGCAAAAGGAAGCAAACTATGCTAATAAGTATACATTTTTTACAGTGTCGTGTGGAACAAACTTCCTTACAGATCTTCTTGAACCCTCATTTAACATATATCTGCTGAGGGCGGTGCCTGTGGCTCCATGACTAGGGCGCTGGCCCCATATATGAAGGGTGGCTGGTTTGAACCCAGTCCCAGCCAAACTGCAATAGAAAACAGCCAGGCGTTGTGGTGGGCGCCTGTGGTCCCAGCTACTTGGGAGGCTGAGGCAAGAGAATCACCTAAGCCCAAGAGCTGGAGGGTGCCGTGAACTGTGATGCCACAGAACTGTACTAAGGGGAACAAAGTGAGACTCTGTCTCTGAAAAAAACAAAACACATATATCTGCTGAGCACAGCTCTAGGCAACAGACCGCAGATTCTGGGAATGAGAGCGAGAGAAAGTCGCAGGTTAAACCCAGAGAATCTCCTCAGACGGCTGCCTTGTCCTGTGTCTGCTTTCTAGAGTTCACGTTTTGTCTCTTCCATTATAACAGTGATTATAGCTTTTATCAATCACAATGCAAATGACAGATTCTCAGATTGTTTACTGAGAGAAGTTAGCAAACAAGCTTTCGTTTGTCGATCAGTCAAAATATCCAGGCAACTAAATCGATCTGGTTTTTAAACTTACCTTCTACTCAACCATGATTTCTATGCATCTACCTGACTTGAAACAGATTTCAGTTGTTTTAAATATGTCCTTTACCTTTTCTGAAATGAAAATGGACAACCCCGTTGCTGTGGCTTAGCTTCCTGGGCACACCTGTGATGAAGCCTGGGTTTTGAAAACCACACCACAGAGAGGAAGTCCCTGCCAGTGAGAAGACAGAAAAAGTAAGGTCTAACTCTAAGAGAACAGGTCTTCTCCAGGAGACCCCAGGGACACAGCCGCAAGGTCCTCCACGTGGTGACTCAGCTCTAACGATTTGTAGAAACTTAACTTCCTGGGACCACTTGCTTCCACTTCTATAAAAGCCCAATAAAAGCCCGTGGTTCTGTAAAAGGCCAAGCTGCTTCTCCAGCTGGATTGAAACTGACCAATGAGAAAGGTCCCAGCAGGGTTTCAGATAAAAAGGGGAAGCCTGAGCCAGTGGGGAGCCAGCCATTTGGGGGCTCTGGGTCTGTTGCCCCCCACCAGCTGGAGTAAAACCCTCTTCTTTTAAACGCGGTGTTTGAGTGTTCGTTCTGTCCATTGGGCCTAGTCTTCCTGCAAAACCAGTGGAGGGGTGAGGGGTATCATTAAGTGGGGGGGCCTTCATTAAATCACAGCCACCTCCATCAAATCAGCCCTTTACCAGTAAAGTGCAGTTTGGGCCCAGATTCCTAAAATTCTCTTCTTTGTTTTTGTTTCTGTTTTTTATTTAATTTGCTATCCTTTTGCTATCTGTTGTTTGAGACCCTTGATGTCTTTAAAGCTCTTAAAAATTCCCTATAAACAGCAGAAAATATAATGGATCATTATTCGGAAGAAGGTTTGTAACTGTCGCTGACATTTCATTCATTACCACCTGCCAGCTTTCTGTTCCTCACCTTCTCTTGCTGAAACTCCAACTGAGGTTTCCTTTACTTGCATCAAACTTCTTTCTTTTTATGTATTTGTTTGGGACAGGCTGTTTCTGTGTCACCCGGGCAAGAGTGCAGCAATGTCATCTGTGCTCACTGCAACCTCAAATTCCACGAGGGCTATAAGCACCTGCCACCACACCTGGCTACATTTTTTTGTTTGTTTTTGTGGAGATGCAGTCTCGTCATACTGCCAGGCTGGTCTTGAACTTCTGGCCTCAAGCAATCCTCCCCTCTTGGTCTCCCAAAGTGCTAGGGTTACAGGCGTGACTCATCGCACCCGGCCAAAACCTTTTTTTAACCGGCTTTCGCTAGGCTACTCTGCTTGTCTGTCTTGATTCAAAGTTTGGACATTTTGTTCATCATGAATTTTTTTGTGTTACTTTTAATGTTCTAAAAAATATTGCATGAAACTACTGCTCACCTCGACTACTGAGCCTTTTGCAAGGCAGGACAGCACTTCCTCCTTCACCCTAGCCTGCTCTGTCAACAACCAACTCCAATATCTTTGTGACAAAACATCTTTATTTCTTGTTCCTGTTACACTGAAGGCACATATCAGTGGGGACTCGGCCGGGCCCAGCCGGGCTCTACTCAACTTTCCTCCTCGTGCCTTGGTCATCTCAGAATGGAGATGGAGCCGCGCTCCTCTGGGACACTCTGTCCTCACTGTGGAAGTCAGCCCAGGAGGGAACAGTTACTGACTGTGATGGATCACACCCTGAGCTTAAAGCTGCTGCCTGGAACTGCCACTCTGTCACTCCTGCCCAGGTTCCAGTGAGCAGAGGAGTCATAGGCACAAGCCTGAACTCAGAGGTGTGGATTCTGTCTTCTGAAAGAGAGAGAATCTCGGGGCACAGCCTGATGCACCACACACCCTGTGGCTGAAACTGAGCTCTGGGAGACGCAGTGTCAGAGTCCTGGGGGCTGCTCAGGAGCATTCCAGTTCTACCCGCCCGAGCATGCCATGCGGGGGATTCGCGGGCCGGCTCGGCTGAGCTGGGTGCAGCTGGGTGGTTCAGTCCTGCCAAGGGAGTGTGATGCAGTGAGATGTTTCACCCGCAGACAGAGGCCTCAGGCGCCGAGGCAATCCCCCTCATCTCTTCTCCTCGCCTCCCAGGGAAGCCTGCGTCAGACAATCCCAGTTCACCCACATCCCTGAGTGAGCAGAACCCCCGGACAACCGTCAGTGAGCAGAGAAGGGAGAAGCGCACTCCCGCTGTGTGAAGCCGCTGGGCTGAGGGGCGGTTCCAGCACACCTGGCCTTCAGGGATGCTTTCCCTTCTACTTGTCTGGCGCTGCATTTCTAGGAAACAAAAGATAATCACTCCTGCCTAACAGTTTAACCAGTGGTTCTAAAACTGGTGGTCAAAGTCTGACAAGAAACAGGAAATTTGCATCATCTCCAAGTATCTCCTCACAAAAATGTACTTACTGGTTACAAAGGAAAAGCAGAAAGATGTTATAATGGAGAAACCCTGGTAGACACCGACGTGACCAAGTGACGAGGGCATCTCAGTAACAGGGTGAATAATCACTGGGTGCCTCCCACGGGACACATGGAAAAGGATACAGCATCACCCCTGGGACCTTCTGGGCAAAACTACATTTGAGGAAATACTAGAAAGAACCCAGGGGAGGTGCATTGTTCAACATGTCAGTGGCCAGAGTGGCTGAGACATAAACCAGTAAGGACAAGGTTCGGAAACTCACGTGACACACCTCATAGCACACACAAAAATAAACTCCAGGTGGGTTAATGATAAAAGTAGGAAAAGCAAAATCATAAGCTATAAATTTCATTTTAAATACGGAAAAAAATAGCTTTATAAGGAAAGATTGCTTTGAAAGAGGCAATGGTCAGAAGCCACAAGAAAAGCTGATAAATTTGACAGTATGAAAAAGTGCCATAAGGAGAGAAAAAAGAGTAGCCATAGGCCAGGAGCCCTGACTCACCCCTATAATCCTGGCTCTTTGGGAGGCTGAGGCAGGAGGATCACTTGAGCCCAGGAGTTTGAGGCTGCTGTGAGCTGTGATCACGCCACTGCACTCTATCCTGGGCAAGCAAAACCCTATCCCTAAATAAATAAGATTAGCCGGAAGCAGAAGGCATATAGAGTAAATATAATGGCCCATATAACTGGCAAAGAATTGACATTAAGGGAAATATGAGTAGCTGTGACTCAAAAAGAACAAAACAACCTGATAGGTTGAACAAAAACAATGGGCAAAAGAAATAAATGATGATGTCCCAGAAGAAAAAGACACTGGCTGGTTCTTCTCCCTGGCAGTCGGGGCTCCAGTGCCTGGCAGATCTCATGCTATGCTCAGAAGTTCACTCCTGTTACCAGCAGAGCCTGGATTTAGACCCAGGAACTGGGCTCCTGGGCTCACTCTCCACCACGATAACTACTTCATCCTACAAATTAACAATCTTGAAATACAACTATTTTTACTCAAATGAAATAAGTGATATGAATTTCAAAAAGAAATTGGGATAGACTAAAAACAAAATTCTGAACCAAATGTTTGTTTTTATTGAGTAATTTTACAGTCAGATACTTGTTTTACAGTAAAAATACAACCTCAGAGTTGCACTGCCCGGTTCTGCTGAAGCATCTGAACTCAGGTTCAGAGGAGTTTTCATTCATCCCAGATGTATGTTGTGTTTTGTTTTCTTTTATTGAGAGAAAATAAAAGCAATTGGCTGCAAGCCCCAGTGCAGAGACAATTAACACTGACCACAGTGGCAGTCAACTAGGGGTCTCCTAGCGAGCCCCTGTGCAGAGGCAATTAACAGTGACCACACCAGCAGTCAGCGAGGGTCTCCTAGAAACACCCTGGTGTTGAGATCAAAGGCCTTTCATAAGTGTAAGTGCTGTGGTTGTGCTTTAAGACTAGGAGCACGGGCATCAGGACACCCTGACCCTGGTTTGCCACTGGTTTAGTTGACAGTGTGACCAGCACGTTGCTGGTGCAGCTCTGCCCAGCTGTGACCCACTCGAAGCAGCAAAAGGTCTGTACCCACTCCCCGACAGTTGGCCCTCGCCACTGCCATCAGGAAGTCACTGGAGACACTCAGTGCCTCATGGCAGATGGGCAGCAGCGTAGGCCACGCAGGGCAGTGGTCAGGATTCCAGACACACTGGTTTTGAGACCTGGCTGTGCTGGCAGCCAGTTCCTTTTCTGGAACAGATAATCTCTTGGAACCTCTCTGTCCAAAGGGAGGGAATGTTGCTTTATATATTAAATATAATGTGATAGTCTTGTTACAATATAAAAATAAAGAAACAATTTTTTTACTCTATTATTATGCGGCGGAAAGGCAAGTGAACAGCATGAGCAGGCAGAGGATCAGAAAGGCTTGAGAGGCAACAAAACCGGGCATGTATTTCAGTTGGGCCGACCCGGTTCCTAATGCCAGTTGCCCTTTAGGGATACCTGAGGAAATATTTTAGTGATCCCATATTTGAGATTCTGTTTACTAATCCGGGATGGAAGTCCAAGCTCTGGTATTCCAATGCCTTGGGTCTCAAACTTTAGCAGCCATCTGAATCATGGGAAGAGATATTAACAAAACGCAAATAGTTGTATGGGCCCAGCCCTGGGTTTCTTTTTTTTTCTGTTTGTTTATTTATTTATTTGAGACAGAATCTTACTTTGTCATCCTCCATAGAGTTCTGTGCCGTCACAGCTCATAGCAACCTCAAATTCTTGGGCTAAGTGATTCTCTTACCTCAGCCTCCCGAGTAGCTGGGAGTACAGGTGCCCATCACAATGCCTGGCTATTTTTTGGTTGCAGTTGTCATTGCTGTTTAGCTGGCCCAGCCTGGGCTCAAACCCACCAGCCTCGTTGTATGTGGCCGGCACCCTACTCAGTGAGCTATAGGCACCGAGCCAAACCCCAGTTTCTGACTGAGGAGGTCTGGGCCAGGGTGAAGGATTCACATTTCTGCCAGGTTCCAGGCGATGCTGGGCTGGTGCTGCAGACCCACCTGGAGAACCTCTGCTTTTAAAATAAACCTGTCCAGGAGCAGGCACTAGAGATGGCTCCTCGGGAGGGGAGCTGGTGAGGGTATGGACACTTTTCCTGTGTGCATTTTGGTAGTTCAGGAATTTTGCACCATACGTGCACATTTCCTAATTAATCGTAAAACCAACAAGTCTTGGCTCAACCTAATGGTGAACAGATTACAGTAATAGAGGAGGCTTCTGGCTTAAATTATATGTGACTAAGATTTTCCCTACATATTTTAGAATCTGTGAGTAAATCTTCTGCTACTTTTTATGGCTGCTATAAAAAAATTACTGAAAACTTAATGGCTTAAAAAACAACACAAATTTATTATCTTACATTTCTAGAGATCAGAAATCCAAATGAGACTCACTGGGCTAAAATTAAGGTGACAGCAGTGCTGACACCTTAATGGCTTGAAGGTGCCCCCCAAAAATCATGTGTTAGAAACTTGATCCAGGGCGACAGCATGGACATGAGGCACCGTGGCAGGTGTTTAAGGCGGGAGTGGAGTAATGAGGTTATTAAAGGGCTTCATCTGTCTCCTCCCACCACAGGCTGACACAGCAAGAGACCTCCCCCCCTAGACTCCAAGCCCTCCATCTCAGACTTCCTGGCCTCCACAACTATGAGAAATACATTTCTTTGCTTTAAAAATTACCCAAACTGTGGTATTCTGTTACAGCAGCAATAGGAAACAAACCAAGACGGCTGTTCCTTCTGGAGGCTACACGGGCGAAGCTGTGTCCTCACCTTTTCCAGCTTCTAGAGCAGTGATTTTCAGCTGGCGTGCTATAAGAGGATCTTAGGTGTGCCAAAAAACATTTTAAAGATCATTAAATTATTTTTTAAAGAAGTTCAAAGCACAGTAAGTATATTCTTTTCTCTACTTTTTTTTTTTTTAAATCAACATAGTTTAACTGTGCCATGGAACTTTAACTATAGGTTCAAGTTTGTTGTGCAATAAAAAAAAGTTGAGCAACCCTGATCTAGAGCCACCCACCTCCTTGGCTCGTGGCCCCTTCCTTCATCTTCAGAGCCAGCAATTCCACCTGCCACCTTGATTCTCCTCTGCCATGTAAGGTGACATATTCACAGTGTAGGGCAGAAAAAATGTGTCCTCTGCCCTCTCAAGTTCAGTAGCTGAGCCTGTGAAACAAACTCATAGTAACAAGAAAATCACCCACATTTTACCCAACTGCAGGACAGAGCACGGGAGTAAAAGACAGTAGGGGCAGAGTAATCTGGATGACAGCCAACCGTCACCCCCTGAGTACTGAACACAGTGCTCGCTAGACACAGCTCGCTGTCCCAGCCCTACATCATATTTAACAGATAAGATTAAGGCAAGGCGGAAGTGCCATAAACGGGATGTGTGAGGAGTCCAGCCATGCCACTAAAGAAAAACCACTTGTTTTTTGACCTTCACTCTCCCCTTGAATCTTTCCACTGTGCTGTATTTTCTCATGCCTGAGACCTTAGTAAAAGCCAGTGAGGAACGTTGAAGGGGCTGCACCCCAGTCTCCCCAGGCAGAGGGCTTGGGGCATTGACCTCGCTGGGTCCCTCCATTCAATGCAAATTGACTGAGAAGGTCTTGTTAATTTGCATTGAGTTGCACCAACATCTGATCTCAAGTCTGCTTACTCAATAATAAGTGGGAACTTACGAGCTCACAGAAACCAGACTCCTGCAATTCGGGTGAACTCAGGAGCAGCTTGCTCCCAGGCTCGGACCAGGGCCCCAGGGAGAGCTGCCTCCCTCTGCTCTGCTCCTGTGTCTCTGGGCTCCCCGCCGGGCTGGCTTTCCTGGTGGGACGTGATGGCACAAGCCCCTGCACACCTTTTAGCCGGTGACCACTGAATCCAGAAGGAGAAAGAAAAGGTTTGTCTTCCCTCCTCTCTTCACTCAAGTATAATAAAATTCTACAACTCTCCTTTCAGACCAGATCTCTCAGGTCTACAATGATGTCTGCACATGGAATTTGCTCAACAGATCACTACTGAGTTATAAAAGTCAATGTCATTAATGCTAAATGAATTAAGAGCACTCTGGGTGAGTATTTATTGCTCCACTCAGCTGTAAACCAAGAATGGGAAGCGACGGTTCCTCAAAGGAAACTTGGGTTCCTGTAAGCAGGAGGAGGAGGAATAAACGTTGGGGAGAAAATAACAGAAGTCGACTCCATGGGATGCTGACATCTCAAGGTGCGTTGATTTAGATGTAACATCACCGATGATCAGGATTACGTGTTAAGCTTTTTCGATTCTACCCTTAGGATTTAACACAAACTGAGCAAATAACAATTGCTCAATAGAAGTCAATTAATAGAATCAAAGTTTTGCCAAAAGAATAGATGTCTCTCCAGTGGATTTTCCAGAATATAGGCACAGTATATGTTTTAAAAAAATTGCTTGTGTGATGGCACACGGGTAATCCCAGCTACTCAGGAGGCTGAGGCCGAGGGAAAGCTTGAGACCAGGAATTGGAAGTTGCAGTGAGCTGTGACCACACCACGTACTTTGTAGAGACAGGGTCCTGCTATGTTGCTCAGGCTGCTTTTGAACTCCTGGCCACAAGCCACCCTCTACCCTACCCTTCCCTGTGCATTTACCAGGAGCAAATCTGTAAGTAAAATGAGGAATAGCTCTGCAGACTGGAGAAGAGATGACAAAATCAAGCAGCCTCAAAATGTCTAATGCCACCATATAGTGGCAAGAAAGGAAGAGCCTGTCATTTATCTCCTAAAATATGAGCATTCAACCGATACACGTATTTCTTGGTATAGTAAATCTTGTGTTGCAGCTTGATTTATATACCGATCCATCTCCCATTCTGACAATTGAATTGCAGCTGCCATTCCATGCCTGACGTTGGCTGTTTTCTTCAGAAGAATAAAACAATCGTTTTTATTTTTATTTTTTGTGTAAGTGATGGGATTTAATACTTTTGTCAGGACGGGTTCATTGAATATTCATATTTTGCTTATACTGTGCAGCAGCCACTTGGGAAGTCGTAGTAGGATTTCTTTTTTTTTTTTTTTTTTTTTGGTTTTTTTGGCTGGGGCTGGGTTTGAACCCGCCACCTCCGGCATATGGGACTGGCGCCCTACTCCTTGAGCCACAGGCACCGCCCGTAATAGGATTTCAGCAGCAGAAAATAGCAGCTCTGGTGGGGAGGCTGTGACATGTGGGTGTTGAGAAGTTATGAATATGAAATTAAACAAAGCAAATCCCATTCCAATAATGATTTGTGCAAAATGGAAACAGGCGATTTTGAGCAAATGGCTAAAAATATTATGAAGCAACTTTATTGAAAGAAATTAAAGAGCGTAAGCCCTGATTTATTTTAGCTTTAAACAGTTTCCTTGAAAATCAGAGAAAAGACTTTGGGGGGAGCTAAATTACACTGAGCGTTTTAGCACTCAGGCATTTTCTTGCTTCCTGCAGCCCTTTCTCTCCCCTCAATGCTCCATCTCTTTGCTTCTTTCTCTCCTCAGCCTCCAGACACCCCTCTTCTGAGCTTCATGGAAACTCACCTCTACTATCTTAATCCCTATCATAAGGGATTAAACCCTTCCCTGCCAGGAAAAGTGCATCAGAATGAAACTGGCAAGACCATCTGACGGCTTGTCTTTACTACTCTGCGGAAAAATGGGGGATATTTATACAGCCCATTTGGACAAGCTGCTGTCAAACTATGGGCCAAGTTTCTTTTAAAACAGTAATTAATATTTTTTATTAACTACCTGGAAAATTGCACTGGCCTAATGCAACCTATGAATAAATGGGCTTTCCCTAGATTTGGGAAGGATATAACTGAGTCGCATTTTGGTATTAGAAATCTGGTTTTTATTGTTAGATTACACCAATCACAGAGTGTGACGCTTACTGTATTAGGATGAATTGCTATTTTTGTGTCTAAAATGGTCAAATAGGCCGGGCACAGTAGATCACGCCTGTAATCCCAGCACTCTGGGAGGCCGAGGCAGGTGGATCGCTTGAGCTCAGGAGTTGGAGACCAGCCTGAGCAAGAGCAGGTCCCTGTCCCTACTAAAATTAGAAAAACTAGCCAGGTATGGTGGTAAGTGCTTATAGTCCCAGCTACTCTGGAAGGAGGCAGGAAGATTGCTTGAGCCCAAGAGTTTGAGGTTGCTGTGAGCTACAATGATGCCACAGCACTCTACCCAGAGCAACAGAGTGAGACTCAGTCTCAAAATAAATAAACAAATAAAAATTAAATTTAAAATTAAATTAAAAAAAGAAAAAAAGTTTTAAAAAATCCCCCAAAGCACCAAATGATCAAATATCAGCAATGTTACATGGTTCAACTTAATAGATGCTCAATAAATAATTGTTGATTAGGGCTTGGCGCTCATAGCTCAGCAGTTAGGGCCCCAGCCACGTACACTGGAGCTGGTGGGTTTGAACCCAGCCCAGGCCTGCTAAAAAACAACAATGAAAATAACAACAACAACAACAAAATAGCGGGGCATTGTGGCAGGTGCCTGTACTCCCAGCTACTTGGGAGGCTGAGGCAAGAGAATTGCTTAAGCCCAAGAGTGACACCGTGTCACTCTACTGAGGGCAACATAGCAAGACTCTAAAAGTCTCAAAAAAAAAAAAAATATATATATATATTTGTTGATTAGAACTAAGTAGACTACAGAAATCATTCTGTAAACGATTTGGACTAGTGTACAGGAAGTGCAGGCATACATAAAACAAGGAATGATCCACAAAGTAAGTCCACAAAACCCAAGGAATTCTCAGCTAACATAGGAGGGTCCAGCAAAGAAGTAAAGAGGGCACAGGTGAATAAGCTATAACGTCCTCCACGTTTGCAATGATCCTGCTGTAAATTTAGGCCTTATGATTCTGGTAAATAACCTATTTAGCATGTGTTCTGTGCCAGGTGTTAAGTGCTTGATATACACTTTGCATTTAATCCCTATCATAAACATTTTTAGGTAATTATCTCCATCTTACAGGTGAAAAAGCTAAAACAAACTTTTACAACCTTTGAGAAACAGTCCAGAACTTACAGACTTGTTAAACTAAAAAAAAAGTCTTGATGATGTTTTAATGTTGCTCAGGTAAAAGTAGCAGTCTCTTATAAGGTTATTCTTTTAATAATTCTCGGCCTTGAGCAAAGATTCTCATGTATCAAATCTCCTGGGGACTTGCCGTCCACCCAAAATTCACCCCTGTGGTTTCTTTGCCCCTTGAAGTGTGGTCCTTTCTACAGCAGTAGTCACACAGCCCAGGAGCTTATTAGCGAGGCAACGTCTTAGGCCTCCCTCCGAGAGAAACCAGAACTCCGTTTAACAAGCTCCCCAGGAGATCTGACATTTCTCACTGTGAGAAGGTCAGTTCATGAGTAGAGTTGGTCCCGTGCATCTCAATTTTAAACAGACACCCAGCGTGATTCTGATGCAGGTGATCAATGGTTACATCACACTTTATAAAACACCATCCCAGGACAAGATACCAAAATGCAATCCACCAAAAGCAAAACTCCAAGTATAATTTGAGAACCAAGAGGCTGTGGAGTGAAGAAAACATACAACTCGTGCATAAAGCCGTCTGTGGCCGACGCTGGCCCTGCATCCAAAACCAAAACCGAAGATCCAGGCGGGGTTTCCCCTACTTTGCTGTTCCAACAGGCAGCGGACAGTGTGTCCTTTCTGTCAGTGGGAGTCGCCCACTTCACACGGGAAATTCTTATAAGATAAAGCTACAGCTAAAAAATATCTGTGCGAATGTTGCACGACTATTTTATTTATATTTTATTTTATTTCATTATTTTTTAGACAGGGTCTTGCTTTGTCACCCAGGCTAGAGTGTATGTCTGGGCTCACATGATCTTCCTGCCTCCGCCTCCCAAGTAGCTGGGACTGCAGCATATGCTACCACACCTGGCTAATTTTTAGAAAATTTTTGTAGAGATGGGGTCTTGACAGGTTGCCCTGGATGTTCTTGAACCTCTGGCCTCAAGAGATCCTGCTGCCTCAGCCCCCTAAAGTGCTAGGATTGAAGTACTGCACACTGCCTGTGTTTAATTTTTTTAATGATTTAAATTATTTACCACTGGGCTAAAGTGATGCTGTAGTAAGGTGAAGAATGTATTTTGTGCTGCAAGGACTCTGGTGCATATTCTTACTCCCAGGGCACATAATCAGGTGGTAAGTTAGCTTTTGATTGTGGGAACTTGTGGGGGGGGCTCCTGAAAGGACAATGCTAGATAGAGAGGGGACCCACCCACGAGGCACCCAGATTTCCCACACTTGTTCCTGAAAGATGGAGTGTGGCAGGAGAAGCTTAGGGCCCAAACTCTGCTTTCTGTTTCAGGCAAACTGCTAAAGAATCAAACAGCTGCCACCAGGGGGAGCAAAGTCACAGGCTATTGGTGAGGGAACCAGACCAGGGCTGCCTGTCTCCTGAACTTGGGTGGCTTTGGGTGGGGGGTTGATTTTAAAATCAAGGCATTCTCCTTTGCAAGGGAAAGGGGTCTCTTAAATATGGGAGAGAAAGGGATAATCAGAAAAAAGAAAACTGTGAAAATAAGAATTGACTTGTCAGTTACACCAAATGGCTGGAATAGAAAACCATGAATCAGTCATACATTTGATTGTACTTGAACCTGCTTCACAAGTGTGAGGAATCATAAGTCCACAGGAATCAGACAGGAAAACTGGGACGAGGAGCTGCCTTGGAGGTAGTCAGAAGAGCGAGACCAGACTTTGCAGAACTTTCTCAGCCTCCAGATTTTCATCTGTAAAATCTGTATCTCCCCTGCAGTGTTCTTGTGAGAATGCGTGTAAAATGCTTACCTTAGTGGGGAGTCATTGATCTACAACAAAAATAAGACGATGCTCACTAATATTAAAGCATTAACATTCAACACATTTTCATCGACTGCTTGCTGGACACAACAATGAAATAAAAAGTAACTAAGATATTCTTATTTTTACATTAGCTTTCTATCAAAGAAGATTAAAACAGATAATAAAGATAACTAACATTCGCCAGTTATGTATAATGGCTTGTAAGCCTTTTAAAAAGGTTATCTCAGTAAGTGCTTATAAGAGCCCTGGAGCTAGGCATCAACCCATTTTACAGATGAGAAAACTGAGGCCTGCGGAGCTGCAGTAATTTTTTTCCAGATCCCTCAGGAAGCAGCAGAGCCAGGATTCACCTGCGGGGCTTGCTTGCACCATTCTGGTTCAGGCCTAGAGTCAGCCAACAATTTATTTCTAGGAATTGTGATTTCTGCTACCAAGATGGCCCTCTCAGATGCATATATGAAATAAATCCCAATAGTGCTGTGCACCTGAGCCACATTTAGATTTGCATGAATCCCACAGTTTTCCTACAATTATCACCTGAGGGAGAGCCTGCTTCTGGTCTCTCTCACAGCTCATGGCTAATCCAGCCTTCCACGCTGCCAACAGTTATCTTTATGAAGCCCAGATCTGATTAAGACATTTGTCTACTTACAAGGCTCCCTGCTGCCTGCAGACCCAGAACCAAGAGCTCAGCATGACACAGGAGGCTTCCTCCAGCTGGCCCTGACTTTCCTCTCCACTCTCTGCCTTGGACCTCCTGGCTTCTTCACCACACATTCATGGGTAAAATGGCTCCAGGTGCAACTGGGGCAGCGGTCGGCCCAGAGTATGCCTTCCTGGGCGGTGAGATGGAAGAAAACTTAAAAAAAATGGTGTTTTTACTTTACCTTCTATTGTCAAAAAGTAAAAAGATTTGCTAAAAATTAAATTAAAAAAAATCTGTGCAATTAAGAACAACATCCGTACACTATCAGTGATGTGTGGGTTAATTATCTTTCACCCTCCATCAGGGATCTGGTATTCTAGCAGAGGATGTCTTGTAACTGTACTTGCAGTACCCCAGGCCATGATGCTCCCTCCGTCCCCAAGGCAGTCAGCTACTTCTCACTCATCCTGTAAATCCTGCCCAAACACCACTCCTCCACCAACCCTTACTCCCCAAACCTCTCACCCAGTCTGCTGCTCCTGCCTCAGCCTCCTGAGGCCAGGAGTCTTCTCTCCCTTGCAGCATTACTGTATGGCCTGTAATTATCTATTTATACAAAAATAGATCGCAAGGTCCTTCCCGACAGGCTCCTAATTCCGGAGCCCCTGGTTCCTACCAGAAGCTTGACCACTGGATAGGTGAATGAATAATCAAAATTCGGAAAGTCCTAACTTTATTTAGATCTTGGAGGGGAAGCATTTAGATACTGGACACACCTTTGGACGCATAATTCTGATAAATCAGGCCCACAATATTTGAGAAGTGATTAGAGAGTCCCAGGCGCTAAATGTGTCGGTTGAAAACAGCGAGGGAAGATGAGTTTAAAATACTTAGCAGAAATAACCTGCGAGCCGCGGGAAGATGCCAACGCGAAATCCTCCCTGTGCTGTTCAAAAAGAGGCTGGACGTCGCCGGCCTCGTCCCAGGTGCGCGTTAAGAGCGTAAAGGGGGCCCAGTGCACCTGCTGTTCTGCCCGGACGCTGGTAAAATCCGAACGAAATAGGAATTCAGTTAATTTTTTAAAACAGAAGAGAAAATAAGCCAGCGAGAGCTCAGCGACCGGCCCCGCCCCCAGCTCGCGGAGCTTCTCAGCACAGGGGTCACCCCGGGTTCTTCTAGGTCTCCGTCATTCGCAACTCTCTGCTCATCTTCCTACCGGGGTCCGACGTGGTCCAGTCCCATCCTTTTCTGTCGCAGAGACGCCCAGCTCTAGAGTCTCCCACTGGACCCTGCGAAGACACCCCGCACCCCACGCTCTCCCTGTCTGGGGTCGGGAGGGGTTTCCAGCTGCCCGGCTCGGCGCGGGGCAGGACGCGGTTGGCCGCGGGAGGCGTCCGTCTTCCTGGACGAGCCCGGCCTTTTCCGCGAGCAGGGGCGGCGGGGAAGGAGCAGGGGAAGGGCCGGGCGGTCCCCCTTGGCCCTGCCCTGCCGCCCCCCGCCCCCCGGTCCCCGCCCCGCCGCCCGCCAGCCCCGGCCCCGCGCGCACCAACAACTTGGCGGCCGCCGGGGGCGCGGCTGCCCCGGGTCGCGCGCAGTGTGCGAGTCCCCGGCCGCCTCCTGGGGGCAGCCGCGGAAAGGGGACGCGGAGAAGGAGGCAGCAGCGGCCAGGGAGGCAGAGGCCCCTAGCGGCGCCGGCTCCAGAGACCCGAACTCTGCGGGGGCTGCGCCCGGGGCGCGTCTGGACGTCGCCGCGGCCACCCTCCTGGCCAGCGCGGGCACTCGCGTTAGAATCGCGACCCCTCTGCCTGCCGAGGCCGGGGCAGCGGCGTCCCCAGCCCGCGGACCAGCGAGCGCCGGGCGGGCGGCGGGGAGGGAGGGTCGCGGCGCCCCGGCTGGGCACGTCCCCGGCGCCTGCCCGCCTCGGCCGGCCCTGCCCGCGCCCGGTGCGGGTCTCGGACAATGGTGTGCGGCGCCGGCGCCAGCCCCGCGCGTCCCCCGCGGCGGTAGAGGGGGAGGGAGACGCCCCGCGCCCGCCCGCCCGCCTCTCGGGGCCCGACCCCCGCTGCCCGCTGATCGCCGACGGCGCCTGGCTCGGAGCATGGTGCCCGCGCCCGGGTTAAGCTAGTCCTCGGCTCGCTCCTCCCCGCCTCCCTCCTCCTCCTCCTCCTCCCCGGCGTCCCCCCGCCTTTCCCCCCGGTGGGTGCCGCCTCCGGTTCCCGGCGTGTAGGAGTACAACTCTGCCTCTCCAAGGAGACCGGCTTGGGAGCACCGAACAGAACTTGTCCACGGAGAGCAACCCCGGAGCAGCTGGAGAATGTCCACCCCGAGCAGATTCAAAAAGGACAAAGAGATCATAGCCGAGTATGAAAGTCAAGTCAAAGGTAAGGGCGGGAGCGGCCGCGGCCCCTTTTGTTGCTTTCTTGGCGTGGTGCTCGCGGAGTTGCGCCTCCAACTTGGCCTCTACGCTGGCGGAAGGCGGGGAGGGACCGCCGCGTCCTGGCTGAGCCCCCGGGGCTTCCCGCGGGCAGTGTCCAGTTCCTGCCTCGGTCCTGTCAAGCCCACAGGGGTCAGGAAGCCGCGCGCTTCCCCGCCGCCAGCCCGCACCTCCGGCAGGGTCGGCGCCGGCTTCAACGTGGTGGCCGCGGCCGGCGGTGTGCGCGGGGAGGCCGGCGGCGCCCGTGGGTCCTGTCCACTCCCCGCCGTCGTCACGATGCTCTGTGACCGATGCCATTGTCACAACGTAATTTTTTTTTTTTTACGGAGTCTTTTGTAAAGTGGCCTCCAGCCGCGCTGAGAGCAGGCCATTCAGACATTTACGCTGCACACTAATAATTTATTAGGGAGAGTCTCCCTTTGATAAAATAGCTCCCCCAAAGCCAGGCAGTTAAACCAACAGTGACTAGTGGAATCTGACGCCTCCTTCATCGTGGGCCAGAATTCAGTCCCATCTTTGACGCTCACACGGGAATATCGCTTGATCATTTGCTGGGAGCCGCTTGCACGTAAAATGAAGGGTCCAACCCATTTACATTGTCCACTGATGAAGGAAACCTAATTAAGGCTGATTAGTCAATTTTATTTTAAGTGCCTGTGTTTTAAAAAATATTTTTTTTCCCTCCAATACAGGTATTTTGTTTTGCTGGCTAAGCGTTTAATAAATGTGTTTGTGGGTTTTTCCTCTTTTGTGGTCTCCCCGGGGCAGCTGTCTGGGAGGGACTGGGTGGAGCCCCGGGTCGGCCCCTGTTCTGTGGTAGATTCTATGCAAAGTTTATGAAGATGGCTGTGTAGACACCTGTGTTTGTCTCTGTACTATCTCATGGGAAGGCTGCTGTGAAAGGTATTGCTGGTGTTGTGTTGGGCAGGGCAGGGGCTGCCAGAGTGTTCTTTTGTGTGGTGAAGTTGTGAAAATGCCCGGCGTCCTGTGGGGGACCCGATGCGGATATCTGCGAATCCAACCAACTCACACTGGCCATGTTGGCAAACTCCGGAGGGGGGGGGCTTAGGTTCCCTCCAGGCTGACCCGGATCATGGAGTTAAGCTAAACGCTGTTCAGGAAACACAGATTTTTATCTGCCTGGAGTTAAGACAATTCCTACTTACAGGAACATGTTAAGCTGATATGGAAGTTATATTAGCAGAGAGGTAATTATTTCCTCAGAGCCAGATCAACTTTATGAGGAGGGCGACCTATCTTTCCATCATGACCCCAGCACAGCCTAAAACCCTTCCTTGAAGGTTGCAAGCCCTCGCGTCCCAGTCACCATCTCTCTGTTTCTCCACGTGGCTCTTTGTGGCAGGTCTTCCAGGGTGGCAGTCTCCTTTCTCTGCTGCCTGGAGCATGAATTAGCAAATGCATTTCCAAGTGCTGGTTTAGTTATCTCTGGTCTAAGTCATTTGCCCACAATCAAGTCCTCTGTTGATTAATTTCTTGGAGTGTCTGAATTCTGCAGCTGTGTGGTACTTGTACCCTCAACTGTATGGGGGTCTCCACCTGGATTAAAAGACAAATGAGATCGGTTGCAATGTGTCTATCAAACCCAAGGAAAAATTATGAACATGTGAAAATAATTTTTGGAGCTAATTCTGTCCCATAGAAGGTGACCTCTCAATTTCATTCAACTGTCCTCCCTGCACACACCCAGGAGGCTTTAGGCCACTTTAGGACTTTGCTGTGCCTGCCCGGCTCTGTGGTATTCACACATCGGGGTCTAACTTAGATGCTAACACCAGCACACAAACATGGGGATGAGGCGACAGAGTGGAGCCTGGTCAGATGCACGTTAAATAGCGCAGACTCACCTGCGCTTCTGGGCAAAACCAAGAAGGCAGTGGCAGGGGAATGGTAGGTGAGGACAGGTCGGGAGACCAGAATGCTGGTTTTCTGTTTATTTCCTGAGTGCCCTTTAAGAGGGAGCATCTTTGCCCTCACCGAGGGCTGGTCCAATATTTAAAGATAGACTTTTGGAACAATCTATTCTTTTACTTCTAGCCAGCTGCTTCATCTGATAATAAACAGAAGGAACTGGTCTGTTCTGTTGCTAACGGAGAGCCTGGCTGTGTCAGACTGACTAAGACATTGGTTTGTTCCCAGTGAATAAAGACACGTTGGACTCTGCAGGTGACTTGGGTAGATGATTTCAAGAGTCATTTTGATTCTACCACATGTAATTCTTTACACGTCCACCTTAGTCTCCTTTCTTACTCCCTCCCATTTTCCTGGATAGACAATTGCATTTAGCTCAGAAATTCTTTGATCTAAAGGAAAGACTTGAGATGTGGGATTTTGCTGCTGTGGCTACTTACACTTTGGGTTTGGGGAGCAGACTTCATGGGGCTATTCTCAATTATGGAAAGAACCATCCCTGCTGATAACTTGTAATTGTATCTATAAGAGCATCAAGGTATTTAGTTAGCTGTATCATTCTAGGCAAGTGACTTAGCTTCTCTCTGGATTTTTTTTTTTCTAAGAGAGTTTGGCTGAGTGTCAAAGCCTCAGCCTAATTCACAGCAACCTCAAATTCCTGGGCTCAAGTGATCCTCCTGGCTCAGTCTCCAGAGTAGCTGGGATTACAGGCACCTGCCACAATGCCGGCTCGCTTTTTCTATTTTGGGTAGATACAGGTCTCTCTCTAGCCCTCTTCAACCTCCCAGAATGCTAGAATTACAGGTGTGAGCCACCGGCCTACAAGCAACAATTTAAAAGGAATATATTCACTAGCAGTAGAGACTGAACATTTCATGCCTGTTGGTCAACTTCTCAAAGACTTAGAATCAAGAGAAATAAATCCCTTGTTTTATGGGCCATTAAAAAGCAAGTGTATCTGGAAAAGTGTGACTGTGTTACTTGTTAGCATCTCTGGCTAAAAGCTGAGCAGTGGGAGAGATGGAACACGTGGCAAACAAGGTTTTGAGGGTATCTGTGGATTGTAGTTATCAATGTAATTTTTGTATTCTGCAGCAAAAATATTGTGGAGCTACCTGTATGGGAACACAGACACTCAAAAGAAACATATTATGAGATGGCACTTCTAGATGAGAGGTTGTGTTTGCTTTCAGTGGCGTGCGGTTAGTTACTGAGAATTGACAGCTATCATTATTTGCAGTGTTTTCTAGGGATCGCACCGTACTTATCTACATGTGATATGTACAGAAAGTGCCAAGGAAATCTGTTGTTCTTTGGCCGTTCTGTTGTCTGAAACACAAACAGTACATTTTGTAGCAGATGGAACATGAAGAAACGCCAATTTAATTTAATAGGGCCCCATGTCATACTGTGCATTTTAGTAGAGAAATTATAAGTGCTGCTGTCGCTAATATAGAAACCTATATCTAATTACAGCTAATGTTCTTTCATCTAAACTAGAATAGAAAGTGACAACAGTTAAATTACGAATTGAAACTTCATAGCTGGGAGAGACTTAAAACATTTCCTGTCCAACCCCACTCATGTAAATGGTGCAGGAAGGCGTAATGGCAGAGTAACATAATTAACGGTGATATACCTGGGACTTGAACCCAGGTCGCTGCTTTTCAGAAGCAGTCATTTACTTATAGATTCTTGGCAAAGTAGATGTCAAAGTCAGCGAACACTTCCCTCTATAGACTTCACAGTCGTTGGAAGGCTCATAGTTGGACCTGAGAGAGAACCGCAAATCCAGGCTGTGAACAGGAGTTAATTAAATTGATTAACTCTAACCAAGTTGTTTTTTTCCACCAAGATCATTTCAAGGGATCACAATACCCAGGTGGCAGTTCATCAAGTGGGCTTTACGATCAGGAAAAACATCCCAGTGAATACGGACAAGTGTGATTTGCTTGACATTTGGTGAAGCTAATTGTTCTGACTGCAGTAAGCCGTCTGTGTGCCCTGGGAGTGTGATTACTTTCATGAACTTTGAAGTATATTAAGGAATGGTTTTAAGAAATTGTCGAGCAAACACGTCCTTCTGAAACACACAGGGTTAGGGTAGAATTCAGGGTGGCGACTCTCAAATCTAATAGTGTGGACTGGTCTGCACACTCCTGTGTTACCTGCTGTGCTTGGGAGCCAGACTCCCCAGCTCCGGTCCACGTCTTAGGATGGGCCACTCTGCGGATTGGCCAGTCCCTTTTAAAATTTCCTTCATGCTGAGTATTTTCACTTCAATCCAACCAATGAAGAATTAAAATAAAGAAAAGGGAGTAAGTTGTATGTCTAAGTTATAATGTTTGTTTTAGCAGTTCGAAGGCGGAGTTGGAAAGGCATGTTCATTGATTGGTCCAGAGAGCGTTCCTTTCTAGTTTGTTGACAGCGTATCTATCCTTTCCCGGTGATCTCTGAGGATGGGAGGAAAGAGAACACAGTATGAGGAGCAGGGACTCGGGTGTTAGCCGTCTAGCCTTCTTACCCATCAGTTCTGTGACTCTAAAGACTCAATTTCTTCATCTGTAAAACCACCGTGGTAATATAAGAGCACTTGTAATCTTGTCTTTGTGAGCAGGCCATGAGGTGATTTGTAGAAAGCGATTATCACAGGCTTGGGACAAAATAAATGTTAATCATTGTTACCTCTCTGATTTTGGTTTTCTTTCTATCTCAACTGTTTTCTGTTACATTTTGACATAGATAAGTTTTTAAAAATTCAAATGCATAATTACCAATCTTGACATCTGAATGGATTCGAAAGTGGGCAAATGTTGAATTATCCTAAGAAAGTAACATGTACTTTTAAAATGGAATGAGTTTCGTAGTGGAATTAAGAAGGGAAATAGGTAAACCAGACAGATTGCCAGTTCTTTATAAGGTAGGTTTTTATATTGTGTCATTATTTTTTATGAAAGTACAAGTAACAAGCCTAAAAGCCTGATCCTGGCGCGGAGTACCATGTTTTTACTTACAACCTTTGTTGGAAATCGTCTCTCCCTCTGCTCCGTGATGGTGTGTAGAAAATCAAAGCTACAGTCCCATTAATGGATTTTATTTACCTGTGGGTACAAATGATTCTTATGACATCAGATAAAGTTGCTGACTTAATTTTTAGTCTTGAGAACACTAGTTTCTTTTAAAATCCATGTAGAAATGAAACTTTCACTCAGACCACTGGTCTGCTTCCACTCCCTGAGGAAGCACTTTGATATCAGAGGTCACTGTCTGAGCTTCTCACACCCTCCAGTCAGGACTTCATTAAACATTTATTGAAAGTGTTAAGCAATAGTGTTTTGGCCGGGGCTGGGTTTGAACCCGCCACCTCTGGCATATGGGACCAGCACCCTACTCCTTGAGCCACAGTTAAGCAATAGTGTGGAACAACAATTCCTTTATGGTGCAAATTAACATGGTAATTATTCAGAGTTACCTAGGGCAGGAGCGAGGCAACCTATGGCCTCAGGCCTTCTAGGTCCTTAAATGCGGGCTTTTGATTGAATACAAATTTTACAGAACAAATCCTTTTATTTTTATTAATACATTTTTGTTTATCTTTTATATTTATATTTTATTTTTTAAATGCGTGTATTTCAAATATCAAAGAATAGATGGGGCATGGTGGCTCACGCCTATTAATCCGCTTACTCTGGGAGGCTGAGGCAGGAGGATTGCCTTAGCTCAGGAGTTCAAGACCAGCCCGACCAAGAATGAGACCTCATCTCTACTAAAAATGGAAAAGTAGCAGGCTTTATGGTGGACACCGGTAGTTCCAGCTACTCAGGAGGCTGAGGAAGGAGGATCTCGTGAGCCCAGGAGTTGGAGGTTGCTGTGAGCTGTGATGCCACAGCTCTGTAGCCTGGGCAACAGAGTGAGACTTGGTCTTAAAAGTAAATAAATAAACAAACAAATAAAATGCCACAGAATAAAATATGTTTCAATGAAATGATTCTCCTAGACTGACTGGCATGTTTGGGTTATTAGTAATCCATAAAAGTCAATCAACAGCTGCTAGGCTCATGATTTATTCCTTGTTAGGTGATTTATTCTTTCTGCTAGGCTGATTGGCGAGAGCTTATGGGTGTTGACTACACCAGTCTACTGTTACCTTTTGACATCAGTGTGCTGTGTTTGTGTGAGAAGTGGAATTTGTGAGTAGTTGCACAGCTAGACAGTATTTTTCAATTCTGTCTGTTTAACAGCCTATAATGTCAAAGAAAACCAAGAGAATGCTGAAGGAAGAAAACAGACTTTTAAATGAGGGTTGGGAATTGCAATATTATGTTGTTTCTGCTAAAAATAAGATGATTTGCTTGCTTTGTGATACTGCAATATCAGCATTAAAGAAATGGAGTGCTCTTTAGCATTGCAACACTACAAGGAGTGTAGATATTTTAAATTAGGGGGAGAGGCTTGAAAGGAGTACTGCAGAACTTAACAGATGAAAAGCAAAAGCAAAGACAATTCTTTCAAGCAATAATAAGACCTGGAAATAATGCCCCTGAACCAACTTATACCGCAGCTTATATACTGGGGGGAAAGGGAACCATTCAGTGATGTAGAAATTGTGAAAAGAATGGGTTGTCAACGTTGCAGGGTGCACAGACCCTGGTAACATTTCAAAGTACTAACAGCCGCCTCTTTCAAGGAGAGCCGTAACTGATAGGCAGCATGAATTAGCCTTCAACTTAACAGACTAGCTTCATAAATACTTTGAAAGGAGAATACAAACAGTAGAACCTCCATAGCTGACCACCTCTGTACACTGGCACCTCCTTAAGTTGACCTAATGTTTATAGACCAGGACGTGCACTAGGCAGGCCTGGTTCCTCAGGTTGACCACCTCTGTGTGTTGACCAGCTGGTTACAGCCTCTGGGTGGTCAACTGACAGAGGGTCTGCTGCATTATTAAGTCCCTTTGAATGAATCAACTGATACTACTGACTCAGCACAGGTGTTAGACTTGATTTGGGTCATAACAGAAGATTTTCTTTGCTATGAAGAGTCACTCACTTTGGGGACTCTTGGGAACAGAACACGAGGAATAGGTATCTTCAGCAAGTTGGACTAATTGGGTAAATTTAGTGGGCGTATGTACAGATGGTGCACCTTCCATGACAGGAAAACATGAAGGGTTTATTGCACAGATTAAAAACATATGAACAGAATGATGCTCTCATTTATTTTCATTGTATTTTGCATCAACAAAATCTCTGCTAAAGCTAAAATTTTAAATACAGTTTGCAACAAGTTACAAGTATTGTTACCAATATTCATGCAGATGCAACACGGTGTTGTCTGAAGTGAAGGAGGTGTTCAGCATGGATGTGTTGTTATCATTCTACAGCCAATGTGTTGGCTATCACAGGGACAGGTGTTACCCAGAATGTTACCTCTGCAACAGATAATTAAATTTTATGAAAAACAGAATCAGCAGTGTGAATTATTGAAAGAAGATTTCTACAGGAATGCACCATTTCTGTGTGATATCATGTCAAATCAAAAAGACGTGAATATTTCTTTGCAAGGTAAATGTGATTAAAAAAAGCACTAAGCATTTTGAAAAAAGATACCTTTTTTCAAAGCACTTCTTCAAAAGGAAATTTTGGGTGGACATTCCCCCAGTTAGCAAAAGTCATTGATGAACAGGATGATACATGCACATCATTTGAAGAATACACAGCTCTTATAGGCCTGTTCATTGGATAATACAAGGAAAGGTTCCCCGACTTTGAGAATCACAACATCACAAATTGGCATTTCCGCCTCACCTAGTTGGTATCACCAAGGCACCTAAAGCACTACAGACAGAACTATGTGAGCTCTGGCCGATGACATTTTAAAGTCACTGTTTGACGGCCAAGAAAGGTCCAATTGGAATACAAAACGCCCACACCTTTGGCAACATGTGCAACAAATGCTTTCTTGGGCCAGGTGTGGTGACTCACAGCTACAAGCCCAGCACTGTGGGAGGCTGAGGCACGTGGGTTGCTTGAGCTCATGAATTTGAGACCAGCCTGAGCAAAAGCGAGACCCCGTCTCTACTAAAAATAGAAAAAACTGAGGCAAGAGGATCGCTTGAGCACAGGAGTTGGAGGTTGCTGTGAGCTGTGATGCCACAGCACTTTACCCAGGGTGACAGCTTGAGACTGTCTCAAAAAAAGAAAGAAAGAAAGAAAAATGCTTTCTTGCTTTTCACCCACTTATTGCTGAGAATTTACATTCTCCTCCCTAACGCAAATCAAGATGTCCTTACAGTCACAAATGACTGACAGGCTCTAGAGCAGGCGTCCTCAAACTTTTTAAACAGGGGACCAATTCACTGTCCCTCAGACCATTGGAGGGCCAGACTATAGTTTAAAAAAAAAAAAGAAAGAAACTATGAACAAATTCCTATGCACACTGCACATATCTTATTTTGAAGTAAAAAAACAAAACGGGAACAAATACAATCACACCGCCTCATGTGGCCCACGGGCCGCGGTTTGAGGACCCCTGCTCTGGAGTAACAGTCCTCAACAGTTTTGACACCAGGGAATGATTTCATGGAAGACAATTTTTCCACAGGTGGGGGTGGGGGTTGTTTCATGATCATTCAAGCGCGTTACATTTATTGCACACTTATGCCTATTATTATTACAATGTGACATATAATGAATAGTGACATTATGTACAAGTCTCCATGAGGCAGAATCAGTGGGACCTCTTGCACGTGCTGCTGGTCTGACGGGAGGCGGAGCTCAGCAGTGACGCGAGCTAGTGACAGGGAGTGGCTCTAAACCCAGACAATGACACTCCTGGCTGGCCCACCCGGCCTGCTGCTTTACCTCCTGCTGGGCAGCCTGCTTGCTTGACAGGCCATGGACGGCTGGGCCTGGAGTTCACCCCTCCAAAGGATCAACTGAACCTGCAGACCTCTGTGTCTCAACCAAAAGCTCAAATGCTTTCCAACAAAAAAGCAGACACAACAAAGCCATTGAAAAGTTAGTTAACTTTAACAAATAGTTTTAATTTTTTGAAATTATTAAATACGTAATGGTTAGATTTCTACAAAATAATGTCCATTTTTAAGTATATCTAATTGTAGTTTCTTGAAAGTGGCCTTACTTGATTATAGCTAAATTGATGCAGCCTTCCGACCTGGAAGGGCTTTCCACCCTGGCGAGGGTGTCCAATCAAGTATAACCAATGATGCAAATGTTTGTAACTTCCTTAGAATGTCACAAAGCTGGAAACGGTCTAAGTGTACAATAGTGGGGAATGGTTAACTAAATTCCACTGGTAAATTGTTAACTAAGTGGGGTTTTTGAGATACAGTCTCACTCTGTTGCCCCAGACTAGAGTGCCAAGTTGTCAGCCTCGCTCACAGCAACTTACAGCTCCCGGGCTCAAGAGATCCTCTTGCCTCAGCCTCCTAAGTAGCTGGGACTACAGGTGCCCACCACGAAGCTGGATAATTTTTCTATTTTTAGTAGAAACGGTGTCTTGCTCTTGCTCAGGCTGGTCTTGAAGTCCTGAGCTTAAGTGATCCACTTGCCTTGGCCCTCCAGAGTGCTAGGATTACAGGGGTGAGCCACTGTGCCCAGCCCAACTAAGTGGTTTTTATGATATGGCTAATTATCTTATAATAATGTTTGAAAAGAGAGCTTAGAAAGGATGGTGATGTAGCGATTAAGAATAATCACCACAGAAGCTAACAGTTATCCAGCACTTACAGTGTGCACATCACTGTCCCGGCTGCTGCACGTGGCTGCTCTGAACTTGACTGTGCACAGCGCGCCACAGTGTGCGGTGGGAGGAATTTCTCGTGATTGTTCCTCCTTGATGGACGTCTACTTCTTATATCTTTGGACCACAGTATACCTGGCCCTTGGTTAATTTTTAGGCTTAATGAACCAAGGATCTTGCTTTTAACTCCATCTTCCTTGGGGATGGGAGTGGTCAGGGTAAAATCCAAGCAGAGTTTAGCTTCTGGATTGAACCTCTGATGACCAGATTTGTCCAAGGGACGATTCCAGACTCCTGTTTGCTTACAACGCTTTGTATACTTCCGTGTTTCTTTGCTCTGAGGTCAGTGGTCAGGTGTGTGTGTACATGTGTGCACACGTGTCTGTTCCGGAGAGCAAGCTAGCTTCCTTCTTTCCTTCCTTCCTTTCTGAAATATACATACAACTGCGTACAGAAAAGGATTACTTACAATTGAAAGAATAACAGTAAAATGGACACCTGGGTATCAGCTACCCAGGTTAAGAAGTATAACATTACCAGTGTCTCAGAAACCCAAACGTATGCCTCTTCCCTGACAAATCCACCTTCATCCTACTGCCAATTCAGAATGAATCGTCTCCTCGTTTTCTTTGAAGCTTTCCTATAGCTGCCTAGTGTTCTTTATCGTTTTGAGATGTGATACGTTCATATATCAAGTTTACAGACCATTTGAACACTTTCTGGATTTTTAATAATATTGAGGAATTGGTGTAAATTTTGAAAATTAGAAGCATAGCATTTTGCCTTGTACAGCAAATCTTCATTTCTTTTTAAGATACGCACAGAAATATTTATGAGTGAAATTATGACATCTGGGATTTTCTTCAAAATAATCTTGGGGAGGGAAGACATAGGTAGGGATACATATAAAATATGATTTGCTGTAAATTGATAACCTGTGCATGCACAAAGTTCACTACATTATTCTCTATACTATTGTATGTGTTTGAAATTTTTTCTGATAAAAACTTCCAAATTAGTATGTGCTCTATGACTTCTGTTTTTCACTGAGTAGTGTGTTAAGATTAATTTACATTAATTTCTTTAGCTGTGATTTCATTGCTACACAACGCATGTTCACTGGTATGTAGTATTTCAGTTATAAAAGCACCGTCCTTATGCATCCTGTGTGACGTTTGAGCTCATGTAGTGTTTTGCAGTCATGAATAACAGGAAATGAGGCAGCAGCCTCTGGGTGTCCCTGTACAGGAGTTTCTCCAGGTGACTTGCTGGGTCGTGGGGATGTGCTTATTCGGCCTCACTAGGTAAAGTCGACCTCCTCTCGAAGTGGTTGCCTTTATGCCCTTGTCAGTGGGGGAGAGCATTCCACAGCCTCAGGAACACTTAGCAGTGACCTATGTATTAGTTAGAGGCTAAAGCTAAAAGTCATAATGTAATCCCCACACTCCTGGAGCCTGAGACAGGTGCATCACTTGAGCTCAGGCGTTGGAGACCAGCCTGAGGAAGAGTGAGACCCCATCTCTAAAAATCTAGCTGGGTGTTGTAGCAGGTCCCTGCGTAGGTGGAAGGCTGAGGCAGGAGGATTGATTGAGCTCAGGAGTTTGAGGTTGCTGTGAGCGATGACGCCACTCTAGCCTGGGTGACAGAGTGAGACTCTGTCTAAAAACTAAATAAATAGATATTAAAAAGCCAAAATAGTAACTTAAATATATAGAGATTTCTTTCTTTCTCATCTAATAATCTGGAGGTGTCCAGTCCCCAGGACAGCGTGGCTTCCCTAAATTACTCAGGTTTCTTCCATCTATGATTCTGCCATCACTTAGCAAATCAAACCTGTCTCCCCGTTTGGAATGAGATCTTACGTGTACCTGTGTTCTGGCTTTGAGGAAAGACAACGAGTCTTGAAGAGCACATGTCCAGTGTTTTAAAACTCAGCCATCGGCAGTACACAGTTCCCCCCAGAAGACCTAGTCATGCAGCCACATGTCACTGCAAGGGAGGTTGGGAAATGTGGTCTTTCTGGAAAGTCCATGAAAATTGAAATTCTGTCCATGGCAGAAGAGAACAAATTCTGGTGGACAACCAGTGGTCACCAGGAAGGTAGATTTTTTTTTTTTGGAGAGCAATGTATTAGGTGAAATGGTATTTTGTCTTGATTTGCACGTCTCTGTTAATGAGATTGAGCATTTTCTCACATGTTTATGGTCATTTGTTTTTGTAGCTGAAATGTTTGTTCATATCTTTGCCCCTTGATCTATTGACTTTTTTTCTTATTTGTGAGTTTTGTTTTATATATATATATATACACATACACACACACTTTTTTTTTTTTTTGAGAGAGAGAGTCTCACTCTGTTGCCTGGGCTAGAGTGCCACGGCATCAGACTAGCTCACAGCAACCTCACACTCCGGGTCCAGCCTCTACATTTTCAAATTTCATGATTTACTGATATAAATTGTTTACAGCATCCTCTTTGTCTTTTGCATATCTAAGGCATCTTCAGTTAGGTCTCTTTTCTGTTAACAACCATTATGTATATATAACTTCTCCCTTTTTTTTTGTTTGATTGACTTTGCTAAAGGTATGTCTATTTTATCACCCTTTTCAAGGAGCTAGATTTTTGCTTCCTTGATTTACTGTATCGTGTTTTGCTGTTTTCGGTTTCCTTAGTTTATCCTCTCTGTTATTCCCTTCCTTTTACCTTTCTTGCTTTTAAATTTTCTTTCTTCCTTCCTTCCTTTTTTTGTTTTGAGATGGGGCCCACTGTGTTGCCCTGGCTGGAGTGCACTGCACTGGCCACTCACAGGACACCATTGTGCGGGGGCCTCCTACTCCTAGGCTCGAGCAGTCCTATTGCCTCAGCCTCCTACTTAGCTGGGTCCACAGGAATGTGCACTGTGGCACTTACTTTTTCATGGGTGTTTATTTGCTGATCCTTTTTAAAATTCTTATTTCATTAGTAGGTTTTTATGTTTTTCTTTGCTAATATGAATACGGAAGGCTATAAAATTTCCTCTAAGTGCAGCTTACCTGCATTCTATACATTTTTTATGTAGGGTTTTTAATCTTTTAGTTCTATGTATTTTATGATTTTCATTGTGATTTTTTCCTATGGCTCACTATTTGTTTATAAGTGTGTTTTAAAATTTCCAGATATATGGAGTTATTTAAATTACCTTTTTGAGCTGTGCATAGTGGCTCATGCCTGTAACCCTAGCACTCTGGGAGGTGGAGGCAGGTGGATCCCTTGAGCTCAGAAGTTGGAGACCAGCCTGAGAAAGAGTGAGACCTCATCTCTACTATAAGTAGAAAGATTAGCTGGGAGCTGTGGCAGGCACCTATAGTCCCAGCTACTTGGGAAGCTGAGGCAAGAGGATCACTTGAGCCCAAGAGTTTGAGGTTGGTGGGGGCTATGACGCCAAGGGACTTGACCTAGGGGGACTGAGTGAGACTCTATCTCAAAAAAAAAAAAAATTACCTTTTCTAAGATAACGTAACTGTGTTGACATCATATTTCTAATGTAACTGTGTTGACATCATAGAATATGGTTTGATTTTAACATAACTGTGTTGACATTCTAGAATATGGTTTGATTTTACCAACCTTATCCCAGCTACTTAAGAGGCTGAGGCAGGAGGATCATTTGGATTCGTGAGTCTGAGGTTGCTGTCAGCTAGACTCAGGCCAGAGATCTCTAGGTTGGGGCAAAAATGAGACTTTGTCTCAAAAGAAGAAGGACGTCATAATCTAAGAGAAAGATACATGTACCAGAGAACACTTTTAAGTTCTTCATGTGTAGTTTGTGTCTGTACATGGAAAAATCCAGAATATATGGGATTTGAGAATGAAATGTATAGGAAGGATCCTCCCTCCTCGGACTCCCAGAAAATGTATAGAAAGGATTGGAGCAGAACATGAAAACATCCACATTTTTCTGGACAGTCTGCGGTGCTGTGGGCAGGCGCTGGGTCTCGCCCTGCAATCATCCGGAGCTGCTCATTCTTGCAGCTCACAGAGCACCTTGCTGTCCTCCGGCAGCTGTTTCTGCCAGCCTGTCCCTGTGACTCTCTCCTCCAGGCTGGCTGTAGAGGCCCCATGGGGGAGGTGACACCTCTCAGGCTTCTTGGCATCACAGCAAAATAGCTGATGATGACCAGAATGTTTACTAAGGTTCCAGTTCCCCCCTCTTAAAGTGTCTCAGTTCCAGGACTGTTGTTTCTAACTCCCTTCTCTGCGGGCAGCTGGGAGACCTGAGGACCTTTGCCCTGAGCTTTTGTTATTCTGCAGGTGTGGCTCACACAAATGGTCCCTCCGTGGTCCTCCAAGTGAGACAGAACAATGGACACCTGCTTACCTTCAGTCAGACCATTTTCACTTCTGAGGACATCCAAAGTTTAGTCTTGCTGTGAAAGTACATGTTTTAACAACAGATTAAGCCTTTCAACCGTGTTTACCATGGAGAGGGAGCAGGAGGGAGTTAATGTGCTCGGCTGTTTAACATGTGGGACCTCCATGTGCAGTCTCCATGTCTCACCAGGGCGGTCCACAGAAGATTTCTCACAGGGACCAGCCTTACAAAGCCTTTATCCTTTGCTGGCATTGATTGCCCCCAGCTCAAGTATAGTTCAGTCAAATTATAATCCCCAAGGACTAGGAAAAAGTGCCGAATTCAGTGAACTAAAGGTTATAGATCATTGCTGCAGGACTGAGATCTTTCAGGTCCTTAGAGGAGAGGGAGGCGGAAAAGAAAACAGTGATCAGCTGGAGAGCACCTTCGTGGGAGGCAGCTGAGCAGCCCCAGCCCCAGAAAAGGCGGGACTGGCTTGTTTGGCAGCCCTCAGGGCTTCCATTAATTTGCTTTCATTACCTTGGCCATGCCCAGCTTTTGCCTTTATTTGCATCATTACAAACAATGGAGGCATTCCTTGCTAACAATTCAGCAGAGAAAGCTGCTGGGTTTTGAAAATTTAGAAAAGCGTATTTGCTAGTTTTGTGTCCCTTAGAAAAGAGAATTTTCTGAGTACAGTATTATAAAAAAGTAAAGTTAGTGAATGCCTTTTCAAATGGTGGCTCCATTATTTTTTTTTTTTCTTTTGAGACAGAGTCTCACTCTGAGTCCCGTGGTGTCATAGCTCACAGCAACCTCAAACTCATGGTCTTGAGTGATCCTCCTGCCTCAGTCTGCCAACAAGAATATCTGAGACTACAGGTGCCCACCACAATCCCTGGCTAGTTTTTCTGTTTTTAGTACAGACGGGGGTCAGGCTGGTGTCCAACTTCTGTGCTCAGGCCATCCTCCCTTCTTGGACTCCCAGAGTGCTGGGATTACAGGCATGAGCCATCACACCTGGCCATGGTTGCGCCATTTTTAACTGACCTTCTATTGCAATTGTATTGATAGTGTTTATGGAAACTTTCAAATGTATGACCAAAGTCTGTACTTGAAAGATTTTCAAACTGTATTATTATTTTTTTTTTTTTTGCAGTTTTTGGCCAGGGGTGGGTTTGAACCCACCACCTCTGGCATATGGGGCCAGCTCCCTACTCCTTTGAGCCATAGGCGCCACCCTCAAACTGTATTTTTATAGAGTTTAATTCTTTCCTTTGTTTTTGGTTTGGGGGGACAGTCTTACTGTATTGCCCAGGCAATAGTGCAGTGGTATCATCACAATTCACTGCACCTTCGAACTCCTGGGCTCAAACCATTCTCCTGCCTCAGCCTCCCAAGTAGCATGGACTATAGCACCTGCCACAATACGTGGCTAATTTTTCTGTTTTTCTGTAGAGATGGGGTCTTGCCCTGTTTCTCCATCCTGAACTCCTAATCCCAAAGGATCTACCTACTTCAGGCTCCCAGAGTGCTGGGATTACGGGCACAAGCCTCCTCACCCAGTACATTAAAGTTTTCATTATACACATCAATCTGTGTTTTCCAAATACCTAATCTACAGATAAACATCATTTTTAGAGCTCCCTACGGTTAGGCTCTTTTCTGTCAGCCATCTCAGTTCCTCCCGTGGTCTTGGAATTACCTGGTGAAATAACTGCGTAACACAATAAAAATTACTTTTTTTTCTTTGTGGCCATTCATCTTTTAGATGTTTCTGTTAGTCTGATAGCATCATGCCCCATTACCAAATACTGTCATGAGGCCCTCTGAAGGCAGCACGCATGCTCAGATCTGCACATCCTGTGTGGGGTCGTAGACTAACTCTATCCGGGCCTTGGGAATCAGGCCCCTGGGTCTGAATCCCGGCTCAGCCAGGATTTTGCCTTTTCTGGCAGTTTAACTGTGGGCGAATTACTTAATCTCATCCCGCTTCCCTTTCCTTGCCATTAAGGTAGTGGTAACAATCATACCTATTTCACCATTACTGAGACAGAGTATTGGACAAACTGTCACACAGAAGGGCTCAAAATAGGTGAACGTATCACCACTTTTCTGAACTCTCGCTCTGAAAGCAACACACATAAATTTTAAATTACAAGGGGGCCACATGTAATACAGTAGCCTAGATGGGATTCTGGAATAGGAAAAAGATGTTGAGTAAAAACTAAGAACATTCAAATAAAGTATGGCTTTTATTTAATTTATAAAAATTTAGTAAGACTGGGAAAATAAAGCATTTTCTAATTTAAAAAAATCTCATTCCTATAACTTTATGGCTAAAACAAAATCTTGTTGTCTGAGACACAGTATTGATAAGGGAGGAAACGGCAGGTCTCCTGTTCCCGGAGACAGCCGCTCTGGAGTCTGGGGGAGTCCATCCTTCAGCAGTGTAATGTGTATTATCTTGATCAGAGCTAACCCATTTGTTTACTTATTGAACAATGGGATCCTTTGCAGAGTAGTTAATGAAGACTTTTATTTTTTATTTTCTCACTCAACAGCACGTCATCTGTACCCCTGCTACTTAGATGTGGTCCATAGACCCCTGCTGGTTAGTGAACTAGTTACGATCAGTCCATGAGGATGTAAGTTACATCATGACACTGCTTTCCTTACCCAGGAAATCTTGCTGCAAATCACAGTGCTTTAAATTCTGGCCTACACCCCTTATCTTACTGCAGATCTGTAAGGAATAGTTCATGCCCTTCCTTTGAGTGGTACTGATCCACACCATTCCATATAAAAGAACTGCTTTTATCCCTTTATTGGCTGTTACTGTTACTTGTGTTTTCTTAAGTGAGACTGCACCGTGAGAAGGCTGAAACCTTAGATGAAGCCAATTCAAACTGTGGCTGCTCTGGAACCTCAGTTTTTTAATCTGAAAAATGGGTATGATGATCACGTCTCTCTTGTAAGTTGTACCTACGAAGAGCTGAGCACTGTCTTTGGCATTCGCAAGGGCTCACTTACGTGAGATGCTATAATAATATTAGTATTATTTACTACTACCAGAAGTTATGTTTTTGATTAGCGATGAGTTATTTTTCTTAAAACTTTAAAACTCATTCATCTCCAAAGAGGTTTAAATAACTTAACAGATTTAAATCTTATCTCTCTCCCCCCTTCAAAAAAAAAAAAAAAAACCCAGTAAAAATGTGGACTTTGATGGTTTTTTAGAAAAGCAGTGGAAACATTTAGCCAGTCATCCAAGGTACACTTTGTCCAGTGTGACGAATTGTGTAGGTAGGCTTCCTGTGACAGTTATCTACAAAGACATGCTTTGTTACAATTTTTTACATCATGATTGTTACAGAATCTCCAGGACTATTGGATTCTATTTCCTGTGTGCAGTGGGGGAGCACTGTTGTAAGAGGGAGGGAATATTGCCCTGAGGAGACCCCTGATCCTCAGATTGCTTACCTCAGAAATGATGGTGTGATGGATGATGTAGTGTGGTAAGTCAGACCACATCCTCCTTCTCTCAGTGGTAGACGCCGGCTTCTCCATTGACAAGGTCTACTATTTTAGAAGAGTGAGCTGCTCTGATTCTGCTGTTAGAGTTGTAGTGATGGATGTAGCTCACTGTGTCGGTCACCTGTGCTGGTTCCTGAAGGGCTGTCAGGAATAGATGATCCACCTATTATCTAATTAACATGAGAATTAGTTATTCCATCAGGCTGCCACGGGCACCGTCCTTTCATCTGCCTCCAGACTGGGGTGTACATATGGCGTCCCCGTCTGTTCTGTGCTGCTTCGACAGGGTTCTACGGGCCAGGTAATCTACAGCCACAGAAATGTATTGGCTCATAGTTCTGGATGCCATGAAGTCCAGGCTGCACAATGGCCTTCCTACTGCATGTCATCTCACGGCAGAAGGACAAAGACAGGATGAGAGAGAGGGGAAGAGGGGCCACACTCGGCCTTTTATAAAGGACCCATTCCTTTATATGGGTCCTTTATATTATATAAATATAATATATATATATTATATTAATGCTGGTGGCATTAATCGTGCACCAGCGTGAAGGCCGCATGCAGCCTAATCACCTCTCAAAGGTCCCACCTGTTAACACTGTTGCTTTATGACATAGGCTCTGAAGGATACATTCAGACCAGCCCAGTGGTTGTGTGTGTGTGTGTGTGTGTGGTCGTGTATGTGTGTGCTCATGTGTGTGTGTTTTGTGTGTGTGTGGTTGTGTGTGTGTGTGGTCGTGTGTGTGTGCTCATGTGTGTGTGTTTTGTGTGTGTGTGGTGTGTGGTTTTGTGTGTGTGTGGTTGTGTGTATGTGTGTGGTTGTGCGTGTGTTTGGTTCCGTCCTTTCAGCAGGACACACTCTTCCTAAGGAACACCCCAGGCAGATGCTCACTGACTGTCTTTGGTCTTCTGTAACTTACCTCTGTGTCACCTGCATTAAAGTCTTTATGATTTGATGGTCTCTTTAATAATGAATTAGAAGAAAGCACAGGTCTAGACCCATACTGTTTATCTGCTGCAAAATGCCTGGTGTCCCCGGTAGATGTTTACGGGTTACAATGTAACTATTCCCAGGGGCTGTGAATATTGCTGTCTGTAGCAACAGCAGCCAACATCAGGGAGGTGATATTGCTGTCACATTACAAAGGAAACTCAAAACTGAGAAACTGAAGAACTTTCCCCTAAATCATACAGACGCTAAATGATGGCGCCACCAGGGTTGAAACTGTGCTCCAGCCATCCTGCAAAGCCGCAGAAGGACTCACCGTGGGGAAGTTGGGTGCTCACATTACTTGTCATTCACTTTGCAAAAAACTTGCAAAAAAATCAGAATGATTGCCTCCTTTGTCTTAATAACCGGGGTTGTTGTTACCAGATGAAGAGTGTCCGGTTTCCTGTCACTGTCAGCCCATATGCAGAGACAGGGATGTGTCCACCAAACTTTGTCAGAAGGCCAACGATTCTGGAGAACAGTGAGGGTAGCCTCTCCAAGACTGCTCTGTTCTTCCATTTCCAAAATTAGTTTATACATAAAAATTCAAAGCAAAGACTGCCTTAAGCCTTATTTTAAATAATAACATAATTCAGTGACCTATTACATTTTCAATTCAAAAGCTGATTTCCTAAATTAATTCTCCTAAACTACCCAAGATGGGCATCTTCAAGGTGGGAGCTAAAGTTACAAAACGTAAGAATGGGAGACAGGGGTGTAGGTCTGCGGGCCCCACACCCACCAGTCCAGCTGCGTCCCGCCGGCTCAGCCCGACTGACTCAGTCTGCCTCTTACCACATGGGCTTTCATTTGTGTGGGTTCAGATAAAGTCTATTTTTTGTTGTTCGAGGATGCCGAGCTCATGTTAAGTTGTCGCTTTGCTTTTACCTGAGTAGATCACCAGATAGGAAGCTCACAGTGGAGCTGCCTCTGTGTGGGCATCGGAAGGGCAGTTAGGGGAGAAGTGTTTAAAATCCTGAGCTGGAACGAATGCTCTTGCAGAATGCGGCGCTGGGCCGCTGGGCACAGGAAGAATCCCGGCCTCACCGACTGGGCACCACCGCCGATGGCTTCCCAGTTTCCCAGTGGGGAGACCCTGCCCTATACTGATTTTCTTGGGAAAGAAACTGCATCTCTGGCTTTTTTGTGTGGTTTTGTTTGAGGCCTCCTCTTTGAGCAGTGATAGGACTTCAGGTAGAACCGCTTACTCAGGCCACGATCACCTGGAAGGCTTGTTTAAAAAGGGTTTTCTGGGTCCCTCCCAGAAATTTCTGGGAGGGACCCAGAAAACCTCCCAATTTCTCACAAGTTTCTCACTGGTTTCCTGGAGATGCTGAGGGAAGCACAGTTCAGGACGGTGCGGTAAGAATCAAAGCAACTTGATGACTTACTTAAGTCAGCCAGGTTAGATGCTAACTTTCCTCCCAGTTCCCCTAAGATCTTTACCTTGCCTACAATTGCTCACAACACCTGTCAATGGACATCAAATCATGGCCACTTAAATTGAGAGGATGGAAAATCCATGCAGCCCCTGCTTTTCTGCTTTTTTTCATATTTTGTTACTTTTTCAAATTATAAAGAGCCTTTCCACATCCCATCTGGGTAAACTGAAAACTACACTGGCAGTACAGTGAACCCTTGAGGAACAAAGATTCCATTCCCCTGTGAATCTGCAGGTGCTCTTGAACTAAGGAAAAACAACCCAAGGCAACATGCCCAATGCAGGGCCTCCAGCACAGTTCCGGTGCCTGGTCCCTGGGACTCTGAGGACAGGCTTCAGGCTTAGTATCTGAGTCTGGAACAACTGAAATGCTCAGGGTTGTTGTGGGTTATAGCCGTGCAAATTAGTGTAAAGATGGAAGTTTTCTGCCAAACAGGACTTTTGGGGTTTGTTTTATTTTTGAGACAGAGTCTCACTTTGCCACCCTCGTTAGAGTGCTGTATTGTCATAGTTCACAGCAACCTGAAACTCTTGAGCTCAAGTGATCCTCCTGCCTCAGCCTCCCAAGTAGCTGGGACTACAGGTGCCTGCTACCACACCTGGCAATTTTTTAGAGATGGAGTCTCGCTCTTGTTTGGGCTGATCTCGAACTCCTGAGCTCAGGAGATCCACCTTGGCCTCCCAGAGTGCTGGGATTACAGGCATGAGTGCTGTGCCCAGCCTCAAACAGGACAATTTATTATGTTTCATGAGAGCTTTTATTTGACTTTTGTGTGTACCTAGGTCTGCTGGCAATTCGTGAAATTGCTTTTGCAATAGTTGCATGGGAATCACACCTTATGTGAGGGAGAGGATCTCAAATCAGACAATAAGGAGAAACATGTTTAAAAATTATCTTTGCACTATGGGGAAAGGGCCAAGGAAGGGGAAGGGAGGGGGGAGGTTTTGGTGGAGGGAGGGTATCTATGGTGCATCTTAGAATGGGTACAGGAGATTGCACTAATGTACACAGCTATGATTTAACAATAAAAAAATAAAAATTATCTTTGCAAATCCTCAAGTCACCAAGAGCTACATCCATCAAGCTTAGAAGTCAGAAATTAACTTACTTTTCTCTGCTTGCAGGCAATGGCCTCACCCTTCCAGGTAGCTGTGGTCCCGTAGAAATAAGAGAAAAGAGGGTTTAGCTCTTCCTCCCCCCCATCCCTTCCAAAAGACACGGACATGCAGGCAAACTCAAACTCAGTGTACTTGTACTGTAATCCCACATGTTGTTAAGATAATTGAAATATTTGATTCTGGCACTAGTTTAATTTTTTTTTTTTTTCTTTAAGAGACAGGGTCTCCCCTCTGACACCCAGGCTAGAGTGCAGTAGCTCAGTCATAGCTCACAGCAGCCTCAAACTCCTGGGCTCAAGGGATCCACCTACCTCCACAGGTGGCAGCCACCACTGTGCCCTGCTAATTGTTTTCATTTTTTGTTTGTTTGAGACAGTGCCTCAAGCTATCTCCCTGGGTAGAGTGCCTGGCGTCACAGCTCACAGCAACCTCCAACTCCTGAGCTCAAGCAAGTGTCTTGCTTCAGCCTACCAAATAACTGAGACCATAGGCGCCTGCCACAATGCCCAGCTATTTTTTGGTTGTAGTTATTGTTTGGCAGGCCCGGGCCGGATTCGAACCCTCCAGCTCTGGTGTATGTGGCTGGCGTCTTAGCTGCTTGAGCTACAAACGCCACCTGGTTTTTGTTTTTTTAGAGACAGCGTCCTCACTGGGTTTCCCAGGCTGGTCTCAGGTGATCCTCTGGCCTTAGCCCCTAGAGTCTCCTGGTTGGGATCCCAGGGATGAGCCACCGCGCCTGCCTCCTGTAAGTTTTCTTTTACAGCCATGCTGCAACTAAATATCGCATGTTCATTCATAGTCACTCAGCAAACAGCTATTGAGTACTTTCGGGGCTTCCCAAGGACAAGGATTTTTTTTTTTAATCATGGCACTTATTTGTCTTACGGGAGCTGCTCAGGCCACAGATGCTGAAAGAATACTCGGTGAAACACGGCTTTTGTCTTTTTGCAGTCCGTGTCCTAGTTTTAGACATGGAGAAGTAAACAAAGGTTGGCTCCATCGTGTGCTCGAGGTGTCTAACATTCATGGGGACACTGGGGGAAGAAACTAGCTCTGCCTGGAGGAAGACATAGTCTGCCAGGGAGACACCTGAGCTAGAGCTTGACGTATGCGTGGGAGTTTCCCGGGAAGGAAGGGCATACCAGGTGGGGGGAAGGAGCCCCAAATGATTCTAATGTGTTTCTTTTTGGGGACTCATTAGCATAGTGTTTCAAGTGCTTTGAGCAGAGTAACAAGAGGTAAGAACAGAGAGATAATGCTAATATAGCTAACAGCCCTTGGCCACACAGTGTGTGCTTGGCAGTGTAAGTGAACTTTACTCACCTGAGTTTGGTTAAATCTCTTAAGAAATCCATGAACTGGACCTTGCTGTTCCCACCTTCCAGATTAGAAAGTTGAGGAAAATTTAATTTGTCAAAGATGGTGTAGCTCGTGAGATGACAACTGTTGTGCTATTATAAACCTTGCTTGAATGCTGTGTGAGGAGTTAGTCTGTGGACAGTAGGGAGCCACTGAAGGTAATATGGTCAGGTGCAAGTGTGTAGGATAGATTTAAATACCCCGAGTGGAGGGAGGCCAGCTTAAGAGTCTTCTTGTACTCTTCAGTAGCATGTTTAAGGCCTCAGTTCTGTCCTTGACCTTAAGAGATCGGAGGAAGATATAAGAGGTAGACTCAAGAAATTGTCAGCTGGGTGCAGTGGTTCACACCTATAATCCCAGATACTCGGGAGGCTGAGGCAGGAGGATCACTTGAGGCCAGGAGGTGGAGGCTGCAGTTAGCTGTGATGAGGCTCTTGCATTCCAGCCTGGTAAAGATTAAGGACATGCAATGATGTGCTGGAAGAAAATATCATTCTTTTTTTTTTTTTTTAATTGTCTCCTTTAAAGCCTTGTAGGGCTTTTGTACGTGTGTATACACAATCTTTAAATACAGCCTGGGCATAAAGTTCGTGTAGCCTGAGTCAGCTGACTGGGGCTTCAGTGCTGGTCCTACCACTTTCTAGTAACAAGACCTGCGGCAGGTTACCCTGCCTCTCTGAGCTTTATTCTCTAGGTCATCAGTACAACAGCTGTAATGCTTTCCACCCCAGAGTGGAAGATTAAATAAGATAACCCTGGTGAAGTTCTTGTAAAAAGTTGGCTTAGAGTTAGGTATGCAACAAATATAAATTTCTTGCTTTTCTTATCTTGGTTTATGGAGTTTCAAAAATCCTTATACAGCATGATGTTTATCTTAGTTAAGTTGTTACTTTTTTTTTTTTTTTTTTTTTGGTAGGGACAGGATCTTTCCTGTCACCCAGGCTGGAATACAGCATCTGGGTCATAGTCAACTGCAGCCTCTAACTCCTGTGCTCAAATCATCCTTCCAGTTCAGCCTTCTGAGCAGCTGAAACTATAGGTACGTGCCACCACGCCCAGCTAATTATTTTCTTTGGAGACAAGGTCTCACTATGTTGCCCAGTCTGTTGTTGAACTCTTGGGCTCAAGTAATCTTTTTGCCTTACCTGCTGGAGTGTGGGGACTACCAGCCTGAGCCATTGCACCTGGGCTTTGCTGGATTTTCTCTTGCAGGTTCAGTTCCATGATACCAGCTAATGGTGGTTACTTTCAGATTTAATTCTGTCATTTGTCTTTTTAGTTTAATAATTATAAATGTTATGGGTGGCGCCTGTGGCTCAGTGAGTAGGGCGCCGGCCCCATATACCGAGGTTGATGGGTTCAAACCCAGCCCCAGCCAAACTGCAACAAAAAAATAGCTGGGCATTGTGGCCGGCGCCTGTAGTCCCAGCTACTCGGGAGGCTGAGGCAGGAGAATCATGTAAGCCCAAGAGCTGGAGGTTGCTGTGAGCCATGTGACGTCATGGCACTCTACCGAGGGCGGTAAAGTAAGACTCTGTCTCTACAAAAAAAAAATAATAATTATAAATGTTATTTTGATTTTCCAAAAAGTAAGAAATTTATTTGATTATTTCCCAAGTCACGTAAAAGTCCATTACAGAAAGAAACATAAGCTATTACCATTTTGGTAAAGTTGACCTTGTCCAAACATTTCATTTTGGAAGACCTGAAGCGGGTCTCCCCGCCACCCTGCAGCCGTGTGGGCACTGAATGGGAAGGGAGGAGAGGAGGTTTCTCTTCCATTTGGAATCTTCCCTTCCTGGAGTCATGTGCTAAATGCATATTTATGTCCTTAGAATTAGGTATTTGAAGAGGAAGCATCAATTCCATTGGATTTTTTTGTTCTTCTCATACTCTGTTCGGAGAGAAAAAATATTTTTATACTGAGAAATCGGCCACTTTCAGGGGTTTTAAATCTTGATAGACATTAAAGCACTTTGACACTTGCTAGCTGATGATCAAGTGTATATTTAGTCTGCCAGACTGTGAGCTGAGGATTGGACCAAAGTGTCTTTCTGTGTCACTGGTGCAGGACACAGCCTTGGCACTGACGGGAAGTGGTAAGTCTCTCTTGACTGACTGAAATGTTACTTATGGCTGAATCTCCTGAAATTTAATGAATGCAGATTTATTAACATATCTTGGGAGTTTCTTGCTATACCTTTTAGTTAGAACAGTATGGCTCAGATGAAACATGAATTCAGGCAAAAAAAATACTTTTTTTCACAGGTATACAGAATTGTATCAAGTGGCTTTCTCCAGGCAGAGACAGTGAAAATGTAGGAATCATTCTTCCGGCTTTCCTAGAATTTTTTCCTCGGAGAACAAAGTTTCATTTGTCTCTTAACACCCTGGTGCCAGGGCAGGGCCCCGCCTGAACGGAGACCATGCGGTGTGGGGGGCAGCTGCGTCCAGATTTCCAGTCTTGAGGTTACTACTTTTAGCCAAAAATGAATAGTCGCCTGTTTGTCATGCTCTTTCATATCTCCTCCTCAAATTTAGTCCACTATTCTGTTCCTCCAGAGGTGAAGTCTTTCCCATTTCTTGTCCTCCCCAACCCCCCCGTAACATGGGCTGTGTAAGGAGCTGCTGCCTGTGGTTTCCATTTTCTAGCAACTTCCTGGGCTCTAGACGGACATTGAGCTGGGAAGACGAGGCCAGACACGGTTTGGGTGCGGTGTCCCCAGCTGTGACTCTGAGTTATCCCTAAGGAGTGGGGGATCACCGGGGGTGACAGACCGTGTGGGCTGCTGTCTCCTCTCTCCGTGACGGGTTTGTCTGATTTTTCTGTGGTCAGTTCGTCTTTGGTGAAATGCTCCATTCCTCATTTTATTTCGTTTTAGTCATTATTTCTAAATCAGAAAGTTCTGTGTGCTGAATCACAAGTCTTTGCATTTTCTTCCATTATTTCGGCATTTAGGTTCCTCAACACAAATTATCTGAGAAAAAAATCCTTATTTCTTGACTTCTTATAGGAAGTATTTGCATTAGGGAACTTCAGTATTATTTTTTCTTAAATTCTAGAAAAAGATATGTGTGATGTTGGCTACTTGAAGTTTTCTAAAGATAATTCCTATTTGATGTAAATCGTCTCCTTTTAAAAAGTACGTTGTGTGTCCCCACAGTTGAGGAGCGTTTAGGTTAACCACACACAGTGAGATGTGACCTTACTTTTCAGTTGGAATTTTTTTTTCTTTTTCTTTTGTGAAAATGGTGCCTCTAACAGTTGAAGCTGGAATTCTTTGTTTAAGGATAATATTTGATGCAGTTGAGGGTGTGGTATTATAAACATAATTTCTCACTGGGAGTGGCAGTGTAAATTGATACAGTCTTTCTGGAGAGTAATTTGACCCTATCATCTCACTTTTGGAAGTTTACCCAAAGGAAGTGATCAGAGATGAGGACCATCATGCAGAAGAATCCTCATCATGGTTTTCTGTAAAAATGAAGATTAAAAACCACATGAATATCCAAAAGTCAAGGAATAATCAAATCAGTTGTGGTATTTTAAAAATGTTACAATATTATGGAACCATTAAAAATGACGACTTTGAAGAGAATTTAAGGACAGTTGGGGTGCAGTGGCTCACACCTGTAATCCCAGCTACTTGGGGGGAGGATCACTGGAGGCCAGGGGTTCAAAGCCAGCCCAGGCAAGACAGAGAGACCCAGTCTTTAAAAAAAGAAGAACAAAAATTTAGTCAAGAGGCTGAGACAGGATGATGGCTTGAGCTCAGGAGTTCAAGACTGCACTGAACTCCATCCTGGGCGGCAAAGCAAGACTCATGTCCCATTAAGGGGGGTCGGGGGATGTGGTGAATAAAATCTGATGTATACCAGATACTACATTTATTATTTCTGAGTAAATGGAACATACAATCTTTTAAAATTTTTCTTTGTATGTTCCCATACTTCCCAAATTTCCTTTAGCATGCGTACATAACACTGATGATTAAATGAATGTGTACATGGCGCTAAAATGGGCCTGGCCTCCTAGTGAATGCTCACGTGTGAGCTTTTACTGTGGTTAACATGATATTATTTATAATAAAGAAAATATTTTTTAAACTCACTCTAATTATAATGAAATATTTGTGTAACCAGTTGTTCGCCGTCTGTCCTCTGTAGACTGTGGTCCTGAAAGACCCCATCTGTCCAATGCGCACTTGCTCTAGCACCCAGAGCAGTGGGTAAGGGCTCAGCCAGTGTTGCTTTGGACCCTCTAAGATCAGTTTTCTAATATTTTCACTTATTTCATTTTCCTAGCAGGAAGGTCACCAATGAGAAATCTATTAAGATGTTAGCTGCTCCCTGTTGAGAATTTTATGTTTTTATGAGTGTTGAAATGTCTGTAAAATGAAGAAATTGCATAATGTTAAAAAGGTATGTTGTTAAACCAGAAATATGCTTATTTTATGAAGAAAATAGCACTGTGGTTTCCTTAAATTTTTTTCAAAAGTTATAGTTTTCAAAATTTAGAACATGAAGGGACTCAATAATCAAGATTATGAGAAAGGTACCGTAGGCATTCTCTTTGACTTGTCCTAAGATTACAACTGTAAGCAGGAATATGAACCTTTTTAACAGCCTGGAAGGTGTTCTGGTGGGACAGAAGGAGGGTATGTGCTTACATAAAGATCCAGAATTGTTAAAGGGCATAATTTGAATTTTTAGTTGGTTACAGGGTTGAAGTTCTCTGCCATATACAAAGTTTCTTAACTGCCGTAGTCACTTCCCAAGGCTTGGTCATCAACATCATGGAGAGTCAGGAAACTCAGCAGGAATTACCAGCTGCTGTTTGTAAAGCCAAACGATAAAATGCACTTAATGAAAGTAATGTGCTGACAGCAGTGTTTATTGTTTAAAAAAATAATAATCCTGTTTATTATATCTCTGAGGCAGCTTTGCAGAATGTATCTTAAATACAACAGAGAAAATCAAGGGTAACGTGTTGTTTTTAAAATGTGTGTTTATTTACATGAAATCAATATAAAAAGTTTGAAGAACTCTTTGTCAGAGATCTCACAGAGTTAAACTGGAAACAATTGGAAAGTAGCTATTGTTTTTAGAAATATAAAAAAATTCAGAGGTATGAACTCAGAAAAAACAACTTGGGTCAAATTTAATACCATGAAATCCGGACCTAGTGAACCTCAAAGGACCTTAAAATCCACCTGGTGATTTTTGGAATCTCAGAAACAGTGTTGAAATATCATAGAGTAGAAAATAAGCAGGGAGCTTCATGCAATCAGAACCTCAGAGCCTGTTGTGGGAAGTGGCATTTGGCTAAGCCTGCTGAGCTACTGTAAATGAATGTTAATCTCATTTTATCAGCCTCTTATACTATCTTTGTTGCATAATTGGAATATTTATGGCCCTGTAAATAAGTTTAACGGCGAAATTACGGTGTTTATAGAACTCAAATTCCAAAAAGCACACAGCCCTTTGATGGAAAAGAATTATGTTTAAATGCTACAAAATTCAAAATGTTCTTACCATTTAGCATCCGTCTGCATGTTGAGGGACAAGCATCATTCCCAACCTACGTACCGTGACGAACGGAACAATGTCTGCCAAGATGGGCTTCAAGGACGGGCATATGATTTTGATAATTTGTTGTCTATACAAAAATAGGCACCACCTATAGTATTTTAACTATTTAGGATCAGGTACAATTTAACTCCTTTTCTTAACATGGTTTTCATCATTTTGGTTGGTTACATCTTTTTCTGCTTAGAAATTATTAGTGAAGCTTTTTAAAAATGTGAACGAGGCTATGGAATTTAACAGCTCCTCCTAAAGATGCAATAACATTGAACATGAAAATGATGGCTGGGAACTCTTCTTTAGTTTTGTAAAACGTATTTCATTTTGTGTATGTGTTTTGGAGAAACTTGACTGTTTGCCAATACGTTCTATTTCTTTGCCAACAAACCCATGAAAAGTTTCTTTCTCTTTGGAAAGATTTAAAAGTGTATCATTTTTCTGAAAGGTATCGTCTAATAGAAAAATACATCTTATATTATTAATAGGACCAAAAAGTCCTGTCATTAGAATGAGTCTCAGTTACATCTTCTATTGTTGAAACAGAAGCACGGGCTCCTTTCGTTTTCAAAGGTTACAGTAATATTACAACCTTCTGGTCCCTTGGTGTGGCTTGCCTAACATATTAAATTATCATTTTATTATAGAAAATTATAATGTTATAAAATTAGGAAATTACCCTTTAGTAAAATTTGGGTATAAAACTTATTTTATAGTTTACTTTTTGAGGTTAATTTAGATGCATCTTATCTCCTGGCAGAGGATGCTGGAGCAGTGATTAGAACAGTGAGCTGCAGGCCCAGAGCGTTGAGCCCAAATTCTCAGTGCAGACTCACTTAGTCTACATACCGTAAATACCCCCCAGTATTCAACCACACAGTAACCTCTACCTCAGCACTATTGTTACAGCCGGACCCCCCAACACAGGGACCCCATTGGAATGTGAGACCTGCTGGGCCCAAACAAACCTCATCCAAACCCAGAGTCGCTCTTCTGCTTGACCCCCACGCAGCTGAGGGCTCTACATCATGGGCCATTTTTCTCTTTCTCACTCTCTGGCACCATGCACACCGAGACGCACCTTCAGAGTGTCTCACTGTGGCCAAGTGGTGACTGATGCTTCCCAGGCCTCTCACCAGTCTGTCACTCTTTATCTGCACACTCTTCACTTGCTAGGGTCCCTCTCAAAAATACGAAGGGATGGAGAGCGGGAGGAGGACAGGGGGAGGGGGACACCGTAGAACCCACGTCACTGTGGGCTCGTCTCAGTGCCCGTGACCCCAGAGAACACATGCTGTACATTTGGGGAAGCTGACTGTTTTCTAAACCCTGGTTCTTGGTGCTGATGGTACAATAGTGCTCTATGAAGGTAGCCAGAAGGGCTACCACCGACAACGCTGTCACATCGACTTTCTGGAAACTGTCAGGGCCACACCTTACCTTAGTTGAACTTCAATGGCATTGAGCTCTTGAAATTGTAGGTAGTAATTTTCTGAAGTAGACACGATGGTGTGTGAACATACGCCTGGGCTGGAATATATCAAAGTGCTTGCACGACACGTTACAGATCATCAACGCATTACAGTAAACCATTTAGGGATATCTTGTGATGTATATGGAATAATATTCCTCTGTGACAGTCACAAAGAAAGATATCAGAATTTCATTCGCATAATTATAAATAAGGGAAAAGATCTTACCAGAAATAAATTAATGGTCTGTAGAAGTGGATTAGGTTTTTAGTGGTTACGCATAGTTTAGGGACCAGCGCAGCTAACAGCATGTCGACTGAATCCCAACCCGGGCTCCAATGTCTGCATTCCCACCCCAGCCCTGTGAGCCCAGCAAGTTACTCACCCTCTGTGAGCCTCACTTTTCTTATCTGCAAAATGGCTGTAATAATAGTGCTGAGGTAGAGGTTACTGTGTGGTTGAATATGACAATTCATGTAAAGCCCTGAGGCTGCCAGTGTTTTTTAACCAGTCTTCATCTTCGACGTCTATAGGTTAATTTTTCAGTGTAGTAACACTTTTGGAAAGAAATGACTCCCTTCACTGTATCCATAACTGCTGTATTTGAACACTGTGTGTGCGTAGTTCTAATTTAACCTATTTCTTCCCTATGTTTTATACATGTTAATTTACTCCTCTGGAAAATCCTTCTTCAATTAAAAGTTAGTTCTAATTTTTAAACACTTACAATTCAGAAGTAGACTTAAAGTTTAAAATAAATTAGTAAAACCCTAGTAAGATAATAAGCAAACTATATTAAAACTCTACAATATGATTGTTAGAAAATACATTATATAAAAATTAGTATAGAAAATACATGAAAACTTAGAATGTAGGTTGTATATACAGCAGGAAGTAATGAAATTAATATGTACATGTTAAGATGAATAAACACCTATATTATAGTGTTAAGATTAGGGATGGCTTTTCTATTCCCTCTACTCTGTAATGTTTATAATGCTGCTATAAAGTTTTTATGATTTAAAAAATTTAAAAGACTAAACAATAAGTTATTCATTCTTTTTTTTGTTTGTTTTGAGACAGAGTCTCACTCTGTCACCCTGAGTAGAGTGCTGTGCCATCATAGCTCACAGCAACCTCAAACTCTTGGGTTCAAGTGATCTTCCTGCCTCAGCCATCTGAGTATCTGGGTCTACAGGCACCCGCCATAACACCTGGCTAGTTTTTCTATTTTTAGCAGAGACAGGGTCTCACTCTTGCTCAGGCTGGTCTTCGACTCCTGGGCTCAAGGGATCTTCCCATCTTAGCCTCACACAGTTTTGGGATTACAGGCGTGAGCCACCATGTCTGGCTAAGTTATTCATTCAAATCACACAGAATGATAGACAGATTGAAAAGTCAGATTGAATCTAAGTATGTCTTTTATTATAGATAGCAAACATATTGAATTTAGTTATAAAATGCTAATTAAAATCAAGTAGCTGCTTTGTAAATTAACTAACTTCCTGGGCAGCTAAGAACAAACAGGGACTCTCAGTTTCATCTTTAGTTCCCCAAATATTAATTAGCCAGCTACAAAGAGCCGAGCACGTTACCTTGAAACTCAGCCGGTGACATGCCGTGGACATTTCAGAAAGGAACTTCTCAAGGCTGGTGAGAATTCAGCAGCACAATTCTGTGACCTGTGGGGGGATCCCTGGAGATCGCCCTGGTTCTTGAAGCTTGTGTGGACAGTCCAGTCACAGGGCAGAAGGAGCAGATCTGGTTCTTTCGGAGACTGCAGGTCTCCCCTTCACCAGGACACCTGCCTGGCAGGCCCTGCAGGCCCCCCGTCCCCTGACCCCATTATTCCCACTTAGGGTCAGGCCCACAGGGACCTTTCTCCTTTAATGCTGAATGTCTTCATTTTCCTGAAGTTTTGAAAGCAGAATGAAAGATTCAACAGCGTGGTGTGGTTGAACTCAGGGCCTTACTAATGCAGAATTGTTTCTAGGTTACAGATGGGCCCTGTCCTTGGCCCACCCTGGGGCAACCCCAGAGTTTCTCCCGAAACCAAACACTATTTTTTTTACAATAGCAAAAGTATTGTAAAAGCATGAAAGTGAGAAGAAAACCCATTTTTTCGGTTTGTTTGAAGAGGCCCATATGGTAGATTCTGACACATATCATGTAGCAAATGTTCTTGTCCTTATAACCAAACTTCCTCCTAAATCAAAAGTTGTTTTTTTTTTCATAAATATTCTGACTAAAAGTGGATGACATTTTGCATATACAAAATTGTCGAACACGTAAAAATGCCTCTGGTACCGGAATCAGCATTCACGCCAACAGCCCTACCCAAGACTTGCTCCCCACTGCCAAGGCACGCCTCTATTTTGATACTTCCTTTAAAGGGAAATCCTTCTGAATCCATACGATAAGGGCGGAGAGCCTTAGTCACCGAGATTTTTACATGTCATAGTTGAATTCATTGTTAGTTGTCATCCCCACATTATTTGAGTAGATTTAAAAACATTTATTCAGGCTGGGTGAGGTGGCTCACGCCTGTAACCCCAGCACTCTGGAGGCCGAGACAGGTGGATTTCCTGAGCTCAGGAGTTTGAGAGCAGCCTGAGCAGGAGCGAGACCGTATCTCTACTAAAAATGGAAAAACTAGCTGGGCGCTGTGGCAGGCACCTGTGGCCCCAGCTACTCGGGAGCTGAGGTGGGAGGCTGAGGCGGGAGTATCACCTGAGCCCAGGAGATGCAGGTTGCTGTGCACTGTGATGACCCCACAGCCCTCTGCCTGTGGCCACAGAATAAAATCTGTCTCAAACACACACACTCACCCCATAAAACATTTATTTACTCATTTGGGACACCATAATTATCTATCTTTCTGGGGTACAGTTCAATGTTTCAATACCTATCTACGTCTCACAATGACCCAGCCAGGCAGCTGGTGTCCGGTCTCCTCACTGCACTGACCGTCCTTGTGATGAGAGCTCGCAGAGGTAGTTATTTTGTAACATATAGTATTTCACTGTTAACACTATCACCCTGCTGTGCAAATGAACAGCCAGTTTATTTCTCCTCCTAATTGTAACTTTGTACCCATTAACCAACCTCTCCCACCCACCCCCACCACAGTCATAAACAACCCTGCAGAGCTGGAGGTTGCTATGAGCTAGGGCACCATGGCAGAGTGAGACTGTCTCAAAAAAATAAAAAAACTTGCTGAATGAACAAATGTGTTAAATACCACAGTTCTTAGTCACAGGTAACTGAAATGAGAGAAATGAAGTGGAAGGGTGTCTGTGTGACGGTCACTCAGTATTCATTTACTAATCATTCATGGGCTTCCTCTGCTGTCCCCATGCACCTTCTCCCCGGCTGGCCCTGGCCTTGCCCCTCTGTCTCTCTGAGACGGCTGCAGGTCACCCCATGCACCTTCTCCCCAGCTGGCCCTGGCCTCTCCCCTCCCGTCTCTCTGAGATGGCTGCAGGTCACCCCATGCACCTTCTCCCCGGCTGGCCCTGGTCTCGCCCCTCTGTCTCTCTGAGACAGCTGCAGGTCACCCCATGCACCTTCTCCCCAGCTGGCCCTGGCCTCTCCCCTCCCGTCTTTCTGAGACGGCTGCAGGTCACCCATGCACCTTCTCCCTGGCTGGCCCTGGCCTCTCCCCTCCTGTCTCTCTGAGACGGCTTCAGGTCACCCCATGCACCTTCTCCCCAGCTGGCCCTGGCCTCTCCCCTCCCGTCTCTCTGAGACGGCTGCAGGTCACCCCATGCACCTTCTCCCCGGCTGGCCCTGGCCTCTCCCCTCCCGTCTCTCTGAGACGGCTGCAGGTCACCCCATGCACCTTCTCCCCAGCTGGCCCTGGCCTCTCCCCTCCTGTCTCTCTGAGACGGCTGCAGGTCACCCATGCACCTTCTCCCTGGCTGGCCCTGGCCTCTCCCCTCCTGTCTCTCTGAGACGGCTTCAGGTCACCCCATGCACCTTCTCCCCAGCTGGCCCTGGCCTCTCCCCTCCTGTCTCTCTGAGACGGCTGCAGGTCACCCATGCACCTTCTCCCTGGCTGGCCCTGGCCTCTCCCCTCCCGTCTCTCTGAGACGGCTTCAGGTCACCCCATGCACCTTCTCCCCAGCTGGCCCTGGCCTCTCCCCTCCCGTCTCTCTGAGATGGCTGCAGGTCACCCATGCACCTTCTCCCCGGCTGGCCCTGGCCTCGCCCCTCTCTCTCTCTGAGACGGCTGCAGGTCACCCATGCACCTTCTCCCAGGCTGGCCCTGGCCTCGCCCCTCTGTCTCTCTGAGACGGCTGCAGGTCACCCATGCACCTTCTCCCCGGCTGGCCCTGGCCTCACCCCTCTGTCTCTCTGAGACGGCTGCAGGTCACCCATGCACCTTCTCCCCGGCTGGCCCTGGCCTCACCCCTCTGTCTCTCTGAGACGGCTGCAGGTCACATTCAGATGTGTCTTGACTGCAGGTATTTCTGGTATCCCTCAGGCCCCAATATCTGACCTAGGGGTGGAGAAGAAAAACTCAGCATTAATCCTAGATCACCTCTCTGCTATCCAACTCCAAGAAGCCATTGCCGTCTTTACCAGAACGGAGTGAAGCCGTTTGTTTGGGAAGGATCATGCTCAGACCTTAGGAACAGATGTGACATAGAGGAAGGCTGAAAGACGGCGGAAGGCAAAGGCAGGTGAGTGGAGAGTCTGCACAGAGGTTCCCAAGGTGTCTGCTTTCTTTCCTTCGTGCCACCAGCTGCCGTAGCCACTAGCAAAATTTGTTTTTGTTCCACAGTAGAAAAAACACCCATGTGAATTATGAAGGTGGCCGTCTTTGATTGTGTGGAGCTATGTAGAGGAACAAATGGTGTGAGCTGTGTGAGGTGAATCTGGGCTGTGGCCTCGGCCCCCGGCCTTCACCCACTTTCCCTGACTGTGGGAGGACCTGGGATGAGGCCCTGCAGGCCTCCCTGAGCCCCCATCACCTGGGGCCTGCGGGCTCCGTGAGGCCGGCAGTTTCACTCTCAGCCTCCAGCCAGAGCCCTGCCCCCCCCCCCCCATGGTCTCTGCCTGGTCCGTTCCTGTCCTCCCCACCGGGCTCTGCACAGAGCTGGTTCCATTGTGAGTTAAAGCCCCTTCCCCAGACTGCTCCTTCCCACGCATGTTCCCCAGCCCAAAGGAGGGCACGCGGCCTGAGGCTGGCACACGTCCAGCCTGAGTCTGGCTCTGTAGGAAACTCTGCGTCTCCCAAACTGCGAGTGGGGAGAGGCCTGGCCGAGCCCTGCAGTGCTGACCCCAGGCACCTTCTTTTCATTCCCCTATGGAAGCCCTTTCTCTTCAGGGCTTCGGCCACCTGCCAGATTCCACCGGCTCTCCATCCTTGTGACTCACAGTCATAGTTCTGCGTCATTGCTGCTCACTGTGCAGGCCTCTGTGACCTCCCCCGTAGAAGCCTCACGGCCAAGTCCAGTGGACTTCACCGCCACACCTGCGCTCTTGCTGTGCCAGGAGGCTCCTCCCTCCCTCCCTGCCAGTCCTTCCAGCTCCCCGGCACATCTACCCTGCAGGAGACCCACGCGATCCCTTCCTGCCCTCCACACCACAGGACCACGAGATCACCCATTTCTCTTGCATCAAAGCCCATCACTCCCTCCTCCAAACCACTTCTGTGTCCGGTCCGTATTTTCTTACTCTGGGCTTGTTGGCCTGAAGCTGGTGCAGATTCCTCCTGGTCTGGACCCCTTTGGATCCCTTCACCTGGCAAGGATCTCCACATGGCATGGGGGATACTTTGTTGGACTGGTTGAAACTGTTGATGAGTTATTAACATTTGAAATGTATTAGTACATTCAGGAAAGAATATTGGCAAAGGAGGTAAATCTGTGCCTCTCTTAAAAAGAAAAAGTATACTGTAGCTAGAAGATTCCTTTCCCAAATTCAGTCATGTAACTTAAAAAAAAAAAAAACAAAGTAATATATGCATATAACTTAAGGATAAAACAGATAAACAGGCTTGTAATGAAAAGCCGTCATCCTCTCCTTCCTCACCTTGAGCTACAGGGTCAACCATTTTTAAATGTTCTATTTTTAGTTTTTTGTGTGGTTACTGCCTTATCTCTAAATAATATCGTTTAATCTCCAACAGGGTTAGTGAAAAACAGCTCCTAAGAATGATGAAGTGTCACAACATATGTAATACTGAGTCATTGTTACCAACGTCATTTTGAAATTAATTACAAAATATTCCAGACGAGTGCCTAAAAGTCACGATGTTACTGAATCGAAACGTTCATCTCTCACTTTCTTTACCTGTTTGTGATAGGAAGGCAGTGCTTTTGAGATGCTTGTATAGTTTAATAGAATAAAAGAGGTGGTTTCTATCCCCACCCTCTCCTCTCTCAGGAGGTTGTATCCCCACACAGTGTGCAAAGTGTCAACCTCTGGTTCAAAGCCCTGATAATCAGCACTGCCTGGAGCCCTTTAAAGCTGTAGCGGACTGTGTCTTTGAATCCTGTCCCCTAAGCCCCTTGGAAAGTGGCTGTGCTGTTTGTCCTCTTGGCTGGGGTCATAAGAGATGTTACTGAGGGAGGCGTCGTTTTTAAAGAAGGACAGACCTGGATCGCTCAATTCAGTGCAAAATGGCTGCCTGTAGTTGAAAATAAGTTGGTAGGTAGAGACTTCAGCGCATTTAATTAGAAGTACTGTGCTAAAAAAATTGCAGCAATTATATGTTATTAACCTAAGTGGTACCGAGACTTTGAAGTTGTTTGCGGTGTCCCATTATTTTCCTTGATTGCATGCCATCTGATAGAGCCGGGCTGCCCAGTAATGAAGGTATTTAGAAAAAGAGCAACATAGTGAGTCTAGATAGAAAATCAGGATCTTTGGAGTTCTGTGCTGTGTGTTCTAAGCTATTGCTAAATGAATACAAGTTTTTGCTGCTGTAGTTCCTTTGACTGTGATTATGCAGTTTTCCCTTACCCGTCTCGCAATCACACGTTGTTAGTTTATTGGAAAATACACGCTGTGTATGTCAACTAAAAACAGGAGGGCATTTGGGAGCTTAAAGGGGGGAGTTTTTATTTCAAGCTGAAACAAAGGAGTAGGGAAATTGAAGGTCTGAGGAGACCTGTGCAGGTTCCCTTATCACAAGAAAACCAAGCCTTGCAGACACAGGACTTAGTTGTCCCTGTATGTGTGGGAAGCGGCGGGGGCCATCCTGGCTTAGAAGAGACCAGGATATACTTTTCTGTATTAATAATTCTGCAAGGTGGCAAGGGTTTCAATGAAAAGACTAAAATAAGCTTCTGGATCTGATTGTATCTTTGAAAGCTGTTCCCAGCTACAGTTACAAGTAGAAAAGGTTTACTGACACTGTGATATACCTGACAGCTAGAAAATGACAGCTAAAAATGGTGAAGAATCAGTGGTCCAATCCCTTCATTCTACAGAAAAAAAACCAAAAACAAAAACAAACCAACAACCAACTAGAGAGGTCAAGTGAGTTGCCCCAAGTTCCTTCTAAGCAACTTTGGACACATCTCTGTACAACTAAGTCTGCTGCATTTTTTTATGAGATTTGAACATCTTGGTCCATTTTAAGGTTCACCGTTCTTTAGAACTTTGTTACTGTAGCCACATTGGAGTTGTTACAGAGTCTCCCTGTTGTGTTAGCACACAAAGCTTTCATTTGTTTGCAGAAGTAAGCATTTGCTGAGCACTCTCTATGTGCAAGATACTCTGCTGGTTTTTAAGACAGAGCTGCGTAGCTTAGTAAAAACGTCAGTGTTCAAACCAAGACTAGAGCTTTCTTTGGCTCCTTCTGACCACTAGCTTATCCCATGTAGGCACTATCAGGCCGTCACAGAAAATAATTTCTTGCTACACATGCAGAAAGCGTGGTTGAAAAAGTTGATGGAACTCTCAGCCCTGTGCTGTCTAGTACAGTAGCGATAGCCACATTGTCTATTTAAATTAGAATTTAAATTATGTGTTATTAAAAATTTAGTTCCTGGGCGGCGCCTGTGGCTCAGTGAGTAGGGCACCGGCCCCATATACCGAGGGTGGCGGGTTCAAACCCAGCCCCGGCCAAACTGCAACAAAAAAATAGCCGGGCGTTGTGGCTGGCGCCTGTAGTCCCAGCTACTTGGGAGGCTGAGTCAAGAGAATCGCCTAAGTCCAAGGATTTGGAGGTTGCTGTGAGCCGTGTGACGCCACAGCACTCGACCCCAGGGCGGTACAGTGAGACTCTGTCTCTACAAAAAAAAAAAAAATTTAGTTATTTAGCCACACAACCAATTTGGGGCATGTTTTCAGGAGAGCAAATATACAACATTACCATTATAGAAAGGTCTTTCAGGGAAAGTGTGCTGTTCTGTGCCTCTGTATGGCAACGTCTCTACGGGATGCAAAGACCAGAATTTGAACTCCGCACTCACCACTCACCTTGTCATATAAGCCATAAGGTCTCAGGTGGTCCTTTAATTTAAAACTTCTGTTTACTTTTGGGTAAAATCAGATAACATCCCCTATGATGTCCGTGAAATGTTTCACATTATATCCAAAGCGCTTAAATAGACAAAGTCACGTGGGACTTGCCCGTGTCACATGTGCTGTGGGCTGCAGGGCCGCCCTGGCTAGAAGGGTCTGCAATGTGCTTTTCCGAATTAATAACGTTGCAAGGTGGTAGATGTGGTTAATGACTGAAGGTATTTTCACCCAGAGGTCCTGGGCCTCTGGGGCTTCATGGGGACTCCTTAACCCTGTGGACGCGTTCTGCCCCCTGCAGCCTGGGGGTGCCTTGTTTATCAGCGAGACTTTGTGGTTTGTCCTGTGCTCCGTCCTGTGCTCTCACGAGACTTGGCCCGTGCTCCGTCCTGTGCTCTCACGAGACTTGGCCCGTGCTCCGTCCTGTGCTCTCACGAGACTTGGCCCGTGCTCGGTCCTGTGCTCTCACGAGACTTGGCCCGTGCTCCGTCCTGTGCTCTCACGAGACTGGCCCGTGCTCGGTCCTGTCCTCTCACGAGACTTGGCCCGTGCTCGGTCCTGTGCTCTCACGAGACGTGGTGTGGTGTCGTGGCTGGGCTGTGGGTTTGGAGACAGTTCTGCTACAACACACATGGTGTGACTATGATACGCCTGACCTTGTCTTCCCACCCGTACATGGGGCAGGGTATAAATAAACGAGTCTGTGTCGTAGAGTGAGCTAACCTGTAACCACGCTTCTCCCAGCGCCTAGGCCTCAGGAAGTGCTCTGCAAATTGTTCTTGTTGTCAATAGTAAGAGGCAGTTTAACAAATTATCAGGTAGGAGTGCAAAGCCCAGCCTAGGCCTGGAGCGCTGATGGAGAGAAGGTGCTGCTCTGGCACAGGCTGGGGGCTCCAAGCATGAGAGAAGGGAAGGGGAGTCCCAGGTGGGAGCAGGTGTGAGAACACGGGAGGCAGCGCAGAGCAGAGGCCTTAGGGGAAGGGTGACTCCCAAGCGAGCAGTGGCCGAGCCATCTCACATGTGCAGCTGGGCTTCGTGCCTCTCCCTGTCTGAGTCTCCTGGCGTATGGTGCCTCTACCTGGGCTGTGATGTTCACATCAATACGAGGGAGCAGTCAGGACAGATTTCAAGTTGAAACAAATGAGTAGGGAAATTGAAGGTCTGAGGAGAACTGTGCGGGTTCCCTTATCACAAGAAAACCAGGCCTTGCAGACAGGCCCTGAGGTCAGCATCAGGGTCTTTCCTGGTTGAGACCTTTGGAGCCGCGTAGACCTGGCTCTTTTGCAGCCAGGAGCTTTATCAGCCTGAAAAGCATCGCTACAAGGCTGTGCTGCCCCACGAGGGCCACTTGGTCAGAAGTGAGGCCTGTTCCTGACCCTGTACTGTCTCAGCACCACATCAGACGTTTTGAGGTTTAGCAGATGTGGGCTTCCTCACTCTGTCTGCGATTGACAGACTTGGGAACGGCCGTGCCAGTCTTCCTCCATGTTCCTGTCCTCTGTCCAGGTCTCTCCAGCAGATCAACGCCCAGGAGAGCAGACAGGTAACCCCCCGTTTCAGGCAGCCTGGGTAAGAGACCACAGAGTGTGCAGAGGGCATCCTGAGACCTGAGGGTGTGTGAGCTCTACGTATCTAAACCCACAACTAAGCTTCAGCCAACTGTGGCCACGTGGGAATACAGAGTTAGTAAATCTAGATGGGTTTTGTTGTTGTTGTTTGAGACTCTAATCTCACTTTGTTGCCCTGGGTAGAGTGCCGTGGCAGCACAGAGTTTGAAATAAACCTGAAACTCTTGGGCTCAAGCAATCCTCTTACCTCAGCCTCCCAAGGAGCTGGGACTGCAGGCGCCCAGCTAGTTTTTCTGTGTTTAGTAGAGACAGAGTCTCACTCTTGTTCAGGCTGGTCTCAAACTTATGAGCTCTGGCAGTCCACCAGTCTCAGCCTCCCAGAGTGCTGAGCTCCCATGCCCAGCTGGGAAATCTAGGTGTTTATGTGAAATTTCCAAATGCCCAATATTGGCTTAATTTTTATTTCAAACTCTGTATATACCAGACAGATATGTACGTGGGTAGGAGCTGGCTCAGGGCCACCACTATGTGCTTCTTAAAGTAACATTCCCAGTGTCTTCTGCAGAATGCTAAGCCCGTGAGTTGTTACTATGGAATGACTTGAAAAGAAGGTTCGGTATTAATAAATTTGGGTAGTAAAATAAATTTGGGAAGCCTTGCTTCTGAGACCAAATACATTTAGAAAATACTTCATACTGGATTTGATTCCCAAAATTTATTTCTTTGGGCCAGGTGCAGTGGCTCATGTCTGTACTCCCCGCATTCAGGGAGGCTGAGGCAGGAGGATCCCTTGAGCTCAGGAGCTGGAGACCAGTCTGAACAAGAGACCCCTGTCTCTACTGAAAGTAGAAAAACTAACTGTGTGGGTGCCTGTAGTCCCAGCTACTCTGGAGGCTGAGGCAGGAGAATCACTGGACCCCAGGAGTTCTCTCTAGCCTGAGGCAACAAAATGACACTCTGTCTCAAAAAAAAAAAAAGAGAGAGAGAGAGAATCTTATTCTTCTTGGGACCATGGGATGCAAGCGTCAGGGCTGTGGAAAGTGGAGTGAGAGTGGACTGATCTTTATACATTACATATAAACAGAATCTTAGCTGACATTCAGGAGGAAATAGTCAGGTTAAGCTCATGTAATCCTTTTGTAATGCAAATGGAGCCCTTTGAATTCTCCATATTGACAAAGTCAGAGTTTAAAAAGTTCTCATCACCTGAAACCTATTGCTGGAGCACATGTATGTACTGTTTGATGTGGTTTCTGTAGGAATATACATTGAGAGGATTGCTTTTGTCTGGGAATCAGGCTAACGAGCTGGCAGAAGGGCGCGTCCAGGCAGGTGCAGGGCGGGTCACGCAGCCTGAGACCAGAGCGGCTGGGGCAGCTCTTACGGGAACGATGTTTGGACGTGTCACCTGTACTCCCAACTTCCTACCCCTCCGTTAGGATTATGGCGTGGTTACTTGGAACAAAGGAATATTTTCACTCTCATCAATGAAATCTGCCCATAGTCAATGGCAGGAGCTAAAAAAAAATCCCTTGAAGAGGAATCAGTGAGACTTTTACTCAGGCAGTGACTGTAAGGTGCTCGCCAGAATTCCTTAGGGAACAAACTGAGTTCCCCTTGCCTGCTAGTCAGGGTCTTCACTAGCAGGAGTCCCCGGGGCTATTGACATCGGTGCTCCTCCACTTAGCAAATATTCCTGCATTAGATTCGTTTAGTCGCATTTCCAAGCATCTTCATGCAGAGGCTGAAATTCAGTTTGGGAACACAGCCATTAATACAACTCTTTCTAGGGGTTTCATTCTGGTGAGCATTTGGATTTGGGGAGGGAGGTAGATTTTCTTTCCTTGATGTTTTTCAAAGGCATTTCTGGGTATTAATATAGAAATCAGAGAAGGAACGGAACAGAAGCCCCACTCCCCCGAAGCTGAGAAAGGAGAGTCTGAGCACAGAGCGGGGCGCTTGCTCCTTCGGCACAGCTGTCTCGCTGCAGTGCCGGAGCCCAGGTCAGTTTATGCTGACCTGGTGTCCAGCCAAAGCTCGTCCTGCAGACTGCTGGGGGAAGGAAGAACTTCCTGTGAAATACAGCTGATGTTGGTCTTTCAAAATGCACAGAATGCAAAGCTGCAGGCGTGACGCACACTGGCAGGGGGGACTCCAACAGGACTTCCTGGGCAGGAAGGGAAGCTTACTGGAAGCTTTTAATTCACTCGGAAAAGCGGAGACAGTGTGGCTGAGAGCTGGGTTTCCCAGTTTCAGAATCTGAGATAATACCAGCAATTCAGGACATCTGTGACTTCATTGTAACTGGTCATGTTGTTATCTTGAATGAGAACAGTTTCCCCTAAACATTTAATGTATTCACTTCTGGAAATTTAAAAATGTAATTCTGCCAGATAGAGTGGGAACTTCACTGAGCACTTCAGTGTCTGCTCCAGTACGGCAAATTTCCTCGAAATAAAAATTTTTTAAATGCCGTGTTTTAAACTGGATGTGTTTCTGAGACTTTTAGGAGGTTTATGTTACATAAATATGGAACTGAAGGAGACAGGAAAAACTAATTCAGTCTGGAATCATTTGAAGTAACAGTGGAAATCAAGAGTCAAAGCAACAGTTAAGAGATTATTAAACATACATTGATATTATTTTGGTTAATCTCTCTTTTTTTTTTTTTTTTTTGTAGAGACAGAGTCTCACTGTACCGCCCTCGGGTAGAGTGCTGTGGCGTCACACGACTCACAGCAACCTTTAACTCTTGGGCTTACGCAATTCTCTTGCCTCAGCCTCCTGAGTAGCTGGGACTACAGGCACCCGTCACAATGCCCGGCTATTTTTTTGTTGCAGTTTGGCCGGGGCTGGGTTTGAACCCGCCACCCTCGGCATATGGGGCCGGCGCCCTACTCACTGAGCCACAGGCGCCGCCCTGGTTAATCTCTTTATATTCATATTTCCATTGTTAGATACTGTTTTAAATTTTTTAAAAGGCCAAGTGCCATGGCTCATACTTATAATCCCAGGACTTAGGGAGGTCGAGGCAAAAGGATTGCTTGAGACCAGGAGCTCAAGACCAGCCTTGGTAATATAGTGAGAGCTCATCTGTACAGCAAACAGAACAAATCAGCCAGACATGGTAGCGCACACCTGTAGTCTCAGCTACTGGGGAGGCCATGGCAGGAGGATCGCATGAGCCCAGTAGTCAGAGGCCGTAGTGAGCTGTGATTGGGCCATTGCACTCTAGCCTGGGTGACAAATGGAGACTGTGTCTCAAAAGAAAAAAAAAAGAAAAAAGAAATTTAACATAAAGAAAACATATAAGTAAGTTTGAATGCCCATCCACCTTTTGACAATTGGATGCTACAGAAGCCTTACCTACTTGACTGTTGTTGCAAATCAGATCAGCTAAGTGGTTATTGGAAGAGGGTTGACACATATTCCATTTCCTTCCTTCCTTCCCCGTGTTGTTGGTAAGTTTCACTAGTGTTTTTGCCAACTTATTTAGAATCAGCTGAGTTACCATGATTACATTAAAATCACTAAAGGATTATATGCTATATCTTAAAACTTCTTGAGAATGAAGTTTGCTTTCTCAAAATTAGAACCAAGGGTGCTACATGATAGGAACATTGCAAGTGACATGTTTGTGTACACGTGATTTTTATTAATCTCTATATTCTGTATGTTCATAAGAGTTTAAATAGGAACTGTGGAGTGAGACCTTATATAATAGACCTTAAAAATATCTTTGTCCCAGTATGTCAGACTTTATAAATAACTCAATAATGTGGGGCGCTGAACCCGGCACAGAGGAGGTGTCGGTGTCAAAGCACTCTGTCATCTCTGCAGAGCTGGTAACAGGTTTGTGTCTTTGTCGATTTTATTTTGGGGATAGGGAGGCAGGTTGGGGAACAAACACGTAATAAATGATGGTCTAAACCAACACAGATACCCTGACACCCCCAGTGGATCGTCTCCCCTCTTGTTTGGTAATAGTAGGGTCTGTGTCTGCAGTTAAGGACTAAGCACTGCTCTGTATACCCATTCCCCTGTGTTTTCTTTCCTAATTAGAAATAAACTGTAGCTTATGCCTGTAATTCCAACACTTAGGGAACCTAAGTGGTAAGGATTGCTTGAGGCCAGGAGTTCTAGACCAGCCTGAGCATGAGTAAGACCCCATCTCTACAAAAAAATGGAAAATTTCTCTGGGTGTGGCGGTACCTGCCTGTTGTCCCAGCTACTTAGGAGGCTGAGGCAGGAGGATCACTTGACCCTAGGAATCAAGGTTGCTGTGAACTGTGATGAGGCTAGGGCACTCTAGCCAAGGTGATAGAGGGAGACCCTGTCTCAAGTAGATAGGTAAATAGACAAACTACATTACAAAGACGTTATTATTACATTACGAAGACGTTATTATTGCGAGTTTTTGCACTATCAAGCCTAAGTAAGAAATCAGACTAAAGAAGAGGCTGAAAGATAGGCTGTGGTGCCGAGACGCGTCTATTTGAGGATGTTTATAGACTGTGAACTCTTGACTACACTCTTGCCCTTTTTGTTTTCCTAAATTAGAGACAGCTGTGGCCTGCTGGTTTGGGCTGTTGTTACTTGCCAGGCGTTTGAAAGCATGGGTGCCAGTTACTGTCTAGATGCTAAGGATTCAGAGATGAACATGCTGAAGGGTCTTGCCCTGGACAGATCTCGTAGCTGCTCCTCCAAAGCGCTATTCGAAGTATGGCTCGTTCTTTCCTCTCCACGCTGAGCGATGAGGAAGCCTGGGAAAAATTATTACAGCAGTAGGTAAACTGATACAGAAAGAACAGACCATTCTCACGCTAGTCTCATGCTTATGGACATTTATTTTCCCCAGTTCTCCAAAATGTGAACCCCCCTGGTTGTGTGGCCCTGTCTGGGCTTGTTGTGGGACACTTGTGCCGAGCTGTCCCCCTTCCCCTGTGGTCTGCACTGCACTTGTGCTGCACGGCTGAGCAAAACCTCACTTTGTCACAGCACAGTGACACTTCTTCCAGCTTGTTCTTGCTCAGCCCTTGAACTCTAAATTAGAATTACATAAACCCCCGTAAGTTGCTGAAGTTTATTTTAACATTATCTTTATGCAATAAGTCACCTAACAGTGTTCTTCATAAAAGTTTTAACCAAGGATTGGTAGCTTGTTGGATTTAGATTGGAAACACTTCTTTGTGTCTTTATGGTGTTTGAAAAATTAAGAGGGTTCACGTAAGTTCAGAGTAGTTTGAAATAACCTCCACAATTTAATGAATTTGAGGGGAAAGTAAATGAATGAGCTCATTTTCAAAGAGCCATGGAAAAGGCAGATAAAAACTGCAGTAATGACAAGGGCTGTAGGAAAGTTCTCTGTGTCTCTCTGGGCAGGTCCCAAGAGCAGCATTAACTTTGCAGCTGTCTCTAGCGGGTGGCTGCCACCATCACCCTGATTTTGCAGGTGAGGAAACTGCAACACAAAGACAGCAGACAGCTGGATCTCCAGGTGTCATGGGCCACACGGTCACAGACCGTGGAACGGGGATCTGAGCCTGCGTGGCCGACTGCAGGCGCCTGTAACTACCGTGCCCTCCTGCCTCTGCCGGGGGCTGAGGGTCTGTTCCAAAGTCCTCCCTAAAATGATGAACCAGAATAGGGTGCAAAGCAGCCGAGTCCGTTTTTAATGTGTGAAAGTGAAGCGGCGGCTTATTTTTCTTCCTATTTTTTCAGTTTGCATTTAACTTGATTCTAAACTTTGAAACCAAACATAGCTGCAGGAAGCAGTCTGCACAAATCTGCTTAAAGTTAGTTTGCATGTTTATTATTATTATTTTTGAGACAGAGTCTCACTTTGTCACCCCCAGTAGAGTGTCGTGACATTATAGCTCACAGCACCCTCCAACTGTTGGGCTTAAGTGATCCTCTTGCCTCAGCCTCCCAAGTAGCTGGGACTACAGGCGACCACCTCAACACCCGGCTATTTTTAGAGACAAGGTCTTACTGTAGCTCGGGCTGGTCTCTAGTTCATGATCTCAGGTGACCCATACACCTTGGCCTCCCAGAGTGCTAGGATTACAAGTGTGAGCCACCTCGCCCAGCCTCATGTTTATATTATTCTGATTAACAACTCTCTATTTTTGTCACACTTGCTCATTTCCTAGGGTCATGGCAACGTCATTCTTCTGAGCTTGACTGAACTGTCCACTTCCTCTGGACCATGTCTGCGCTTGCCACGCTGTCACTGGTTGTGTCTGTTGTTTTGGTCATGACCTTCCCACTAGGTTACATGTATTTTAAGTATAGCACAGTCCTTTATTTTATTATATGTGTAACCTAAGACAGCATATAGGACAGTCATTTTTACAAAGTATTTTTTAATAAACACGACATCTATTTATAATACACACATATTCAGATGAAACTATTATAGATGTATACAGAACATGTGTGTCTAAACATTTTTTTTATTTTGAAAAACTTCAAGCATACTCAAAAGTAGAGAAATAGTATAATGAGTCCCGTGTAACCATAATCAGCTTCAACCACTCTAATATTCATTTTTTTAACTGTGAAGTGTGCCAGGCATGGTGGCTCACACCTGTAATCCCAGCACTCTGGGAAGCCAAGGTGGGTGGATTGCTTGAACCCAGGAGTTCAAGACCAGCCTGAAAAAGAGCAAGACCCATCTCTACTAAAAATAGAAAAATTAACTAGACTTTGTGGCAGGCACTTGTAGTACCAGCTACTCAGGTGGCTGAGGCAAGAGGATTGCTTGAACCTGAGAGTTTCAGGTTGCTGTGAGCTGTGATCCCACAGCACTCTACCCAGGTCGACAGAGTGAGACTCTGTCTAAAAAATAAATAAATTCTGAAATATACATAACGAATACTTTCATACCATATATATATATGATGGAGAACGTGAACTCCATATTATGATCACTTGGCTTAAGAAATTAAATTTTGGAGGGACTTTATACAATCAATGTAAACTAATTCTTTGTATCCTCAATGAATCCCAAACAATAACAAAAATAAAATAAATAAAAGTCAGAGTCACCAGGCCCATGGAGGAACGATGACTTACAGCCCTGGAAATACAGAATGAAGTGAGACAACTGATAGATAAAATCATGTCAAAATTAATAAAGTCTATCCTCAGCACAAAGACACCAGAATAAAATAGGAAGGAAAACAACGCCTGGGAAACCTACCCTATTTCCCCGAAAATAAGACATCCTCCGAAAATAAGACTTAAAGGAAAGATAGACGTCCCCTGAAAATAAGACCTAGCGCATCTTTGGGAGCACACCTTAATATAAGACACTGTCTTATTTTCGGGGAAACAGAGTAGTTTTACTTCTTACAATAGGCACAGGGTTAATATTACAACCAGGAGAGAGGGGTCCACAGTTTTTACTAGAAGAAACGGGAGTGGGGAATTCCTGCAGCTGACAGGCTAAAAAAAAAAAAAAGGGGGGGAAAGTAAAAAAAGTTTGTATAAAGGCAGCAGGTCATTCCTAAAAGCATATATTTTTACAGTTTTCATTTTATAATAAAGGGATATGATGATAAATGTCAGAAAATACAAGGAGATTATCTTAAAAATGAGTATTGAATACGAGATAATTTGGTTTGTTTTTTTCTTTTTGTTTGCAAAATGGTAAGGATAGTTTGGTCCCCTAAGACTATCTTGTCCCCTGGGGGCAATTTCCCCTCAACATGCCACACTGGAATCTGAGAGTGGGCATCCTCAGAGGTCTCTGAATTCTATAGAAACGGCAATATACGTATTTTAAATGTTTTCTCTGTGACCTTAAAAAGGCGTATTTTGATTACCTGGTGATGACCTCCAGACAAACTGTTGTCCTCAGATTTGCTTTTAAAAAAACCTAACCAACGAAAAACAAACAAACCCCAAACTTTTATTCAGCTATAACTTACCTACCATATAATCCACGCATTGTGAGTGCACATTTCAGTATTTTCAGTGAATTTAGAGAGTTGTGAACCATTACTGCAGTCCAGGTTTAAAACATTTCCAACACCCAAAGTGTTGCGCCCCCACCCCCCACCCCACCCACCTTGTGTACAGTTAATCCCCAATCCCAGCCCAGCCCTCACCAACCGATGGTCTGCTGCCTGTCGCTACAAATTTGCCTTTTCTAGACATTTCCTATAAATGGAATGAACAGTAGGTAGTATTTTGCATCCAGCTTTTCTCGCTTAGCGTTACCCTTTTGAGGTTCGTTGCCTGTAACGTGAGCTCACAGTTCGTATCTGGTAACTGCTAAGTCTTATCCATTGCATGGACTTGTATTTGTTTATCCATTCACCCACGGTGGACACTGGATTCTTTCCAGTCACATTCACTTTGTGTTTGCAATTAAATTGGTACCAAGTAGCAATCATAATAACAATCATTATGATCCAGGATTTCTTAATTTAAGGTTTTTAGAATTATTTCTCAGGACTCTAATATTAAAAGACTCTATTACTGGCCTGGGACTCGATCACCCAGTGAAGCCAGACACGGCAGCAAGTGCAGGTGGGAGAGAGGGGCATTGATTGTACCTCGCCAGAGAGGAGAAAGGGCAGCTAACGCTTAAAACTTGAACTCCCCACGGCTTATAAGCAGAGTTTTTAAAGACAGGGGTACATTTCAGGAAAGTGGAAGTCGTATGCAAAATTCCAGATCAGTACACGGAAGTTGAAAGCATGGGGGTTGCATATCGGTTTAGCCCAATATGTTGGGATATCTTGAAACGGGGCCTTCCAGGTGACAGGTGGATTCCCAGATTTCTTTGATAAGCAGTTGGTTAAGGAAGCAAGGCCTTTTCTCAAAACTTAAGGTCAGGAAAAGGAATGGTTGGTCCGGCCTGTGGTTGTGACTCCCTCTGGGCCTCTCAGAAGTTTAGAACAAAGAACAGCATTAGCGTTCAGTCCTCAGTTTCCCTTCTCCACACCTTCCACCTGCTGGAGGTTTCTGAAAACGACATAAGGAAGAGGTCAACTTTCAGTCTCTGTGACTCTGTTGGGAGACTGTTGTTACTATCTTCTTGTTTATCAGGTTGTCCATTTACATTTTAAGCTAGCCTGGTCCCTAGAATTTCTCTTAAAGGGACTAGAGATTGTTCCTTTATTTCCATGTTTGGGGGACCCAGCAGGCCCCTAAGAGGGGTCCCTGCTCTGTCTTAACTCCTTCTAATATTCAAATTTGAGAAACACTGTTTAGGTCTGTAAAATTTATCATCAGTGTCCTGGGGAGTGGACTCACCCCCTTTTAAAAATGTTAGATATAACGATAATTACATCTCTCTAAACATATGTGGTTTGCTTAAATGCACACCATTAAGAACACCATGTTGCTGAGGGGGAAAAAAAATCTCCTGTTTCTGCCTCGTAATATTATGCGGAACAATTTGTTACAGTAATCTATCAGTGTCAGGAGGTGGGCTCCTAAGGGAACGTTTATTTTGTATGGAAGTTCTTAGGGAAGTTTATCTCCAGCACTTTGCTCAGCAAATCTCATGGTACTTCCCTAATTATCCAAAATAATTTATCTCTTCCCAGCATAAACTGACTGGAGATGACTGAAGGGAGAAGAGAATATGTTGGAATTATAGGATTCTAATAATGGAAAACAGCAAAAATAATTGGAGGAGCGTTGAATGTAGGGGCCAAGGGAAATTAATTCGCAAATGGCAGATTAATTGGAGAAAAGGCATGCAGATTTACTTAATGCATATACACAGGTGAATCTCGGAATTCTTATTTTCCATCCTGGCAAAACAGGTTATAGGAGGGAAGAGAAGAGGAATTTTGTTGAGAGGCAATAAAGGATTGATAACAGGGAAAGTGAATGGGTTCAGGAGCAGAGGCTCCTCTGTGAACAGCTCGCTTTCACTGTGGAAGGGGTTTGTTCCGGTGTGGCTGCATTCTTGGTCTTACTGGGAGGGGAAGAAAAACAGTTGTTCTCCTTGGTGGGTCTGGATGTTAGAGACCTGTGCTTTGGGGAGCTGGGTGTGGGGGTAGGAGGGCCTGAGGCACCTGAGGCCTCAGCAGGTCAGCTGAGCCCTATTTTGGTTTCTGAGCTCCTCCTTAAACAACCAGGACCCAAGGTAGCTCTGGGGAGCAAAGTCACCAGCACTCAAGGGCAGTGGCTCTCGGTGCTTTCCTTAAAATAAGTCACTTGTGTGACTCTGCCCAAAATCAAATTCCTGGGAGGCTGGGTTACTGGTTTATCTGTGCTGGGTTGATCTTACGGAGTGGCCACACGAAGCCCCTTTGTGGAAACAGTAAGCCCCCCACAGTTAGGTCTCTTTGTCGTCTCTTTGTCGGTAGTGCCTTAACTTAGCACATTATTTGTTTGTTTATTTTTGAAACAAAGTCTCACTCAGTCAGCCTGGGTAGAGCGCAGTAGTGTCATAGCTCACAGCAACCTCAAACTCTTGGGCTCAAATTATCCTCCTGCCAAGAAGCTGGGACTACGGGCACCCACCCTGATGCCCGGCTAGGTCTCACTCTTAAGAATTTCTGAGCTCAAGCAATCCACACACTTTAGGCTCCCAGAGTGCTGGGATTACAGGCATGAGCCACTGCACCTGGTCACATCTTTATTTTGAAAGGATTTTCTATTTAGGCCAAGCAAAGTGGTTCACACCTGTTATCCCGGCACTCCAGGAGGCTGAGGCTTGTGGATTGCCTGAGTTCAGGAATTTGACACCAGAGCCAATAAGAACATAGGAACAAGACCTCATCTCTACTAAAAATAAAAAAATTAGCCAGGTGTTGTGGTGGGCATCTAGAGTCCTACCTATTTGGGAGGCTGAGGCAGGAGGATTCCTTGGGCCCAGGAGTTAGAGGTTACTGTGAGCTGTGACACCAGGGCATTCTACCCAGGGCGACAGAGTGAGACTATCTCAAAAACAAAACTAAACAAAACGATTTTCTATTTAAATCAGCTGAATCATCCCCCTGCTTCCCTCTTCTCTGTTTACAGCTTTATTGAGATATATTCCATGCACCATGAAACCACACATTTAAAAAGTTTCGGTAGTTTTTGTAGATTCACAGAACTGTGCGACCTCCTACAATCTAATTCTAGAACATCTCCACATCCTGAGAGAAACCCCTTGCCTCTTAGAAGTCAGGTCAGAGTCTCACTCTGCCACCCTGGGGAGAGTGCGGTGCGTCCTCTTAGCTGCCCACCTCGCTCCCCACTCTCTCCACGTGGCCCCCAGCTGTCAGTCATCTGCTCTGTGTGTCTGGGGATGGGGCCCTTCCGGGCATTTCACAGAAGCAGGCGACTCCCTCACTAGGTGTGTGTTCCCTGGCCCCTTCTTGGGGGAGCGGGGGTCAGTACCTCATCCCTTTCTGCGGCTGAATACTATTCCACTGTGTGGATATATCACACTTGGTTTATCCATGAATCAGGGGATGGACGTTGGGGCTGTTTCTATTTTTTGACTAGTACTATTATTTGCTACCTAATATTGTAAATGAGGCTGTCGTCTCATTCATGAAAGAGTGGTGCTTCTGTGAACATTTGTGTGCGTGTCTTTGCAGGGACAAGAAGCTTTCCATTCTCTCAAACATACACCGAGAGTGGAATTGCCTAGTCTGTGTAGTGTTTTGAGGAACTGCTGAGCTATTTTATGTAACCACCCCTGATATGGGAGGTTGCTGATTTCTCCATGTGCTGTCTAACGTTGGTTAATATCTGATTTTTTTATTTTAGCCACAAATGAAATTTGTGTTGGTTTTTGTGTAAGGTATGGAGGAGCGGACCGTATTAGGTTTTTTTTTATATGAATATTCAGTTTGTACAGTTCAATGTATAAAAAGACTCTGCTTTACCCCCTTTGAACTGTCCTGATGCCCTAGCTGAGGGTTCATATCTGATCTATATTGACGTGTGTGTTTCTATCCCTAAGCTTATACTATACTGGCTTAATTACTATAGCTTTGTAGTAATTTTTGAAGTGTGAATCCTCCAACTTTGTTCTTTTCAGTATTTTTTTTCCATCCTGGATTTCTGCATTTACATATGAATTTTAGAATTGACCTGCCAATTTTTGCAAAACATCAAATTGGCTGAGATTTGGGTAGGGGTAGCCCTGAATCTACCGATCGGTTTGGAGACCAGAGCCTTCCTGACAGCATCAAGTTGCTCGATCCGGGACCAGGAGAAGTCTTCCTGTTCATCTGCGTCGTCTTTAATATGTTTCCTTCGTGTTCTGTCTTGTTGGTGTGTATGTGATGGACTGATTTTGTTAAAGTTTTTCCTGGTATTTTATAATTTTTGCTACATTATTTTGTGATGGGACTGTCATCTGAATTTTATTTTCAGATCGTTCCCTGTTGGCAAATAGAAATGAAACTGATTTTCAGGGCTTGATCTCGCATTCTCCCACACCGCTCAACTCATGCTAAGTTGGCATTTTGACTTCATAGCTTCCCAATAAGAATCTTAATATAGTCCAGTAGTATTTATTTATGCATTGGTAGAATCAACAAAAGCTAATCTGACAGCCATGGACTTTATTAAAACAATGTGGCCCTGTCCTCCAGGTCTTAACATCTGTCTCAGGCGCAGACCTGGCCCTTCCTGCCCACATCCTCCCCGGGCCTCCGCCTTCCTCTCTAACCTCATTGCTCACTCTAGCCATCCCAGCCATCCCATCTTTTCTCCTTATGCTCCAACAGGTACACTTTGCAGTCTAATATCTCTTTTTAACTTAAATGCTCTTCCATGCTCTGCCCACATGTCCTCCGTCCCCTCCGCCCCGGTCTCAGGTGATTGCCTTGGGAAAACTGAGGCATTTTTCCCGTGTCCTACTGTCTTTTGTCCAGGCCTCCACGGTGGTAATTATACTGTATGCTGGGATTGTCTGAGTGTCTGTGTACCCTTGGGCATAGCTTTATAAAGTATCTTTGAACCAATTTGTTCTTCCCATTTCCTATTTGCTCATAAGAGTGTGTATTAATCAGGATTCTTTAGAGAAACATAACCAATAGGATGTATTTCAGCAAGTCCAAAATCTCCAGAAACTCAGCATCTTGTCATTGTCATAGTCTTGAGACAGGATTTTTTTCTCTGCAGTTTATGATGTTGAGGCCTTTCAGCTAACTTGAAGAGGCCCACCCACGTTAGTCTGCGTTACTTGAAGTCAGCTGGTGAGAGATACCAACCATATCTACAAAGTATTGTCATAGAAACATCTTGAGCACTACTTGGATAAATTGCTGGCTACTGTAGGCTCCCCACGGGGACACAGAAAGGTGGTGGCCATCAAAGTGTAAATTTTTGCAAGAGAGGGTCTATGTCCTCTGTTTCTCCAGAGAGTCAAATGTAGTACTAAAAAATCAGCTGATGTTTTATAAACATTTGCCTGAATGATTGAATGACCTGGAACAAGGTTAAGCCAAAACCCAACTTGACAACTCAAGAGTTATGATTCTGGTGAGATCATCCCTGCTGAGCTGGTGTCTCTCACCGTAGGTGTTATTAGTAGGGAGCTGCTCGCCCCAGTCTCTCTGCCAGCTGAATTATTTTAACTAATCTGCCCGTGCCTTCTGTTCTGGGTTTATTCCTACCATGAGGTCACCAATATATGTGGTATAACTACCATTTTATTTCCATGAGCTATCCTTCTAGCTCCACTTAACTCTTAAATAAACTTAGCATCCTTGAGTAACACAGGGCACCCCAACTTCCTTCCCACCCACTTGGGACCCATTTTGAACTTGCCGGCCCGGCCTCTGCCTGCCTGCCTCTTTCCAGGGGCAGTAATATGGAGATATTTTGAAACACATTGAAATTATTACTTTAGGGGGGAGATGATGGAAACTCACAGTAGTAATTCAGTAATATCTGTAAGACAGTGGGTGAACGTGGGGTGGAGACATTAGCTGGCCGTGGTATAGGTACCATAGTAACATTTTCTCTTGTGCATTTATTCCCTGCAGGTAACAGTAAAACCAATATAATACTTCACCTTTAAGGGACGGTGCCTTTGGGAGGTGGGAGCAGTGGAGAGGGTCACCCCTGCCTGTCTGAGGAGACCCTCCGGGGCCCGACCCTTCCAGGGGAAGCCGGGGAAGCATTTGGAGAACACAAGGGAAGGAGTAGGTCTCAGAAAGAACACGTGGGATGACAAATTTGAAGTGTAAGAAAAATGAAACCTTAGTAATTTTAAGGTGGCCCCAGTCCCTGCTGATCTGTGCATTTTCGCCCTGTGGAGCCTGTGCCCCACCAGAGTGTGGCGGTGGTTTGTCTGGACGCTGCGCCCCAAGCTGGTCTCTTCTGAAGAGACCTCACTGGATCTGGCCACTGCTGTCACTCACTGCTAAATTAAGATGAACTCTCACATTCCTGACCCCAAGTCACTGGGTCCCCTCCTTGTTTTCCACTCTCACTGAGCTCCTGACAGCCAGCTCAGATTGAAAGTATGGAAGCGTCCTCTGATACCTCACATTCCTAGGAGGCCGAGATGTTTTCAGAAAGCCTGGAAGGCGGCTTCTCTCCCTCTGGCTTCCTCTCACAGAGGAAGTGCCTGCCTTACACTAACCCAAACTACCGGCTTCTAATTTGGGGGCGGCTAAGCCGGGACCAGGCCAGGTCCTGCTGCTCTGCTGGTTTTCTTCAGTCATTTTACCTCCAGAGCCTCTAATTTGCTCTGTCTTACCTGCCTATGGTGTGTGTTTATGTTTACAGTGTGTCAGGGGAATAGTGGTGATGTGTGCAGTAGGAAGTTAGGGAGCCTGCTGGTCCTACTTTCGAATACTTCTGTGAATGACGCCGGGGAAGGAGAATATTATAAATATTCTATATCAATCTGTTTTCATTTTCTGTTATCTATGAATGATCCTACTAAATCAGGGACGCGTTCTGATCACCTGCTGTGAGCCAGGCCCCACTCTGAGCACTCTGTTTATATTAGCTCATTCAATCTGCAGGGCTCAGCTGTCCTCTGAGATGCAGGTGCTGTCACTGTCCCTGTTCCAGGGTGGTGGAAACTGGAAGGGCAAGTAATTCATCCATGGTCATGGAGCCAGTGGAAGTCAGCAGGAGATGGAGCCCACACTCTTCACTGCTACGCCATTGTGCGAGATGAGATGGCAAAACAAAAACAAAAAAATAATAGGAGAGATGTAAACCCCAGCCCTTCCCACATGAAAACACTGGCCAGTTCTGGCGTGACAGGGACTTTTCTCTGGCATTTCAGGAGCCTTTCATTGGCCCTGCAAGGCCCTGAGGAGGACTCAGGACCTGCACCAGTAGTCTGGGAAGAGGAAGTCAGGTGAAGATGAGGAGGAGCCTAGTGAGCCCCGCCCAGGAGGGACATTCCCTCCTGGGCCCCACTGGAGTTGTTTATAGCAACATTTTCAATGCCCAGAGGAGCACTCAGCTGCTTTCTTAGTCCTTATAAAATTTGATCAAATTGGGGGGGGGGGAGGGGGCTGTTGCACACACAAGGTCCATACTTGGTTTACACGGCCCTCCTTCATCTGCCTCCTCCTCTTATTATGTAATTACACAGAAATTATTGCTTTTCCTACCTCTGTGCTTTATCCCTCCTACCTGGAATGCTGCTCCTCTGCCCTGCACCACAATTATCTGACGAATCCTTTCCCACCTTTTTTCTTTTTTTTTTTTTTTGAGAAGAGTCTTACTTTGTCACCCTTGGTAGAGTGCTGTCAACTCTCAGCTCACAGCAACCTCAAACTCTTGGGCTCAAGTGATTCTCTTGCCTCAGCCTCCTGAGTAGCTGGGACTGCAGGCGCCTGCCACAATGCCCAGCTATTTTTAGAGACAGGGTCTCAGTCTGGCTCAGTCTGGTCTTGAACTCCTGAGCTCAGGCAATCCACCAGCCACGGCCTCCCAGAGTGTTAGGATTACAGGTATGAGCCACTACGCTGGGCCTCTCCACTTATTTTTTTTTAAGACCCTGTGCAAGGGTCACATTTTCTACAAAGCTTTTCCTTAGATTAACTCTATCCCTGTCTCCATAAACTGATCGTCTCGTCCTATATGATGACAGCATATATACTTTTATTTTAGCACTGTGATACTTTATTGCAGTATTTATCCAGGGATTGCAATATATGTCATTAGTCCTCCATGAAATGAACATACACACACAAAAAAAAATCGAAGGTAAGCATTTAGGAATTATATAGCAATTTGACAAAGTAATTTTACGTCTCTGAAATTTAATCATAATAATTGGGGCTTGCGTTTTTATGCCATTGCTTTTTATTTCATTTCTAGTCTTAAAAACATTTACAAAAGGAGCTATCTGTGCCTGGTCCTTTATCACCGATAGTTTGAGAAATACTGTTTATTATTTTTCCCTTATCTGTCCTCTGTGCTAGACAATAAGCTCCTGGGGGCAAAGTTCGTCTTTGTACGAGCAGTATTTTTGTAGCAACAGTAATGAGTCTGGCCTGCAGAGCGGTGACCCTGCATCTCTCATAAAGCTGTTTTCATAACTGTCACTTGTTCCTTCGTGAAGACTGTTTGATATCTCCGTCTCTGTACTTATCACACTGTCATTATCTGTTTGTGGTTCAGCCTTTCCCACCGAATCCTTAAAGGTAGATGAGACCAGTTCTCATCTCTTATTCACTTTTCTATCCCAAATGCCAACCAGAGGCCTGGTTAAAAAAAAGATAAATACTCAGTAAGTTTTGTCGATTGAATTCTAGCTGGTTGTTGGTCCCTTTGTGGTTTTAGTGACCTCACTTTATTCACTAACTTACACCTTAAGGAAATGTTTAAAGTACTCAGCCCTGCTGTGAAACCAAGTTATAACTTTCAGATGAAAGCTATAACCCAATTATAGCCCAAGAATATGGGGAAAGGGGAAAGGGAGGGGAAGGATGGGGGGAGGATGAGTGGAGGGAGGGTAATTGGTGGGACCACACCTACGGTGCATCTCACAAGGGTAAAGAAAATTTCATTTAGTGAAATTTACTAAAAGTAGAATACAAATGTCTTAACACAATAACTAAGAAAATGCCCTGAAGGCTGTGTTAACCTTTTTGATGAAAATATTTCAAAGTGTATATAAAACCAGCACATTGTACCCCACGATTGCATTAATGTACACAGCTATGATCTAATAAAAAATAAATAAAGTGGGCCCAGAAGAATAATTTCTGATATTTAACTATATCTACTAGTAAAGTTTAATATTGTTAAAAATAAGAATTAGTGCTGTGCACAGTGGCTCACACCTCTAATCCCAGCACTCTGGGAGGATCCCTTGAGCTCAGGAGCTCGAGACTAGCTTTAGAGACCCTTGTCTACTAAAAATAGAAAAACTAGCCAGGCGTAGTGGTGGGTGCCTATAGCCCCAGCTCCTTGGGAGGCTGAGGCAGGAGGATCACTTGAGCCCAAGAGTTGGAGGTTGCTAAACGGATGCCTGGGCATCACAGGATGCACTCTAGCCTGGGCAACAGAGTGGGACTGTCTAAGGAAAAAAAAAAAAAAGTAGCATACATTCAGGTAGCATAATTTTTTCCTACCTGAACAAATGGGATTTGCATTCTCTCGCTCACTGGTTGTACAAATAAAAAGCCCCTGCCTGGTGTTTCTGCTGGTTCCTGTCACCGTGCGGGCACTCCCTCCTTAGCAGGTTTAAATCTTGGTGTTTGTGTCTAAGTTCTGCCTCTTTTCTAAAAATACGGTAGCTTTCGGAAACTGCTACAACTTTCTGTCTACAAACCATTCCCTATGATTCATTTACTATTTTTTCCCCTTTTCTTTCTTCTAAATGCATTCCCTGTTCAGCAGTTCTACATAATTAGGACTTAGAAAACTCCCGGCAGAGCTCTATTTTGTAGTTTACGTTTGAGTTCTGGATTTCAGCAGAGTCTCGCCTTGCTGGGAGGATGCTAGGATTGTTTTTGGACGTTGCCTCTTAGCTTTCTCTGGCTGTCGGACAATCAGACTTCATTTCTGTCTACTCAGCATCTTAAGTTCTTTTTCCTCTTGCGTATTTATAAGAATCTTCCATCATGAAATAATTTAGATGTCTGAATGTAAATAGTGTAGAAGCAATTAAAAGCATATTTACATTGACTTCAGTAAGGAAGGGAAATATAAAAGTTGCATACATTTAAAAATTAATCGAGATTTTCTGAATCAAGACTCTATTACATAAGCAACATGAGACCATTGCCGGGCTGGGTGTTTCTATCGTCCATGTTTAGTTTTTCCAGCGCAGGGCAGTGTATGTGGAAAGGAGGTAGGCAGGCCGACTGCCTGCCGCATGAATAATTCACTTTCAGGAAACCAGGAAACATAAAAATATAAATGGCATTTCTAATGGGCTGCCAAATGTTATAATCCAAATAAAAGCATTTCCAGAGGAACCAGGAGAATGGGGGTATTCTGTTTGTATGGAATATAAAGTGATAAAAAATTCTGAGCAGATTGCATTCATTGAGAAATGAACACCGTGTGAGTGGAAACAGCTAATGAAGAGGAGACGAGAGAATAAAGGCAGTGATCCACATTTTGGAGATTTTTAGCCAGACCACGGAGGGATCGTAGCAACCATCTCCCAGGAGCCCTGTGAAATGCGGCCGGTGCTGAGGTCGCACGGGCATCCAGAGCGATGCTGCGTCCATCGGCAATTTCGAGTTGTCTCTCTTTCTCTTCCCCTTCGATGCCTCCAGCCTTTGAAACAACCTTCATTAGAAGGATAAAGAAAACCAAATGTTATTTGACCTGAAGAAAAAAATAATGCACAGAACAGAAAACTGCTCAAAATGTTGCTAGCAGCCTTCCACTAACCTCCCAAGCTGGGCAGAAACTTGGATGTTTGTGAAGTGAGGGGTCCCCGGGACTGAGGGCAAGCCTAGCTTCTAGATGGTAATAGTGCTTATTATGTTATTAAAAAGGAAGCAAGTTTAAATTGTGGGGCTCGGAGACAGCTCACAGACGGGCTTCTCTCACAATGCCTTCACCACCAATCAAGCAGGGACAACTTCCTTTCACGTCTTTCTGTCCTGTTCCTTCCGCAGAGAGAGGTCCGTGTGAGGTGGAGGTGCTGCCGCTGTAACTTTTAGGAGGACTGCATGGGTTTCAGAGCAATGAAGGCCATTTGACTGTTACCAAATAAGAGAACTTTTAGGGCATGAAAGAGTTTGCTTTCTGTGTTTTTGTTTTGGAAAAAAAAATGCATTGCATCTGATCATGCAAATCTACCCACAAGAATTGCCAATTACTATTTGAATATGGCCTCCCTTGCAGGACCTACTGAATCCCACAACTGAAAACACCTTAAAATAAACCTGCTTTCTGGAATTCTCGTACCCGCCAGCTTCCCACGCTAGCTGTGAGGAGCTCGCAGGCTGGCGCGCACATGCCGCTCCCCAGCAGAGCAGGAAGCCCTCGCTGGGCAGGTGCACGGTTCACTCGCCTCACCTGGCTGATTTCCAAAGGGGTGGCTGCCCAGGTGTGGCTTCCATGGCACCACCCTCCCTGGGAGTCTGGTGGTTACACGATTTCCCTGGCACATGTCTTTAGTCTGACCAAGCTGTGGAAACAACTGGAAGATTACAAGTTGGTCCATGTTTTAAAATGGAGTATGGAGAAAACCAGTCATAGGAAAACTGCCTAAAGAATTTGAATTGCTTAAAGCCCCCAAGAGAAGACATCTTTTCTGGGGAAATTATGTTGTTCCATGACAATAATAGTAATAATATTATGCTGCACCGAGTGCTAAATTCTTTCTCGGTCGTCACAACCACCCCTCACCATGTTTTATACATTAGAAAGCTCAGACCCAATGAGGTCCAGTAACTCACTCAAGGTCACCCAGCTAATGAAACTCATGGGAGCCTGGACTTGACCCTAGGGTGTCTGATGTCAGAGCATGAAACCCTTTATATACCTTTGCTTGTGTTTTCTAGGCCATCTGTTCATCCATTAATTCATTCATTCCATAAATATTTACTATATGCCAGGTCCTCTTCTAGGCCTTGGGATACTGAGGTGGCTAAGACTGTCCAAGACACCAAGATTATAGAGTTTACACGCTAGTGAAAGAGACTTAAAAGTAACAAGAAAATGAGTATGTGGGGGTGAGTGTGCATGTGTGTACACACACATAGATACTTTTGAGAATAATGTGTGCTGGGAAGAAAAATGAAGTCCTGAGCAGAAGTACAGGAGCTACTTTATACATATTCAAGGAAAGAGTAACTAAAAAGTGACCTAAAAGGGTAACTTTTCCCTCGCCTTGTTTTGGCCGTTACTTGTCACTTAATTTTTTTACTTACCACGTCATCTATTGGTGCTGATGTGCTCGTGAGCCATAAAGCATAGGGACATAGCCCCTGGGGCCCTGCCAGCTGACACGGGAAGCCCAGCATTTCCGGCTCTGCCGCCCGCTCCCCGCCCAGCTCTTGACTCAGCGGCTGCCTCAGTGTTTGTTTGTCTTTCTCTTGTTTTCTATTGTTTTTAAAATAGGGTTCAGCCCTTATGGGTGTGTCTATATTGTTTGGTTTTTGTCATTGCTCTACATTGCTGTGTGTAGCCCTGGCTCATTCATTTCATCAGCAGAGCTGTGCTCCGTTGGTGAATGGGCAAAGTCAGTTCAGCCATTGCCTGTAATGTCCCCAGCGTTCTGCTGTTTGAACAGTGTCACTAGACACTGCAGCGTGTGGCTTTTGGTGCACAAGTGCAGGGGTTTCTCTGGGACGCACTGGGAGGAGCAGCATCACTGGGTCACAGGGATCTGTCTCCAGAGTCCCATGACTTTAACACATTGTCTCCCAAAAGGTGGTATCAATGTACGTTTCCACCACAAGTGATGCAGAGTTCTAGCTGGTCACTGTTTATCAGCGCTTGGTGTTATAAGAATTCTTGCCAGTCTAGTGGGTATAGGTCATATCTCTCTGTGGTCTCCATGATACTTTCCTAGTAATTAGATTGAGCCTCTGAAGAAGTGATTTTTGAGCAGAAACCTGAACAAAATGAAAGATCAAACCAGGCATGAGTGTGGTGGTAGAATGTTCCAAGGCCAGGTTTTGGAGGCTGAAACTGTCCTGCAGAGCCCACGGAGCAGTGGCAAAGTCCTTAAAAAGAGAGAGACGTGAGCTGGGGGATGAGGCTGGAAGGGCGGTGGAAGCTCCAGGACCTGGGGGCTCAGGGAAGGCCTGAACCATTGACCCTCTAACAATGTGAGTGTCAGAGGCACCAAACCATCCCCCATATGCTCGAAAATCCACATACAACTTTTGACTCTTCGAAAACATAACTGTTAATAGTCTACTATGGACAAGAAGTCTGAACAGTAACATAGTTAATACATAATTAGCAGATCATGTGTGTTTTTTAATCATCCAGCCCCCCAATGTCAATAGTGTGAGTACTGCATACTATAGTCTTATAGTAAGCTAAAAAAGAAAATTCTGCTGAGGAAACCCTAAGGAAGAGAAAACTGATTTGCTCCTCATCAAGTGAGAGCAGACTGCTGTAAAGGCCTCGTCCTCCTCATCTTCACATTCAGGCAGTTGAAGAAGCAGGAGAGGAGGAGGTGTGTCTCAGCACACCTGTGTGTGACCTCACTTACGTGTCAGTGCACCTGTGTGTCAGCGCACCTGTGTGTGACCTCACTTACGTGTCAGCGCTCCTGTGTGTGACCTCACTTACGTGTCAGCGCTCCTGTGTCTCAGCGCACCTGTGTGTGACCTCACTTACGTGTCAGCGCTCCTGTGTCTCAGCGCACCTGTGTGTGACCTCACTTACGTGTCAGCGCTCCTGTGTCTCAGCGCACCTGTGTGTGACCTCACTTACGTGTCAGCGCTCCTGTGTGTGACCTCACTTACGTGTCAGCGCTCCTGTGTCTCAGCACACCTGTGTGTGACCTCACTTACGTGTCAGCGCTCCTGTGTCTCAGCGCACCTGTGTGTGACCTCACTTACGTGTCAGCGCTCCTGTGTCTCAGCGCACCTGTGTGTGACCTCACTTACGTGTCAGCGCTCCTGTGTCTCAGCGCACCTGTGTGTGACCTCACTTACGTGTCAGCGCTCCTGTGTCTCAGCGCACCTGTGTGTGACCTCACTTACGTGTCAGCGCTCCTGTGTGTCAACGCACCTGTGTGTGACCTCACTTACGTGTCAGCGCTCCTGTGTCTCAGCGCACCTGTGTGTGACCTCACTTACGTGTCAGCGCTCCTGTGTCTCAGCGCACCTGTGTGTGACCTCACGTGTCAGCGCTCCTGTGTCTCAGCGCACCTGTGTGTGACCTCACTTACGTGTCAGCGCTCCTGTGTCTCAGCGCACCTGTGTGTGACCTCACTTACGTGTCAGCGCTCCTGTGTGTCAACGCACCTGTGTGTGACCTCACTTACGTGTCAGCGCTCCTGTGTCTCAGCGCACCTGTGTGTGACCTCACTTACGTGTCAGCGCTCCTGTGTGTCAACGCACCTGTGTGTGACCTCACTTACGTGTCAGCGCTCCTGTGTCTCAGCGCACCTGTGTGTGACCTCACTTACGTGTCAGCGCTCCTGTGTCAGCGCACCTGTGTGTGACCTCACTTACGTGTCAGCGCACCTGTGTGTCAGCGCACCTGTGTGTGACCTCACGTGTCAGCGCTCCTGTGTCTCAGCACACCTGTGTGTGACCTCACTTACGTGTCAGCGCTCCTGTGTCTCAGCGCACCTGTGTGTGACCTCACTTACGTGTCAGCGCTCCTGTGTCTCAGCGCACCTGTGTGTGACCTCACTTACGTGTCAGCGCTCCTGTGTCTCAGCGCACCTGTGTGTGACCTCACTTACGTGTCAGCGCTCCTGTGTCTCAGCACACCTGTGTGTGACCTCACTTACGTGTCAGCGCTCCTGTGTCAGCGCACCTGTGTGTGACCTCACTTACGTGTCAGCGCACCTGTGTGTGACCTCACGTGTCAGCGCACCTGTGTATCAGCGCACCTGTGTGTGACCTCACGTGTCAGCGCACCTGTGTATCAGCGCACGTGTGTGTGACCTCACTTACGTGTCAGCGCTCCTGTGTATCAGCGCACCTGTGTGTGACCTCACTTACGTGTCAGCGCACCTGTGTGTCAGCACACCTGTGTTTTAGCACACCTGTGTGTGACTTCACCTACGTGTCAGAGTACCTGTGTGTGACCTCACTTACATGTCAGCGCACCTGTGTGTGACCTCACTTACATATCAGCGCACCTGTGTGTCAGCGCACCTGTGTGTGACCTCACTTACGTGTCAGCGCACCTGTGTGTGACCTCACTTACGTGTCAGCGCACCTGTGTGGCAGTGCACCCGTGTGTGACCTCACTTAGATGTCAGCACTCCTGTGTCAGCGCACCTGTGTGTGACCTCATTTACGTGTCAGCACACCTGTGTGTCAGCGCACCTGTGTGTGACCTCACTTATGTGTCAGCACACCTGTGTGGCAGCCCACCTGTGTGTGACCTCACTTACGTGTCAGCGCACCTGACTATCAGCACACCTGTGTGTCAGTGCACCTCTATGTGACCTCACTCATGTGTCAGCTCACCTGCCTGTCAGTGCACCTGTATGTGACCTCACTTATGTGTCAGCACACCTGTATGTGACCTCACTTATGTGTCAGCACACCTGTGTGTGACCTCACCTTCGTGTCAGTGCACCTGTGCAGTTGAACCTGGCTCATGCAGAGGTCAGCTGTACTTGGGACTGTATTCTAGGAGTTATGGGAAGACGTGAGGAAGATGTTAGAACAGAACAACACGATTCAGTTCACATCTGTAAAAACATCACTCTGGCCCCTGTGTGCGCAGACTCCAGGGGCCAGCGACAGCGGGACCCTGAGTCAGTTGGATGTTCAGAAGCTGAGGCAAGAGGTGGTTCTGGCTTCCCCCAGAGAGCAGGTGGGGAAGGTGCTGAGAATCTGGATTCAGAACATGTTTTAGAGGCAAGGCTGGTAAGACCTGTTACTGGCTCAGATGAGGTGTGAGGAATCCTGGTGTGGGAGTGAGGAGGAGAAGGCAGCTCCTCCGACTGAGGTCAGAAGGACCCCCGGGAGGAAGTGAAGAGGCTCCTTCCTGCCCTGGTAGCTTCCTATTCAGTGGGCCATCTGTCCATGTCCCAAAGTTCCTGCTGTTAAACGTGTACGAGACCAAACCGTGCTCATCTGTCCTGCCCTCGAGTTTCTTCCTCATTCTGAATGGTGCCCCATCCATCTGTTTGGACAAACCAGAAGTCTGGGTGTCATCACTGATGCCCTCCTTAGCTATCCTGCCAACACCATGCCCCCCATCACGATGCCACCACCATCACCGCGCCACCGCCATCACCGTGCCACCGCCATCACCATGCCACTGCCTTCACCGCACCACCACCACAACATCACCATCACCAAGATCACTCCATCACCACGCCGTCATCACCACACTGCATGCCATTTTTTCCTCAGCAGTACCTCTGGAATCTGTTCTCCCAGTGTCAGCCACAACAGCACCAGCACCAGCTACTGCCTGTTTTCTCCTTGGGCGCTGCCAAGCCCCTCCTGCTGCATTTCTCTGAGTCCTTCCTCCAATTCCTGCTTGCTCTGGAGCCAGCTCACCTTATCCCCAGAGGCCAGAACGCTTCGCAGGCTTTTTTGTTGCCTTCTGGATGGTTCCACCAGATGACCAGGGGCCGCAGTGAGCAGCCCCACCTGAGCCTGGTTTCGGCAGCGTTCTCCCTGGACCTCTTGGTTCCTCTGAGACGCTGGTCTGTTTCTTTCCTGGGCCTTTGCACAGACAGGTCCTGGAATACAACTCTAAGTGGCATCATTGTTCAGATTTCAGCTCAAATGATGCTTTCCTAGAAAAGCCACTTGCGAATCCCACCTCTCCACACACAAACACATGTGCACACTTGACCCTCACTGTGTGCCAGGTCAACTTTCTCGATTATGTGTTCTTAAGGGATATGACCTCATACTTTTCTTTCATAGTACTTACCATTGTGTGTGTATATATTTGCATAGTTACTAATATCTGTCTTTCCCTGGGATATAAACTCTGCAAGGCCTATGAGATTCTATCTGTCACCCTTCGTAGAGTGCTGTAGCCTCAGCCTAGCTCACAGCAAACTCAAACTCCTGAGATCAAAGTGGTCCTCCTACCTCGGCCTCCTGAGTAGCTGGAACTACAGGTGCCCACCACAACCCCCAGCTAGTTTTTCTTTTTTTTTTTTTTTTTTGAGACAGAGTCTCACTTTGTTGGCATTGATAGAGTCCCGTGGCGTCAGAGCTCAGAGCGACCTCCAACTCTTGGGCTCAAGTGATTCTCTTGCCTCAGCCTCCTATGTAGCTGGGACAACAGGCGCCCACCACAATACCCAGCTAGTTTTTTCTATTTTTAGTAGAGACAGGGTCTCACTTTGCTGAGACTAGTCTTAAACTTTTGAGCTCAATGGATCCCCCCGCCTCAGCCTACCAGAGTGCTGGGATTACAGGCGTGAGCCACTGCACCTGACCAAGAAATCCTTATTGATTATGATAGATAGTAGACTCTATTGAACTTGCTTGAAAATATCCTAGTTCCATTTTAGATTTTCTTAGTGGTCACAACTGTGCATCAACTGCTTATGGTAGATAAAATCAAGATTTTTTTTCTAATCTAAGGAATTTGATTTCTAATCTAGGCTAAGGAATTTATGGATGGGAATTGAACTCAACTGAACTCAACTGAAAATCTGGTTATCATTCCAAAGCAAATGTTGAAATGTAAAGGGAGATAGTTGTAAATAAAAGCATTTCAGTAGCATTTACAGATTACAAACCATTTTTATATTAGGGACGCACTGGAGTGAACACACCTGTTATCTCCGGAGTAAAGCCTTTCAGTCAAAGTCTCAGTTCTTTACTGAGGCAGCGCAGGCCGCCTTGCACCCACGCCACCCTTTTTTCCAGGATCAGTTTTTCTCACTTCTTGCCTGACCCTTCACATTCCAGCAACACTGAACTGCTTGTTGTTGCTCAGGTGAGATCAAGTGCCCCTGCCCGATGTCCCTGCTGTGTGCCCGTGTGCCCCATGTCCCTGCTCTGTGTCTCTGTGTGCCCTGTGTCCCTGTTCTGTGCCCCTGTGTGCCCTGTATCCCTGCCCTGTGTCCCTGCTCTGTGTCTCTGTGTGCCCTGTGTCCCTGTTCTGTGCCCCTGTGTGCCCTGTGTCCTTGCTCTGTGTCCCCGTGTGCCCTGTGTCCCTGCTCTGTGTCTCTGTGAGCCCTGTGTCCCTGCTGTGTGTCCCTGTGTACCTGCTCTGTGTCCCTGCCCTGTGTCCCTGCTCTGTGTCTCTGTGAGCCCTGTGTCCCTGCTCTGTGTCTCTGTGTGCCCTGTGTCCCTGCTCTGTGTCCCCGTGTGTCCTGTGTCCCTGCTCTGTGTCTCTGTGTGCCCTGTGTCCCTGCTCTGTATCTCTGTGAGCCCTGTGTCCCTGCTGTGTGTCCCTGTGTGCCCTGTGTCCCTGCCCTGTGTCCCTGCTCTGTGTTCCCGTGTGTCCTGTGTCCCTGCTCTGTGTCTCTGTGTGCCCTGTGTCCCTGCTCTGTATCTCTGTGAGCCCTGTGTCCCTGCTCTGTATCTCTGTGAGCTCTGTGTCCCTGCTCTGTGTCTCTGTGTGCCCTGTGTCCCTGCTCTGTGTCCCTGTGTGCCCTGTGTCCCTGCTCTGTGTCTCTGTGAGCCCTGTGTCCCTGCTCTGTGTCCCTGTGTGCCCTGTGTCCCTGCTCTGTGTCCCTGCCCTGTGTCCCTGCTCTGTGTCTCTGTGAGCCCTGTGTCCCTGCTCTGTGTCCCTGTGTGCCCTGTGTCCCTGCTCTGTGTCCCTGTGTGCCCTGTGTCCCTGCCCTGTGTCCCTGCTCTGTGTCTCTGTGTGCCCTGTGTCCCTGCTCTTGTCCCTGTGTGCCCTGTGTCCCTGCTCTTGTCCCTGTGTGCCCTGTGTCCCTGCTCTGTTTCTCTGTGTGCCCTGTGTCCCTGCTGTGTGCCCCTATGTGCCCTGTGTCCCTGCTCTTGTCCCTGTGTGCCCTGTGTTCCTGCTCTTGACCCTGTGTGCCCCTGTGTGCCTTGGGCGTATGTTGCCTGGGAGGCATCTGTCTCTCTCTCTCAGTGAACTGTGAGGTTGAGGGAAGAAACAGTATCATTTCTCAGTAGGACAGAGCCTGGTGCAGAGTAGGGACCCAGTCAGTGCTTGGTGAGTGACTGCTCCCACTCGTGGCTGACCAGGAGAGGAGGGCTGTTTGAGGACTGATGGGGGCGCGCCCCTCAAGGCCTGCGGCACGCTCCACCTCCCTGACGTCGTGCACTTGCACGATAGTTGACAGCCAGTCTGTGCTCTCCCCAGTCTGCAGTTACTCCTCACTGCTGTCACTAAGGTTGTGAGCCCTGCTCTAGGCTGTGGGCTCTCAGTGAGAGCCTCTGTAGAAGGCAGATCAACCAGGGCACCCACGGGACGACTGTATAATAGCAGGACATGAGACATCCTCACTGGGACGTCCGCACTGCGTTTGCAGCTGGCCTTCCTGAGGATGCTGGTGGGTCAAGGGAAGAGAATGTCATCATCTTTCTACTCACCTACTTAAGTCTGGAATCATAAGCTGACCAATCCGTAAACTAAAATGCTAATCTATCACTCAGAGGTAGACACCAGTAATACTTTGTAATATTCTGCCAATCCTTACCTGTGTCTATAGGCCTATATGTATTTTTGTCCTAAAATTGGTCAAACTATGCCAATCGGTAACATTCTCTCTTTGTCTCTAGGTAGGTAGATCTTATCCACATTACCTTGTATTATTCCATACTTACATCATTCTATAAAGTTTTGAAATATTTTGTTTATATTTTAGCATTTTAATGTAGCATTTTCAAATTTAAGGGATGATTATGGTAAGGAAATAGTTCTTGGTTAATTTTTTTAACCAGTCATATCAAAGAAATTTCACATGATTTTATATAAGGGAAAGAAAAGTCTTTATGTAATTAAGATGATATTTAAGAACCAGACTTATTCTGTTTGTCTAATCAAAATCTCTAAATGCCCATTTTAAAATTCCTCGGTTCGGCTTGACACGTGTAACTCAATGAGTAGGGCAGCAGCCACATGCACCGGGGCTGGTGGGTTTGAACCCGGCCTGGGACTGCTAAACAACAATGACAACTACAACAACAACCAAAAATAGTCGAGTGTGTGTTTGGGTGCCTGTAGTACCAGCCACTTGGGAGGCTGAGGCCAGGGAATCACTTAAGCCCAAGAGTTTGAGGTTGCTGTGAGCTCTGAGTGCACAGCACTCAATCGAGGGTGACATAGTAAGATTCTGTCTCAAAAAAAAATAATAATAATAACAAAATAAAATTCCTTGTTTGCATAATATATCAAGATAATTTCCTCTCCTATTAGACTAAGTAAGATGCTTTGATAACAATCTCTTTTGAATTCTTTAATTTTATTTAGGAAGTATACAGGATGACTGTCAAAAATTTGTTAAATTCAGTAGGCTGTCACTTGAGGAAAGGCTATAGATCATACCACCGGCTCTTAAGAAACTAAACTCATTAGTTGGCCCCTTGAACACTAACCATTTTAAGACATTCATACGATTTGATCGGTGACCAAAAAAGTGTGAGCTGTATGCCTTTGTCTAAAGAATTTTGTAGCCACATAAATTTTACTTCTGAACCTCTTCATTTTAGTAGACTCTTCAACTAATCCTCAGAAAAGTGGGTGTCAGCGTTCTCTTGGTCTGAGTTAGAGACAAGCCAGCTTGCAGTTAAGTTCCTCCCACCCCACCCCCACCCAGCATTCTATTGATCAAGGATCAATGCCGTACCATCTGGTTGAAGGCTGTTTATGGCCCTCGAGTGGTAAGGAAGCAGACCACAGACAGATACTCTGTTCACTTTCTGTATGCATGCCTTTTTCTTTCTTTTTTGAGACAGGGTCTTACTCTGTCACCCTGGCTAGAGTGCTGTGGAGTCCTCACAGCTCATAGCAACCTCAAACTCCTGGGCTCAAACAATTCTTCTGTTTCCAAGCCTCCTGAGTAGCTGGAACTACAGGCTTATGCCCTATACCTGGCTAATTTTTCTATTTCTTGTTCAGGCTGGTCTTAAACTCCTGGACGCAAGCGATCCTCACGCCTGGGCCTCGCAGAGTGCTGGGGTCACAGGCGTGAGCCCCGCACCTTGCCTTCTGTTAATTTTTCACCATATACTGCTTTCTCTGATCCCATGTTTTAGATCACCTAATCTAGGCATTACATGAACAATTTTTGGAGGAGCCAAAAGATTTTAAAAAAACGCTAATACCTGATTATAGGATTTTCAAAAAGAATATTTACAGTCATCCTCATATGGAAAAGACTACAGGACTGGGCCAGCTCCTTCCCTAATGAACTTTATTGCTTAAATGACTGGGGGCTTTTCCGACTTGTTTTGGTGATGTCGCCTTCTATTGAGGATTTTGGACAGAGCAGTTTGGGGAACTCCAGAGGGTTCATCCTCCGGGGGGTACTTATTTGCTTTGTGGCTTGGTCCTTAGAAACAGCCTGTTTGAGAATGTGGAACATAAAATGCGTTAGGATGCAGCAGAGTCCTCACCTGACCTTCGGCACCGTCTTACGTGCCTGGCACACAGTTTAGGGGCGGTGTATACTTGCCAAATGAATGATTAAATTAAGGAATGAATTAGTTTGAGATTTTTGTTTTGAAAAATTTAGATCTCAACTTGAGCCAAGCCGTACCATCTGGTTTAAAGCTGTTTATGGCCCTCAAGTGGTATCACTTGGGCATGGGACAGGAGAGACGGCTGTCACGTTGTCACTGTGTTTGATGTCATCGTATCTGCCCATAATGTTTAAAAGCACAGATGATTTACAGTGGGTCTGACTTGTTGCCTGATCTGATTTACCAGCAGAGGGTCTTTCAGAAAAAATGACCCACCATCTCTTACCCAGAATCAAAGACAATCGGCTTCCGGGCAGATCACAGCGGCGTTCATGTTCAGGGTCATGGTGGTTGACCTTACTCTGTCTTCATGGTGAACTATTTGCTTCTAATGTCAATGACTATGCCTCTCACGGGCTTTACAATTTATGGTCATTTGGAAAAATGAATGAGATGTGGAGCATCTTACTTTTGATTGGGGCTTTAAGTTATAGAGGAAGACAACATTGTTAATATCTGCATACATTCCAAAGCTTCATTATTAAAGTTATGCCAATTAGGAGAATATACCTGTAGTGCAGAAAATAAAATTAATAAGTGATATTATCAGGTCACTTTCAGTGTCCTAGAATTCACATTTTCAAGTGAAGAAATGTTACAGAAAAGAAAAATTGAGGATAGACCTCACATGTACTGAGAATTCACATGTGTTCCTTAATGTTCAAAGTCACCCACGTTGAGTATAAAAAGCAGAACATGCCACCCAGGAAGGAAAGAGAATGAAGTAAAGTTAAGGAGACCAACAAGAAAGGAGTAGGGACACTTCATGCACAAATAAAGTGTCCCTTGTAGCAAATGAAAAGTCATTTTGGATTATGGGGAATCATTAAACTTGGCCAAAGTTTAAAAATACTTTCCGCCAGGTGAGGTGGCTCACACCTGTAATCCCAGCATTCTGGGAGGCAGGTGGATTGCTTGAGCTTAGAAGTTTGAGACCAGCTGAGCCAGAGCAAGACCCCCATCTCTAAAAATAACTGAGCATTGTGGCGGGTTCCTGTAGTCCAGCCACGTGGGAGGCTGAGGCACAAGGATCAGTTGAACCCAGAAGTTTGAGGTTACTGTGAGCTGTGACGCCAGGGCACTCTGCTGAGGGTGACAAAGCCAGACTCTGTCTCAAGAAAAAAAAAAAAGATAATTTCCCTTTCACCCTTTTCTTCAAATCTACAATTTTTATTTCACATTCTAAAAATTACTCGATACTGTGTGTTTATAGTACTTTAAAATTGTGCCATTGCTTTCAGGACTTTGATTCTTTCTTCCTCACTAATTCACCCTTCTAATTTGGTATCTTAGCAACAAACAAATGTGGATTTTTTAAATATAAAGTAATAACAGCTAAGAGTTGCCGAGTCCGTATGTATGTTGGGCACTGTGCTTTTCTATCTTCTACCATCTTAAGCATCTCTGGGGGATATGAATACAGTTATCAAACCTTGTCACAAGGGAGGAAAGTGAGGCTCAAAGCTGGCCCAGGTCACCCGAGTGGCAAGTGGTCCAGCTGGGATTTAGGCCGACACTATCTACCTCCATCTGTGCTCTGCCTTCTTTCTGGGTGGGGCTTATGCTCCTTAATGTTTCTTTTATGTTTATTTGTTGTTTATGAAATTAGTATATTAATTTTGATTGGCAGATCCTAAAGGTCTACATTCATGTGGTACAATATCACGTTTTGATATATACATGATGTAGAATGACTCCATCGAGCTGATCAACATGTCCATCATCCTTGCTAACCTGTTATTTTTTCTGGTGAGATATTTGCAATTTACTTTCTTAGTTATTATGAAATGTACAACGCATTTTTATTGACTATTGTCACCCTGCTGGGCAATAAGTCTCAACACCCACTCCTCCCGTCTGAAACGTCCTCCCCTTTGATCAACAGCTTCCCATTTCCTCCCTCCCCATCATTCTCTTTCTTTTGTTTATTTACAGAGTCTGATATTATTGTCGTTTCCTTGAGGATTTAAATATGACTTGTCAAGAGTATTGAAATCGTTCCATTCATCATGTTGTGTATTCATAAGCTCCAAGCTGCCATTCTATTTCCCAAATATCTCTATCTGGGTATTTTTTCAATACCTCAAATTCCTCTTCTCAACACACCCTACTCCTCCCCTCCCCCACCAATGTGTTATGTAATAACACATCACATACATAATATTTCGTTTTTATGTCTCTGTTAGTACTTTCTCCTGAATTTCTTGAACTGAAGAGACTTCTGTAGAGTTGGAGGACTTTGGAAGGCCGTTCACTCATCTAGAGTTTTAGGAGTTGCCTTTGGTCAGCATCTGCACACCCCACCCCGTGCCCCTGCCCTACACACCCACACCTCACACCCCTGCCACACACCTGCCCCACGCCCCTGCCATGCCACACACTTCACAGGAGCCCACTCTCTCAGTTCCTCACCCATCTTCCTAGTGGCTGGCTGGCCCAGGTCAGGTGCTTGGTCAATACGTACTGACCGATTGCTGCCCTTTCGCTGTTCCCTACCGCAGGCCAGCCAGTCAACAGACAGGGCATCCTCATGTTTGCGTGGGAAGCTACAGGTTCTCTTAACCAGTCACAGTGGCCAGGGCTGTGAGGGCAAAAATTCCACTTATGCCTTTCACATTTCCCGTTTTGTTCATGAATTCGCACTCTATCCTAAGCCTGAAATGAGAACCTTTCTTTGGTTTTCTGTGTCCAATTTCACAGGCTAAAACCTTGCTGTCCAGCAAGGCCCGGGTAAAGTGGTGTTTCCCATGAGCGCTGTCCTGTCCTGAGTGCTGTAAGTGCTCATGGTTTGCAACACTGTAATCTGCCCCAGTTTTATACCAGCAAACTGGGGGCCCTTGAGAAGAGCTGAGTGGAACTTGGCCCATCAGCTTCTGATGTCCTCATTGCCTCTTTGTTGTGGGCCCTCTGGGAGCAGTGAGCCTGCAGCCTGCTGGGCTGTGTGAGGCCTCCAGTGGGAGCTGTGCTGCCTGTGAGCGGTGCTGCCTGCATCCTGCTGGGCTGTGTGAGGCCTCCAGTGGGAGCTGTGCTGCCTGTGAGCAGTGCTGCCTGCATCCTGCTGGGCTGTGTGAGGCCTCGAGTGGGGCGGTGCTGCCTGCAGCCTGCTGGGCTGCGCAAGGCCTCGAGTGGGAGCTGTGCTGCCTGCATTCTGCTGGGCTGTGTGAGGCCTCGAGTGGGGCGGTGCTGCCTGCATCCTGCTGGGCTGTGTGAGGCCTTGAGTGGGGCGATGCTGCTTGTGAGCGGTGCTGCCTGCAGCCTGCTGGGCTGCGCAAGGCCTCCAGTGGGAGCTGTGCTGCCTGCAGCCTGCTGGGCTGTGTGAGGCCTTGAGTGGGGCTATGCTGCCTGTGAGCGGTGCTGCCTGCAGCCTGCTGGGCTGCGCGAGGCCTCCAGTGGGGCGGTGCTGCCTGCAGCCTGCTGGGCTGCGCGAGGCCTCCAGTGGGAGCTGTGCTGCCTGCAGCCTGCTGGGCTGCGCGAGGCCTCCAGTGGGAGCTGTGCTGCCAGCATCCTGCTGGGCTGTGTGAGGTCTCGAGTGGGCGGTGCTGCCGGTGCGGCCTCTCTGCCCCTGTGCTGGCTGCCCGGGTGCTCAGAGAGCGGCGGTACCCGGTGCCCGCCCAGCGTGTGCTGTTCCAGGCAATGCTGTCTGTCTGTCGGCCTAACTGTGTTTAGGTTGTCTTTTCCTTGTTCAGCCCAATAGTCACTGTCATTCCAAACTTCCCTGTCTTCTAGGGCTGGTCCTAAAACCCCTCTGTGGGGTGCTCTGCGGACGGGGAAGTGTAAGATGATGGTGTAACCATTTTGTAAAATAATTTGGCAGTTTCTTATAAAGTTGAATATATACCTAGCCTGTGCTACATCAGGGGCACTCCTAAGCTTTTAACCAAGAGAAATGAAAACATATGTTCTCAAAAAAAGATTTGAACAAGAATATTTTTAGTGGCCTTATTTGTAATAACCAAAAAATGGAAACATCTCAAATATTCGCCATGATGTGACTAGATACGCAAGTTCTGGTGTATCTGTGCCAACCCGGCCCATTTCCCGGTTCAGAGAGGGAGAACGGCCCACTCTGACACACGCCAGCGCGCATGCGTCTCAGGACCACTGATGGGCTCTCCTCTCACACACACCAGCGCGCATGCGTCTCAGGACCACAGCCGGGCTCTATACACACACACACACCAGCGTGCTTGCGTCTCAGGACCACTGACGGGCTCTCTTCACACACACACCAGCGCGCATGCGTCTCAGGACCACTGATGGGCTCGCCTCACTCACACATCAGCGCGCATGCGTCTCAGGACCACTGACGGGCTCTCCTCTCACACACACCAGCGCGCATGCGTCTCAGGACCACAGCCGGGCTCTACACACACACACACACACACACACACACACACACACACACACACACACACACACACACACACACCAGCGCGCATGCGTCTCAGGACCACTGACGGGCTCTCCTCTCACACACACCAGCGCGCATGCGTCTCAGGACCACTGACGGGCTTTCCTCTCACACACACCAGCGCGCATGCGTCTCAGGACCACAGCCGGGCTCTATACACACACACACACACACACACACACACACACACACACACACACCAGCGCGCATGCGTCTCAGGACCACTGACGGGCTCTCCTCACACACACACCAGCGCGCATGCGTCTCAGGACCACTGACGGGCTCTCCTCTCACACACACCAGCGCGCATGCGTCTCAGGACAGCTGACAGGCTCTCAGTCACGTTCTCGATGGCAGGTGTGAGGGTGTGTGCATTGTTGAAACTCACGGAACTGAACGCCTGAGGTCTGTGCATTTTATTGTACAAAGGTTATCTTAAAGGATCAAGCTAGCAAGGCAGTCAGAGGCTAGAATTTGGAGCCAGGTGCAAATACTGGTTCTACCACTTGCTTCTCTGGGGCCTTCGGCAAGTTGCTTAAGTGTCTTGTTTTAGTTTGATCATCTGCAAATGTGAAGGCAACTGGTGTCCACCTTAGAGGTGGCTGTGAGAATTAAACAGTCAGATTGTTGCTGCTCTTGAAGTGCTTGTTAACTACCATGCAAAGTGCTCTGGTCCTCAGGACGGTAGCCCTGCGCTCTCGCCCTTAGCTGCACATGAGTATCCGGGGGAGGACTTTATGATGCAACAATACCTGGGCTCCCTTCCCGGGACTCTGACACAATTGGCCTGCGGTGGCTTCTGGGAATTGTGGTGTTTTCAAAGCTCCCACAGGAGTCATTAAAAAACTTGGCTGGGTTCGGTGGTTCATGCCTATAATCCCAGTTCTTTGGGAAGCCAAGGCAGGAAGAACCCTTGAGCCCAGGAATTGGAGATCAGCCTGGGCAGCATAGCAAAACAACCCTCCCAACCTGTCTCTACAAACCGGCCGGGTGTTGTAGCAGGTGCCTTAGTCCCAGCTACTGGGAAGGCTGAGGCAGGAGGATCGCTTGAGCCCAGGAATAGGAGGTTATAGTGAGCAGTGACGCCTGTCACTTCACTACATCCTGGGTAACAGAGTAAGACCATGTGTCAGAAATCAATTAAATTTAAATTTAAAAACCCTGTTTTGCTGAGTGATGCTGTATGGTAGGCATCTGAGTTATATTCTCAGTGTCTGGTGGTTATGGTGCCATGTAGCAAGGAGACGGTATTTGCTGTGTTTCCGATAATATTAAAAGTCTCTCTAGAGAAAATGAACAAAATCAATTCAGTAATGAATGTTTATAAGAAATATTGGCGTTCACTTTTATAGAGAAATAACAGGAAATATTAACATTCAAGAGGGAGACAGACCTGTTGTATTCAAATCACTTTTTTGTTTTATAAGACAGACACATTAAATATCCATAGTGCATGAGGGGGTGACGGCACTCCTCAAGTGGAGATCAGGAAGCACGGAAAGTTTCAGAAAGGTGGAGGCACACACCACAGGTGTGCAGGTGGTGGTGGTCTCCGCCCCTCTATTTAGAGCTCTGGAACCTTCTGTGTCTCTTTTCTCTCTTTTTGTTATGAATGCAGGCAGCTTGGAGCAGTCATATGCCTTTGATTCATATGTAGAAATGAGTCGCGGTGAAACCAAATATAGCTCACCTTTTGGGGGAGGTGACAGTAAATTTGAAGCTTACATTAATGGAAAAGATGATTTTATTCATTTGGATCAGAAGGAAAAATTCAAAAAATGTCAAGAATGTCACAAGGACAAAACCACACACTGCACCAGACTAGGAACCACCCTGCGTTGTTATTGTCCTGCTGTTTTCACATTAGAAGATGACTATGGCCGATGGTTTGCCCCATAAATGTCTAATTTGCTTCTCTTTATAAAACTATTTTTGTTGACCCAGTCCTCTCCCTGACAATGAGCCACTAATAGCCTAGCTTATGATTCTATTAATATCTACTTAGTCCCCACGCATCCACCCTCCCCCACCTTTTATTTTTAAGTGAGAAAGAAGGAGCCCTGTAAAAGAAGCCTTTTGTAATTGCTCCAGTGTGTTTCTTCATCAATAATGAAGTCATGCGGGTAGTTTCATTTTTGTAGTTTTTACCAGATGATTCACATTTGCACTGAATCTGATTTGATTAAAAACTTCATCTTTAATGGGCAGCAAGGGACTGAAGACAGAGCAGTACGTCTGAAGGGAGACCGTGGCCCTTCCCTGCTTTTCTTCTCTCTGAGCCTTGGTTTATACATCTTTAAAATGGATTTAAATCACTTTTATTTGGTACCCCTGATCAATTGGTGAAACCATATTTCACTGAAAAAAATGTTTTCTTTTGTCATTAACTATTGACACTTCTCCTGTTTGAGTACATTTTCATTCTGTGCCTTAAAGACAAATTAGGGCCAGATGCTGTGGCTTTGCCTATAATCTCAGCATTTGGGGAGGCTGAGGTAGGAGGATTGCTTGAGGCCAGGAGTTAGAGACCAATCTAAGCAACACAGCAAGGCCCCCGTCTCTGTAAAGAAAATTTTAAATTAACCAGGCATGTTGGTGTGCACCTGTAGTTCCAGCTACTTGGGAGGCTGTGGTGGGAGAGATGGTTTGACCCAGGAATTCCAGGCTGCAGTGAGCTATGATCATGCCACTGCATTCTAGCTTGAGCAGTACTGCAAGACCCATCTCTTAAAAAACAACAAAAGCCGAGTTAGTTGAATAGTTGAATTTGGGGTTCAGTTTTCTTATTCTTTAACAAATATGCATTGAATGCAATTCTCCATGTGGCTTAAGTGCTATGAACAAGACATGTCAGTTGAGAGATTTCCTACTTGAGTCACCAAAATTATTCACTTATCCATTCAACAGATGTTATGCCTGCCATGGACAAGACCCAGTGATGCCAGGCACTGGGGGTGTCATCAAAATGAATAAGGCCAAAACGCTGTGTGTTGGAAAAATAGAGATTGTACTTCCCTCTTTTTTTTAATGAATGAATGAATTCTTTTAGGAAAAATAACAAGTAAATCATTTTTAAGATTAGTTCTTTCATACAATCTTTTGGGCTGGGCAGGGTGACTCATGCCTATACTACTAGCGCTTGGAGGCTGAGGTAGGTGGACTGCTTGAGTTCAGTTGTTCAAGACCAGCCTGAGCAAGAAGAGTGAGACCCCATCGCTACTAAAAATAAAAACATTATCCAGGCATTGTGGCATGCACCTGTAAACCCAGCCACATGGGAGACTAGAACAGGAGCATCACTTGAGCCAAGGAGTTTGAGGTTGCTGTGAGCTATGATGGTGCCATGACAGTCTAGCCTGGGCAATGGAATGAGACTCTGTCTCCAAAGAAAAAAACAAAAACAAAAATAATCTTTGGGTTGTGTTCCAAAGTCCTTGAAATATGGTATTCATAGGGCTCTAACACACTGATGAATTTTCATAGTCTGCCAGTCAGCAGCACTCACAGAATTCTGTTTCACCGTTGGTGGTTAAACTTGCACTGGCGCTGTTCTCTGGGGACACTGGGTGCTGTTCTGTGGTGAGCACTGGGTGCTGTTCTCTGGGGACACTGGCACTGTTCTCTGGGGACGCTGGGCACTATTCTCTGGGGATACTGGCATTGTTCTCTGGGGACACTGGCGCTGTTCTGTGGTGAGCACTGGGTGCTTTTCTCTGGGGACACTGGCATTGTTCTCTGGGGACAGTGGTACTGTTCTGTGGTGAGCACTGAGTGCTGTTCTCTGGGGACACTGGCACTGTTCTCTGGGGACACTGGCATTGTTCTCTGGGGACACTGGCACTGACACTGGGCACTATTCTCTGGGGACACTGGCATTGTTCTCTTGGGACACTGGCGCTGTTCTGTGGTGAGCACTGGGTGTTGTTCTCTGGAGACACTGGCACTGTTCTCTGGGGACACTGGTGCTGTTCTGTGGTGAGCACTGGGTGTTGTTCTCTGGGGACACTGGCACTGTTCTCTGGGGACACTGGAGACTATTCTCTGGGGATGCTGGCATTGTTCTCTGGGGACACTGGCGCTGTTCTCTGGGGACACTGGGCACTATTCTCTGGGGACGCTGGCGTTGTTCTCTGGGGACACTGGTGCTGTTTTGTGGTGAGCACTGGGTGCTGTTCTCTGGGGACACTGGGCACTATTCTCTGGGGACACTGGCATTGTTCTCTGGGGACACTGGGCACTATTCTCTGGGGATGCTGGCGTTGTTCTCTGGGGACGCTGGTGCTGTTTTGTGGTGAGCACTGGGTGCTGTTCTCTGGGGACACTGGCACTGTTCTCTGGGGACGCTGGCGTTGTTCTCTGGGGACACTGGTGCTGTTCTGTGGTGAGCACTGGGTGCTGTTCTCTGGGGACACTGGCACTGTTCTCTGGGGACACTGGCGCTGTTCTCTGGGGACACTGGGTGCTGTTCTCTTGGGACACTGGTGCTGTTCTCTGGGGACACTGGCGCTGTTCTGTGGTGAGCACTGGGTGCTGTTCTCTTGGGACACTGGCGCTGTTCTCTGGGGACGCTGGCACTGTTCTCTGGGGACACTGGCACTATTCTCTGGGGACGCTGGCATTGTTCTCTGGGGACACTGGTGCTGTTCTGTGGTGAGCATTGGGTGCTGTTCTCTGGGGACACTGGCGCTGTTCTCTGGGGACACTGGTGCTGTTCTGTGGTAAGCACTGGGTGTTGTTCTCTTGGGACACTGGTGCTGTTCTCTGGGGACACTGGGTGCTGTTCTCTGGGGACACTGGCACTGTTCTCTGGGGACACTGGCGCTGTTCTGTGGTGAGCACTGGGTGCTGTTCTCTGGGGACACTGGCGCTGTTCTCTGGGGACACTGGTGCTGTTCTGTGGTGAGCACTGGGTGCTGTTCTCTTGGGACACTGGCGCTGTTCTCTGGGGACGCTGGCGCTGTTCTCTGGGGACACTGGCACTATTCTCTGGGGACGCTGGCATTGTTCTCTGGGGACACTGGTGCTGTTCTGTGGTGAGCATTGGGTGCTGTTCTCTGGGGACACTGGCGCTGTTCTCTGGGGACACTGGTGCTGTTCTGTGGTGAGCACTGGGTGTTGTTCTCTTGGGACACTGGTGCTGTTCTCTGGGGACACTGGCGCTGTTCTGTGGTGAGCACTGGGTGCTGTTCTCTGGGGACACTGGCGCTGTTCTCTGGGGACACTGGTGCTGTTCTGTGGTGAGCACTGGGTGCTGTTCTCTTGGGACACTGGCGCTGTTCTCTGGGGACGCTGGCACTATTCTCTGGGGACGCTGACATTGTTCTCTGGGGACACTGGTGCTGTTCTGTGGTGAGCATTGGGTGCCGTTCTCTGGGGACACTGGCGCTGTTCTCTGGGGACACTGGTGCTGTTCTGTGGTGAGCACTGGGTGCTGTTCTCTTGGGACACTGGCGCTGTTCTCTGGGGACACTGGCACTATTCTCTGGGGACGCTGACATTGTTCTCTGGGGACACTGGTGCTGTTCTGTGGTGAGCATTGGGTGCCGTTCTCTGGGGACACTGGCGCTATTCTCTGGGGACACTGGCGCTGTTCTCTGGGGACGCTGGCGCTGTTCTCTGGGGACACTGGCACTATTCTCTGGGGATGCTGACATTGTTCTCTGGGGACACTGGTGCTGTTCTGTGGTGAGCATTGGGTGCCGTTCTCTGGGGACACTGGCGCTATTCTCTGAGGACACTGGCGCTGTTCTCTGGTGAGCATGTGAGGAGAACGGGCTTCTTTCTTTGCTCCTGCTCACTTGTTTTTGAATTTTCTTGTCCGTTCTGATATGAGCCTAATTGAAGTGTACGATGACCCGGCACCCAGATATATACCTGTGTCACCATTCTCAGGAGAGCATATTCTGGAAAAGGGGTTAATTCCTTGGCACCCTAAGAATGAAGAGATGGAGGGAGAGGGAGGGAAGTGTGTGAGGGCACAGGACACTACCCGCCTCAGTAAGTTGAGGGTGTGGGGACTTTGCCTGTGAGCCCAGGCCCTGGGCTGGGATGAGCAGCACCCAAAACAGCAGCAGGAAAACCACACAACGCACACAAAGCTGTGGAGCCAGCATTGACTATTGGAAACGCCCTATCTAGTCAGTGCTATTCAGAAAACGTAGAAAAGACAACCATATTTTACCACATCTGGCGACTGGTAAAAATTTTTTTTTCCATTTCTTCTTTAAAGGAATATTACAAGTATACTAAATTAAACCATTTAGAACAAAAAGCTTGAGTAGTTAGAGCTTGCATCTAATGTGGGGTAACCCAGAGAGCTCATAAAACGTCTTGGGTTTAATAAAGCAGTCTTGCAATTTTAAGTGAATCAGTGGTAACTCATAGTTCTTACCCGGGACGGAACTAAAATCAACGCAGTCACAGCAACATTAGTAAAAAGGATAAGCCGCTGTCTACAAGTGTGAGTCATTCTGGCACGTGTTGGAAGGCACCCCAGGAATAAAGCCCTCATTGCTACTTTAAAATAATCCTTATGCCAAACTAAAGCCTCACGTGGAGGATTTGTGTCCAAAGCCCTTAGACGTACTGCCTTTCTGCCCCGAGATGTAACATTCACGAGGGGAGAAACTTCAGCCTGAAAAGTCAGGAGGAGACGCCTTGTAGTCAGGGCAGCGAGTCACTGCCCACGTGGCCCGGCGTGGGCCTTAGAAAGCCAGGCCTGTGCTGCTCAGCTGTCCCCTCTCTGCCCCTCTCCCAGCCAGCACACCCAGCCTGACCTTCACGTCCACTGTGCCTGCTGCTTTTGAGTCCATTCCATTGGGTTGGCCCCACTGACCCTTCCTCATGCTCCCCGCCCACCTCCTCTCTCCCTGTCCTCAGAGGCCAGCAGCTGCCCCACCACGTTCATTAAATCCATGGAATATGCACTGGCCCCCTAGAGCCCCTCCCTGCCCTGAACTTGTGAAACTCTTTTTTCTTTAATTTTTAAAAAATTTGATATGAGGGTACACATGTTTAGGTAACATTGTTTGCATTTCTTAGGTAAAGTTCGAGTTATAGTTGAGCCCTTCACCCAGGGGGTGTGCTGTATACCCTAACTTTGTGCCTGTTAGAGCTCACCAGTGCCCCTCCTCCCTCCTGTCTCTCCTTCCCCTCCCCCCCACTTGAATTTGTGTTTTTCTTGCGTGCAGTTGTTTTTCTGTTGGTCTCACATTAGTATTGAGTGTGTTGGATACTTGCTTTTTCATTCTTGTGATACTTTACTAAGAATAATGTGCTTCAACTCCATCCAGTAATAAAAGATGTAAAGTCTCCATCTTTTTCATGGCCGAATAGTATTCCGTGATATACATATACCACAGGGTATTAATCCATTTATGTGTTGATGGCTCCTTGGATTGTTTCTACATCTTGGTGATTGTGGATTGAGCTGCGATAAACATTCTGGTGCAAATGTCCTTATTGTAAAATGATTTTTTTTCTTCTGGGTAGACACCTGGTAATGGGATTGAGGGATCAAATGGAAGGTCCACTTTCAGCTTTTTGAGGATTCTCCATACTTCTTTCCAAAGAGGTTGTACTAGTTTGCAGTCCCACCAGCAGTGTGAAAGTGTTCCCTTCTCTCCACGTCCACGCCAGCATCTGCAGCTTTGGGACTTTGTGATGTGGGCTGTTCTTTCTAGGGTTAGGTGGTATCTCAGGGTGGTTTTGTTTTGCATTTCTCTGATGAGCAGAGGCGATGAGCATTTTTTCATGTTTGTTTACCTGTCATCTTCAGGGGAGGTTTTCTTCATGTCTCTTGCCCACTTTTAAATGGGATTGTTTGCTCTTTTCTTATTGATGAGCTTGAGTTCTCTGTAGATTCGAGTTATTGACCCTTTGACAGATTCAGAACATGCAAATATCTTTTTCCAGTCTGAAGGTTGTCTGCCTGAGTGGCTGCACCCTTCCTTAGCTGTGTAGGAGTTTTTCAGCTTGATCCTGCCCGGTTCATGCATGTTCAGTGTTGCTGCTGTTCCACTTTTCTGCCATCTGCATGGCCCTTTGTAACAGCTCATATTGTGCCTCTTCCTGGATGTTATTATTTCAAGCCTGTGTTGCCCTTATGTCCGGCATCTCTGATTCCTCCAGGATCTGTGCACAAACCCCTCTGTGTGCTCAGGAAGCGCAGACTGGTGGATCCCTGGATCCCTTGAGGCTCTGACCACGATGAGCTGCTTAACAGGAGACAAAGGGCACGCAGGGGTCATCTCACCCTCTTGGACATCCAGATTTTTATACATGTTTTCATACATTTCTTTTTTTTTTTTTTCAAGCTCTCGCCTTGGGTAGAGTGCTGTGGCATCACAGCTCACAGCAACCTCCAACTCCTGGGTTTAAGGGATTCTCCTGCCTCTGCCTCCCAAGTAGCTGGGACTACAGGTGCCCGCCACAATGCCTGGCTATTTTTTGGTTGCAGCCGTCATTGCTGTTTGGCAGGCCTGGGCTGGATTAGAACCTGCCAGCTCAGGTGTATGTGGCTGGAGCCTTAGCAGCTTGAGCCACAGGCACCGAGCCACATTTTCATACATTTCTTGAAGATGTTCTACAACATCCCAACCTCACCCCAAATTCCTTTTCAGTAACTACTTTAAATTGCTTGTGTTTTGGTTCAGATGTGTTTGTTCTTGTTTAATTAGAGAAGACAGGGAATGGAAAGGCACAAAGTTGACGGTGAAAACCAGTCACTTTGTCACGGGAGGGTTGCTGTTAGGACAGAGGGTCTCAGTTTCCTGTCACCCCTCTCTCGCAGTGCCCAGGGCCCTCACCAGCCTGTGAGCATCACAAGAGTAGAATGTGTCTTTGTTTTTGCACACCACAATCCCTAGTGGCTGCCACGGGGCCTGGCGCATAATAGGTGTTCAATAAAGAATGAGCCCCTGAAGTCCTATTGGGGGTCTGAGCAATAGAAGATTTGAGTTTATATCACATAGTTGTGCCTTAATTGAAGAAAATGGCAATACTTGAGACTAAACTGCAGGTAAATTAGTAGAAAGTTACTTATCATACTATTTAGGCTATTTTTCCTTCAAATTGCCTCTTTCCCTAACGCTTTTGAAAATGTGATTTAGGTGTTATAAAGACATTGTTTTACATCAAAGTTTAGTGAACTTATCTTTTATGAAGTGAATTCTCTGCAAATCATACTTCTAAAATTATAATAATCCTGCTCGTTTGCCATCATATTTTTAAGTGGAGGAATGGCTTTAATTATACGTATAATGAAATTGCTAAATGTTGGGGGAAATTACACAATACTTTCTGATCTAAAAAATAACATTTACTCACAGAACTCAGTCTATTCTAGGTATTCTATTGCCAGGAAGTTCAGTAAGCTTTCTTCTAAATGGTGATTAAAGAGGAACATCTGAAAAATTAGTGGGTGTGTTTTGTGATGTCATGTATATTAAATATTCCTTCCAAAGAAAAAGAGAATATTACTTAACCCTTCTTTGTATGATCTCCAGAAATATGAATCAGTGAGTGTCTTTTGAGATCCTGTAACTATTACCAGAGATTGGAAAGACATGTGGAGAATTCCAGCTCACAGGGAGTTTAAATTTTAGTTCAGAAAGCCAGGAACGTTTATATTTTTTAAAAAGACACTCCCTTATATAAAAAGACACAAATACAAAAAGTAAAAAAAAAAAGAAAAGAAAAAAGAAGAAGATAATACTCTAAAATATTAGCTTTGGGTTTCTCCCCTATGGCAATGAGGAGTGATTTGTATGTTCTTTATGTTTCTGAATTTTCTTCCGTGCACATGTAGTATTACTTAAAAACGAAACAGCCCGCCAGTGTACCCTGGGTTCTGGAGAGGGGATTGGCTGATCAGGGCCACGGGCATCCAGAGGAGGTGAACTCACCCGGACTTGGGCAGGGGGTGCACGGAAGAGCTGGGCCTTGAGCCAGGTCCAGGTGACGCCATAATAATGAGGCTTTGTTTTTTTGTTTTTGAAAGAGAGTCTCTCTGTCACCCTGGGTACAGTGCTGTGGTGTCGTAGGTCACAGCAACCTCAAACTCTCAGGCTCAAGTGATCCTTCTGCCCTAGCCTCCCAAGTAGCTGGGACTGCAGGCACTCGCCACAATGCCCAGCTCATTTTTCTATTTTTAGTAGAGATAGGCTCTTGCTCTTGCTCGGATTGGTCTCAAACCCTTGAGCTCAAGGGATCCTCCCACCTCGGCCTCTCAGATTGCTGGGATTATAGGCATGAGCCGCCACACCCAGCCAATAATGACACTATGAGTTTATAGGTCACTGCTGCCTCAGAGATGAGCTGCCTCCTCCCCCCCACCCTGTAAACATCTCCCTTTTTTTGCTGGAAGAGTCCCCACTTTATTCAGTTGTGCTCTTTTCTAGTTTTTAGGAATTGGTTTAAGGCTGGATATATAACCCAGTTTGGGCCAATGAAACAGCCAGGGGACATTGGGAAATACCCAGGTGCTTCTGGAGTTACTCTAGATTCAAAAAGAGATGAACTTTTATTGGCTGTGGACTTCATCTAGTCTGATATGACATGACGCTTCAGCCACACAGGAGGCGCCAATAACAGCGGACAGTGGGGTGAAGACTTTCAAGGAGCCAAGTGATCAGTCCCACTGTTCAGCCACCAGCTCACGGAGGCGAAAGTTTCTCCTTGTCCACTGAAGTATACGTGCAGTGACTGTTTCCTTACTGTTTGGAGCCAGTTTGAATGGGCCATAGGGGTCCTCATGCTGTAATCTGCTAACCTGTCTGTGTCCGGTATTGATGTGGCTCTGAACAACAGCTCTGGGAGGTGGCTACGGTACATGTGATTATTCCCATGTACTGATGAGGAAACTAAAGTTAAAAGGGTGGAACTTGCCTAAGGACTCAAATCCAAAGCAGTTAATTCCCAATCTTTCTGCCGTCTCTCCGTGTCACTGAAGAGATGCAGTGTCTGGGGTCTGTCCCTGCAGCAGTACCAGGCAACATTCCAGGAGCCTGGAATCCCCAGCAGAGCAGAGGGAGGAAAAGGCAGCCAGTGCAGCGTGGGGACGCCCTCAGGATTTGGCGTGTGAGTCTCATGTGGTAGTTAGTGCATGTTGCACATCAAATCGTGGTAAGATGGTAAGTTAAAATGGTAAGTGGGGGCCGGGTGCCGTGGCTCATTGAGCCTGTAATCCCATCACTCTGGGAGGCAAAGACAGGTGGATTGCTTGAACTCAGGAGTTTAAGACCAGCCTCAGTAAGATTGAGACCCCGCGTTTTGTTTTGTTTTTCTTTTGTCATTTTATTTATTTTTATTTTTATTTGATCATAACTGTGTATATTACTGCATTTATGGGGTACATTGTGCTGATTCTATATATAATTTGGAATGTTTACATCAAACTGGTTAACATAGCCTTCACCTCACTTATTTCATTGTTGTGTTTAGACATTTATACTCTACTATTAATATATTTGACACATATGCTTATTACAATGTGCACAGTAGGTGAGGGCCCACCGATTACCCTCCCTCCACTGTCTACCCCCTCCCCTCACCCTCTTCTCCATCTTTCTGGTTTATAATTGTGTTATATCTTTCATATGAAAGTGTGGGTGATTATATATTGATTTCATAATAGTATTGAGTATATTGGGTATTTTTTTCCATTCTTGAGATACTTTACTAAAAAGCATATGTTCCTGTTCCATCCATGTAAACATAAAAGAGACAAAGTCTCCATCTTTTTCTATGGCTGCATAATATTCCATGGTATACATGTACCACAATTTATTAATCCTATTCATGGGTTGATGGACTCTTGGGCTGCTTCCATGACTTGGCAATTATGAATTGGGCTGCAATAAACATTCTTGTGCAAAAGTCTTTGTTGTAAAGTGATTTTTGGTCATCTGGATGTAGACCTAGTGGAGGAATTGCAGGATCGAACAGTAGGTCTACTTTTAGTTCCGTAAGCGTTCTCCAAACTTATTTCCAGAAGGAAAGTATTAGTTTGCATTCCTACCAGCAGTGCAAAAGTGTGTGTCCTTCTCTACACATCCCAGCCAACATTTGTAGTTTTGGGGAGTTACGTGATATCTCAAAGTGGTTTTGATTTGCATTTCTCTGATGATGAAAGATGATGACCATTTTTTCATGTGTCTGTAGGCCACGTGCCTGTCTTCTGCAGAGAAACTTCTGTTCAAGTCTTTTGCCCATGAGACCCCATGTATAAAAATAGCCTGGCGCCTGTAGTCCCAGCTATTCGAGAGGCTGAGGCAAGAGAATCACTTGAGCCCAGTAGTTTGAGGTTGCTGTGAGCTATAATGCCGTGGCCCTTTAGCCATGGTGACAGAATATCTCAAAATAAATAAATACATAAAGTTGGGACCAGATTGTAGAGACCTAAGACTTCCAGGCTGGCATTAACGTCTTACGTGGGGTAAGCCGTGATGTTGATGACAATGCCCCAGAATCAAACAGCACAGAAAGGGAGAAGCGTTTTCTTAGATCTTCTCATCTGGGTGACAGAATTTCTGGGATGTGTATACTGTTTGATATGTCATCTGCTTACCAGAGAACTTAAAATAAAGGAAATCCGGAAACCATCAAAAATATTTCTTTTATTTTTTAGATGTGGATACTTTAGCCTTTTCCACACCTCAAAAGAAATTTAGTATTGCTTTATAAATTGCTTAGTTCAAATCAAACATATATATGGCATCTGGGCCCCATATGGTAGATCAATTAAAGCAGAAATGCTGAGTTTGGGTAGTTTGATATCCTCGTCACAAGACTGATCTCCCTTGGGACTAAGACCGGACAGTCATGACGTGTGGATTTGTCTGTGCACAGGGACCTTGGGCCTTCTCTCCTCTCCTTTCTAGGAAGCATTCTCTGAGCAAAAATGATGCCTTGTGCAGCTGAACAGCTGGAAGGTGGTAAAAATTACTATGCTATTCACACACCTGTGGAAAGAGAGGGAAACAATGATTTTTACCATCTTGGCATCTTCTACTGTTTGTGAAATTCCTTGAGAAATGCATTTAAGGGTTTTTTTTCCTTCCCCAGCCTGAAATTTCTTTAATTTGAACAGAAATGTACCTTAAAGGCATAGGATCTGCTCATAAGCTTTCCATTTAAACTGAGGAAAAAGTGATATTCTTTTTTTAAAGACAGTCTCATGCTGTTACCCTAGGTAGAATGCCGTGGTGTCATAGCTCATAGCAACTTCAAACTCTTAGGCTTGAGCAATCCTTTTGCCTCAGCCTCCTAAGTAGCTGGGATTACAGGTGCTTACCAACATACCTGGCTAGTTTTTCTATTTTTAGTAGAGTAGGGTCTTATTCTTGGTCAGGCTGGTCTCAGACTCCTGAGCTCAAGGGATCCTCCCACCTCAGCCACCCAGAGTGCTAGGATTATAGACGTGAGCCACTGCACCCAGCCTGGCATACTTTTTTGATATAAAAATCTGACTTAAGTGATGAATTAGTATACCAACAATTCTTACATTGGAGGAAGTACATTCTAAGTAGATAAGTGTGAGCCCAGGCTGGGTGTGGTGGCCTACACTGTTAATCCCAGCACTTTAGGAGATTGAGATGGAAGGATCACTTGAGGCCGGGAATTTGAGACCAGCCTGGACAATATAGAGAGACCCCATCTCTACACAAAATTAAAAACAATCAGCCAGGCATGCTGGTGCATGCCTGTAGCCCTAGGTACTGGGAAGCCTGAGAAAGGAGGGTCATTTGAGCCCAACAATCTGAAGGTCACAGCGAGCTGTGATTGCACCACTGCACTGGAGCCTGGGCAAGGGAACGCTCCAAAAAACAAAAGACGAGAATGCCAGTCCCAAGACCGTCTCAGATTCTCTGTGGGACAGTGTAACGTAGAAGAGTGATACTCAACTTGCCTCTTCAGCAACTTCCAGTGAGGCTGTGTAAACACACGAAATATGCCAGGTTCCTCAGAAGGGCAGACGTTATTAAGCAATTCGTAATATACTATTTTAGTTCCAGAAAGGGCTTAGGGGAGCTTGCGAGGATTCATAAAATACAAGAGAACAAATACGTTACATGGAAGGCCTGAAAGAAAGGAAGGGAAGAAAAGGCACGAAAGTGAGCGTGAAACAAGGTTGAGAAAAATGCCCCCTCACCACCACCATCCCGCCTCAAGTGCAGGTTACCCGAGGAGCCCAGGCCTCCCAGGTTTCCTCCAGTGAAGAGGGGACCTGACCTGCTAAATGCAGCACAGCAGCGATGAAGAGTCAGAGGCTTGTGTCTCCGGAGAAGAACGGTTACTCCTGGTGTAACCGTGTGAGTTACAGAAGCCATGACACTAACCGCCTGACGCCGTGGCCCTGGGAAGGCAGCTCTGTGTCTCTAACCCTTTACTCCCCTCTGTGAAATGGGGAGATTGAGTAAGAAGGTCCATGAAGTCCCAGCCACCCTCACATCCAAAGAGACCCTTTCTTCACCGCCCGCCCCTTTCTCTTCCAGAAGGGGAACATTCCTGTTCTTCCTACTGACCTTTCGCTTTCCTTCCGTCTCCCGCCTGCCCTGGTCTGTCGCCCACTCTTTCTCATCCAGCTGCTCATCTTCCTTACAAGGGCCAAGGAGTGTGTGTGTCGCAGAGGAACGGGGTGGGCTGGGATGGCGGGTGGGAGCGCTGTCTGGAATCAGGTCAGCGGGGAGGAGGAAGCAGCTTTTCTTCTTCCTTCATGCAGGAGGGTGGACAATTCCGCTGGGAACTTGGCTTTTTGTTTAAAATATAGGCCACAAGGAGAGCTGTCTGTGGCTGTGCGGCTGAATGGCTAATTGTTTGTAATTGTGTTGTGTGTTGAACAGACCACTAACTACAGCGTGTGCTTAACAGCATGTTTAGGGAGGTTGTTTCTTACATCCCAATGTCATCACATTCAGAGGCAGCAGGCCCCAGGTGTCACCAGGAGGGCCCACAGGGCAGCGCATGAGCCCCACTGTGAACCACGTGCAGCTGGCGTGTGCCGAGCAGAGGGTGCCCAGGGAGGCGACCAGCCTGGCATTGCAACAGTTGCCGTTACCTTGTGGTGACCGGGACCAGAGGGCACAATTTGACCCTCAACGAGAGCTTCAGTTGTTTCTGTCAGGTGTTCTCATAGCAACCAAAAGCCAGAGACTTGACGGCTTCGGGGTGGATGTGCTGTTTCCGCACCATTTAGTATGGCTGGCCTGTGATAGCTCAAGGTGGAGCTGAAGCCTGAGAAATACGTGTGTATACAGAATGTCAGCTTTCTCTCCCTTGAACGCCTTACTGTTTACACTTTTGCAGTTTAGTACAACTGCTGAGATTAACTCTTAATTCCTTGTCCTTCTGTTTAGATTAGCTGTTAGCTCTTGTCACTGTGCCAAATTAATGAAGTCATTATCTTTTGTAAACTGGAGACCTGGATGGTAGGATAGGGCTCTGTAGTTGAAAAATATCAGTCAGGGCCATTGGATCTGATGGTGCGGAACGTCTTTATGTCCGTCATCTGCAGAGCAGAGGAAGCTGTATATGCGGGAGGTGAAGCCCAGGTTTTCTCTACAATTGAAGTTAGGATTTTATTTCAAAATTTTACTTGAATTTCACCAAAGCTGTCCCTTAACAGTAAAACGTGTGAACACTTTTTGAAAGCTCTTCACTGTAGTCTAATATTTCAAAAGAGAAGGGCATACAGCTCCTCCTCCTAACATAGTTAAAAAAAAAAGAATAGACCCGTTAAGTGGAAAACATTTTCTAGCCTATTTCTAGCATTTCCTTGCCTGATATTTTAAATTTTGATGAAAACACTTTACCCCTATTCTCTGGTATAGTGAAGCCAGTGAGCCTGGGTTCTGGCGAATGGAATGGCGCCAGTCACTGTGATTTTTTCCGTTTTTCTGTTGTTCTTTCATTGGTGGCCCTTCCTCAATCTTTCTGCTTTAACTTATTGTATCTGCTACAGGTGTGGGGATCAGATCTCTGAGTATATTAGAATTCTGTGTGAAATAAGAGGAAACACATGCTAGTAATGGGAGGGGGGCTCCTATTTATCTTTGAATCAAGATCCTGAAATTCTGTGCCTTTATAACCACTCCCATCAGTTGTGCAAATCTCTCTCTCCCTCTTAACGCCCTTTACTTGCAATAAAGGAAGAAGAGTTGAAGGTGACTTTGTTGGGAAAGTTCTTTATGGGAATCACTGTAGTCCTAGAAGGCATGAACACAGCCATTTACAGTGTAAAAAAAAATCTTACTGTAGTTCTTTAATTAAACAGAAAAGACACACTTGAGAATAACTCTATACAGTAAGACTTACCTATAGACTTTCTATGCAATCAGCCGTATGCATTTGATGGCTTATATAATATGTCTAAATGAAGTGCATAATTTTATTGATTACCTTTTATTGAAGACTGTCTTAGATTATTTAGAAGATGTGTAAATAATTTATAAAACGATGTTCTTTTTCCTTGCTCCTTGCTTCAGATTTCTGGTGCTGGGCTGCTGTCCTCTTTCAGTCCTGGTTGGACTCAGCGATTAGTAGTCTCAATTGGCCTCGGTCACAGAAGAGTTTTTTACACTTTGCAGTGAGTGTCATGGTTGTTGAGCAAATGTAACCGGCTGTCACTATCATGGCAGAAACACACTCCTTTGTGAATGTCCCGCATCTGAAGCTCTTTCCTCTTTGCTGAGCATGGCCTCTTTCCTACCGCAGTACTGTGCACTGTTCTGCCCTGCCCGGCACTCTCCCACCCTGCCTGGGCACTCATCCACACTGCCTGGGGCACTGGTCCACACTGCCTGGGGTGCTCGTCCACACTGTCCAGGATGCTGGTCCATGCTGCCCGGGGCACTCATCCACACTGCCCAGGGCGCTTGTCCCCCCAGCCCGGGGCGCTGGTCCACACTGCCTGGGGCACTCATCCACACTGCCCAGGGTGCTGGTCCACACTGCCCAGGGCGCTTGTCCCCCCAACCCGGGGCGCTGGTCTACACTGCCCAGGGCACTTGTCCCCCCAGCCCGGGGCGCTGGTCCACACTGCCTGGGGCGCTCGTCCACACTGCCCGGGGTGCTGGTCCACACTGCCCGGGGTGCTGGTCCACACTGCCCAGGGCGCTTGTCCACCCAGCCCGGGGCGCTGGTCCACACTGCCCAGGGCGCTGGTCCACACTGCCTGGGGTGCTGGTCCACACTGCCTGGGGCACTCATCCACACTGCCCAGGGTGCTGGTCCACACTGCCCGGGGCACTCGTCCACACTGCCCGGGGCGCTGGTCCACACTGCCCAGGGTGCTGGTCCACCCAGCCCGGGGCGCTAGTCCACACTGCCCAGAGCGCTGGTCCACACTGCCCAGGGTGCTGGTCCACCCAGCCCGGGGCGCTAGTCCACACGGCCCAGGGCGCTGGTCCACACTGCCCAGGGCGCTGGTCCACACTGCCCAGGGTGCTGGTCCACCCAGCCCGGGGCGCTAGTCCACACTGCCCAGGGCACTGGTCCACACTGCCCAGGGTGCTGGTCCACACTGCCCAGGGCGCTTGTCCACCCAGCCCAGGGCGCTAGTCCACACTGCCCGGGGTGCTGGTCCACACTGCCCAGGGCACTGGTCCACCCAGCCCGGGGCGCTAGTCCACACTGCCCAGGGCGCTGGTCCACACTGCCCAGGGTGCTGGTCCACCCAGCCCGGGGCTCTAGTCCACACTGCCCAGGGCGCTGGTCCACACTGCCCAGGGCGCTTGTCCACCCAGCCCAGGGCGCTGGTCCACACTGCCGGGGGCGCTGGTCCACACTTCCCGGGGCACTCGTCCACACTGCCCGGGGCGCTGGTCCACACTGCCCAGGGTGCTGGTCCACCCAGCCCGGGACGCTAGTCCACACTGCCCAGGGCGCTGGTCCACACTGCCTGGAGTGCTCTCCCACCCGCCCAGGTGCTCAGCCCCTGTTGCTCCTCCTGATGAATTTCCCAGCACAGACCCTGCCTTTGTTCATCCATCTGTTATAATTCCTACACAATGTTTGACAGGCATCATAAAAAAGTACTCACTGAATACATAAGTAGATAGGGTTTTTTTTTAAATGAATAGATATGTCCAAAAACTGTTCTACTGACTTTGCAGTAAAAGCATAAAAAGTTTTTTTTTAAATAGGAAAAATGGCCCTTCAAAGTAACAAGGGGAATTAATAAGGCCTGGGAAATGTAGGGTGAGTCTGAGTTACTACTACTGAGTCCCAAATTAAACTTGGTGTTTCTTGAAGTTTTCAGAAAGGGAAGCCCAGGGACTCGTGTGTCACCGGCATCTGGTGGCAGGATGCGTGCCAGCGACCTGGTACTCATCTCCCTGTGGATGGTCATTCATGCAACAGAGTAATAGGCATTACTCTGTTCAGAGTAATTTTATCATACATTACCGAACTTTTTTCTCATTTAAAGAATATAACGAGCATCTAATACATGAAAGGCACCATGCCGGGAACTGATCGTGCAAAAGTGAACAGGAAATGTGTGGTTTCTACCATCAAAGAGAAATCTGTTTATGCCCATGAGCTGACAGCCACCATGACTAACATTCATTGAGCTCTCAGCCACACCAACCCCTGTCTAAGTGTATGTAGGTATTAGCATGTTAATTAATCATAACATCCTATTGGTGCTATTGTTGCTCCACTTTTTACACTTAAAGAAATTGAGTCAAAGGGAGGTTAAATAATTTGCCCAAGGTCATGTTGCTTGCAAGTGCTAAGAGCCGGGACATTGAACTACAGTAAGTCTGGTTGGCTCGTGGGCTCAGACTTTTAACAGATGTTCTATATTTCTTCTTTAGGGTGTAGGAAAAGGAAGAGGAACAAGCTTATAGGGGCTGGAGGTGAACAAAGTTGGTTGGGTTGGAATATATTGAGCTTGAGTTGGCCGAAGGCATAAGAGGTGGAGATGCCAGGTGGCATCAGGGGACAGATGGGAGAGACCTACGCCAACAGCAGGGGGCCATGGTCACATGCAACTGCAGGGAGACAGCCTATGAAACGCATGAGATGAGGGCATTTTAAAGATAGGCCCTCAGTAAACAGTCCATGAACATTTATTAAATAGTAGCTCAGGAAAGACATCACTGCAGGGAGTTCGCGTAATGTGGATAACAGAGGTGGCACTTTGGTGACTGGGTATGTGCACAAGTCCTCCATGCTGGGATGGAGCTCCTAGTAAGGAAGAATGGGTGACAAGTGTTTGTTATGTGTGGGCATAGCCAGCCACATGGGGACGTCACCCCAGATTCTGACAACTCTTTCCAGGAAGATACTGGTATTCCCATTTTACAGTGGAGGAAACTGAGGCCCAGAAATTTCAGTGTGTGTCAAGGTTGCACCGGAGTAAGGGGGCAGACTTCGGGCTTTGTCTGAGTCTAGGCTGATAGAACAAAGAGTTAACCAACGGAAATGCAATTTTCAGAGTTCTGGGGGCTGGGAAGTCCAAGATCCAGGTGCTGGCAGATTCTGTGTCTGCTGAGGCTCTGTCCTCCAGCTCAGAGCCATTGTCTTCTCAGTCCAGCCTCATGTGGCAGAAGGAGTAGGGCAGTCTCCTAATGCCCTCACCACCTGGCCACCTCCCGAAGGCCCTACCTGTAAACTTGCTCATACTGGGGACTGGTGTGCAGCACAGGGACTGGGCCTGCCCTGGGGTTCTGACGTGTTGCATGGCCAGGCCGCAGGCACAGAAGTGGGAGTAAAAACTTTGCTATGTGAACGGGTTTGGCTCTGCTCACAGGCACCACATAGACTTCCGCTGAAGGCCCACAGTTGCCTTTGATAGCACAGGGAAGACATAACCCAGCTGGAAGAAATTTGGGGACCAGTGTTGACTATAAGAGAACCCTAGCACAGCCCTGGGAGGAAGGTTGGCTGCGGAGCCAGGCAGGAGGCCAGACCATGCTGGGTGAGGGGGCCTCAAAGTACCCCCAGCTCCTCCAGGCTCTCTGGCTGTGTCACACACACCCCGACCTGGCAGTGAGCCACACTGTCCCACCCTCCCTGACGTGGATGGGCCACTGAGCCACTTCTCATGAAATCCAGTGATTCAGGCAGAAAAGATGACTTCCTGACAGAGCCCTCAGGAAGCCTCTTCCCCTCCCCCACCCCCCTAGGAAAGAAAAAAACAGCCTTTCCTATTATTTTGACATCCTTTTTTGCTCACCTCTCCCCCCAAGACAGACAACAGGAATCTGGACTCAGCAATTTGACTGTTAACTCTTAAGCTGTTAGCACTGACGGGCAAGTGTCCTTGGAGGCCCAGGCTTCTCTCTCTTCTTCTTGGGCATTTGGGTGTTCAGTGATGTCTCTGTTCCACACAGTCACCTTTCCACATCTCCATGGTCTTATGGGCTCCAGTTCAGAGCAGCCTTGTTCTCATCATTGCTCTGTAGGCATCGCCTCTTGCTTCAGTGAGCTCAGTTGTTGCTCTTGGTCCATTACACTGATGGTACTTTATGTTCCCTGCTGAAAACAGTGCATTCTAAAATGTTTTCCTTTCCTCTGACCACTTTTTTTTTTTAAAAAAACCTTCCCTTCAATCTTTTTGTTTGTTTGTTTTTTTGAGACAGACTCTGTCACCCTGGGTAGAGTGCCCTGGCATCATCACAGCTCACAACAACCTAAGACTCTTGAACTTAACGATTCTCTTGCCTCTGCCTCCTTAGTAGCTGGGACTACAGACGCCCTCCATAACACCTCAGCTAGTTTTCTATATGTTTAGTAGAGACGGGGTCTTGCTCTTGCTCAGGCTGGTCTCGAACTCCTGAGTTCAGGTGATCCACTGACCTCGGCCTCCCAGTGTGCTGCCACCTAGCCCGGCCCCACTAGGTCATTAATCCTCTTGGACACCCTCACCCACTGAAGATATTGCTGTTTCCTATATTAGGCTGCTCGGGGACTGTCGTGGGTCTGGCTCCCTGGGGAACATGGAGGTCTGCATGCTTTAAGAGGCTCGAGTTGAGCAGAATCTTGGGTGAGGTGCTTCCCTTTAGCCAAGGACAGTTCCAGGGGAGGGACTGAGCTGTGAGCCAGATGTGAGTCAGTCTCAGCAGCTGGAAGAGCAAGCCTGACCCAGAGCTGAGGTCTGGGCAGAACTACAGCATCCTCTGCAGCACCCTCTGTCTGGGTCACTTACACCCTGATCTCTTCAGGTCCCTTCTGCAGAAATCACCTTGGCAACATAAGGAGCCTTACGTCTTCTAAGTTCCTTTGTGCTGAGCTCCATTATGAAGCAGATCTTCACGATGACCGTTAGACAAGCCAGCATGATGAGGGGAAGGATCTGCTTCCATTTATTTTCTCCTTTATATCACCATGGTGACCGTCCTGATTTTTATGAATGGATTCTCTTTTTTCTTTTTTTGGACTTACTTAGGTATAATTGACAGCGAGCCACATCTGAAGTGTGTAATTTGATGAGTTCTGACCTGTGTCTGTAACCGTGAAACTACAAAGGCAGAACGTTCCTCATCTGATTTGTACATATCAATAGTTTCTTTTTACTTTGGAGGATATGTGGCAGCTGTTGACCTCGTTGGTGAACATTGGAATTGTTTCCAGTTTTAACTACTACGGATGAAGGAGCTGTCAGCGTCTGTGTACGAGCCGTCATGTGGGCCTCTGTCTTGGTGCTTAGGATCAGAGTGGCCGTATCACTCGGTAGTTCTATGTTTAACTTTATAAGAAACTGCCAACGTTTTTGAAAGCCGTAGAGCCATCTTCTAATCTCACCAGCTGTGTGTAAGAGTTACATTCGCTGTACGTCATCACCAACACTTAACATCTTTTAAACTTTAGCCAGTCTGGTGACTGTGCATCGCTGTCTTGTGACTTTAATTTGCATTTTCCCAGCACAAGTTCATTAAAATTTTTCTCCCTTCCATTCTTCTGACTTTACATTACAGCTTGACATTTAAGTCTCTGGCCCATTCTGAATTAGTTTTGGCTCATGGGGTTAAGTAAGGGCTCAGCAGTGTTTTAATTTATGTGGATACCTACTGTGGCAGTCTTTAACTGTTTGTTAAAGACTTCCCTGTATCCATTAAAACCATCATCAAAACTCAGTCAGCTATCCATGTGTGCATGTGTGGGTCTATTTCTGGGTTCTGCCTCACTGCCTGGTTCTACCTCTATGTTGATATGATACTTTATTGATGCTGTAGTTTATAGTAAGTCTTAAAGTCAGGTAGCATCTTCAGCCTTTTTTTTTTTTTTCAAGATTATTGGCAATTCTGGGTCCTTTGTATTTCAAGATTATTGGCAGGGCGGCACTTGTGGCTCAAAGGAGTAGGGCGCTGGCCCCATAAGCCAGAGGTGGCGGGTTCAAGCCCAGCCCCAGCCAAAAACTGCAAAAAAAAAAAAAAAAAATTATTGGCAATTCTGAGTCCTTTGTATTTCCCCACGAGTTCTAGAATCAACTCATGGCACTTTCCAGAACCTCCAGTGCAATGCTGAGCAGAAGTGGGGGGCGCAGTTGGAGGCCCAGCTCCAGGGAACGAGCTCAGTCTCCTGCGGGTCCGAGTGTCAGCCGTGGGTGCTCCACAGGGGCCTTTATCAGGGCGAGGAAGCTTCCTTCTATTCTTAGGCAGCTGAGTTTCTTTCCACAAGTGGATTTTAAATCTGTCAAATAGTTTTTTTCTCCCCTGTACCTCTTGACATGATCATATGGTTTTTCCACTTTATTCTGCAGACATCACCATAGCAATATAAGGAATCATATCAACTGAAAATGCCAAGTCTCTTTGGCCTAAATTGCATGATGACATGGGGGTCTCTGTGATGTGAGACTAGCGATGGAGGAGACCTGGGTCCCGTTTCCTCCAGCAGTGACACTTGTGGTCTCGCTTCCTATTTTGATGAATTGACCCAGTCTCTCTCCCTTCCCATCATGCCTCTCTAGAGAGCACCCCTAGGCCTGTTCGCCTTCATTGCATGGTGGCTCAGGGCTGCCTGTGGCCAGTGTGTCTTGTTCTGCAAACCTGTATCTTGCTCTTGCTTTATAAACCCATTTTTCTCTTCCTTGGTAAACTTTGTTTCATCCTTGCTGTGCAAAAAAAAAAGAAGACTGCAAGTTCTGGATCTACTAGTATAGAGAAATGTCTTAACACAACAACTAAGTAAACGAGATGAGGTATATATTAACCAGTGTGATGTAAGCGTTCCTAATTCTATATGAAATCAGCACATTGTACCCCATAAATGCAATAATGTATACAGGATCTATGTGTTTATGATTTAATATAAAAAAAAGAAAATTTTTTAAAAAAGAAGAAAATTTTTCTGGCCATGATGTCAGTTGTTCTCTTAACAAAAACCATCCCTGGCTCATCATTACGCTTAGAATAATCTCCTCGGCAGGGAAGCCGATGTTTCCATAATTCAGCATCACATACCTCACCCATCTCTCTCTCTCTCCATTAGTCCATTCCTACCCTTTGCCTGGTCCAGTCAAAATATGGTCACTTCCATATTTATGTTCTCATAACTTGAGACACTTACGTTTTATGTTTTTTTACCTGAGGATGTAAGCCATGCTGATTTATTTTTGTATACCCGTAGTTCTGTGCTGGGACACCACCTGCATATCGCGGGCGTTTTCCGTGTGCTTATCAAATGTACATAACTCACGCCTTTTCCATATATATAGATATAGAGAGAGATGCACACAAGTAAACACACACATATGTGTGTTTGTACTTAACACCAAATAAGAGAATATATTGTTGGTACAAGTGGACAATATTTTCTCGTTTCCACCTTTATCAGTGCCTTTAATTATATGATAGCTCTGAGTCAGGGCTTTGATTGCCAGTGGTTTTTTTGAAGCCTGGAGTCTCGGATCAGATGTTTTTATTTCAGATGGCATCAAGTCTTCTGTAATTGCTAGATCACATACGTGAATGTTACGACTTTGAAGTTTCTCGGGGGTTAGTACTCACAGTTACTGACGATTTGCTTTCCTGACCATCAACAGAAAAATTTAATTAATTATTCTTTGGGGAAATGAAAAAAGAATCCAAACTAGCACACACACAAAAATCCCTTCACTCTGCTGCTGATTGAACCTAATAGCTCTTGTTTTGAATTTCATAATTCTAGAAGAGTTAAGCTTGAAATGTATCTCTAAACAATGAGCCTCTGTTTTCCATCAAAAGGCAGTGATTGTGTTGAGCATTTTAACTGGTTATCAGACCTCAGGCTGCTGGTTTGAAGAGTGAACTTTGGCAACAGGACTTGGCTCTCAGTCCTGTGTTGCAGCTGGCTAGAATGTGAATAAACTTCTTATTAAAAGAAAGACATATCTCCTCTGAGGAGGAGAGGAATAAAGCCCTCAGCCTCATAACTTCCTCCTTTCTGCCAGCCCCCAGCCTCCACTTACCTTTTTAGGAAGCATCTCCAATGAGAGATGTTTTTAGATGTACAAAAACTTAGAAAAAACTGGATAGTGCTTGCTCCCATGTAATCCTCATCCTGGGAGATTTATTTTTTGTGAAGTTCTCACGTCAAGAGTGTGGTTTTCTTTCTAACTTCTCCCTCTTTAAGGAATCGTGTAAAAACTGCAAGCCTTTCATGCTCAGTGGAACTATGTCTGGCCAGACGACGGCTTTGGTGTCCAGCCATGGGGTCCAGGGGACACCCGAACTGCGTCTGCAGCTTTCTCCCACATCAGTGCTTTCAGGAAGCATCTTATCACCTTCAAGAAAGGTTCAACTCTTTCTGTATCCCTCTATCCTCCCTTCACCCTAGAGCTCACCGTCTTAACCAACGTCAACGAGTTTTCCATAATTCTATGGAATGGGAGGTAACCTTCCCATTCCATAGAATTATTGACTACCTTTAAATGCAGCCGGAACAGTGGAGAGGTGTTTGAAGGCTTGCCTGGGATTGATGACTCCAACAGCGACGTACTCCTGAGTCTTCACCCAGTGCTGTCTCTTCTAGAGGGAGCCACTGGCCCACCCTTCATGCACGAGCTGCCCCATGTCATATTGTCTTGTGATTTTCTGTGTGTTGCTGGCACCGACCATGTAGTATGCCCAGGCCTCTGATCTCTTTACAACTAGGTGAGCTCCTGGGGGCAGGAAGGAGGGATTCACTCATATCCTATTTTATCTCCGGTGTCTTCTCTGAGTACCTGACACACAGTGGGTATTTAATTCGTGTTTGTGAATGGACCAGCCCATACCATGTAGAGCCCTCATACTTTAATCTCTGCCTTCACTGTGCATGCTGGGTTAAGAATATGCTTCAGCAGCCACAGCAGTGAAACTTATCTGGAAAACAATTCTGTTTATCAAAATGCATGCAGTGTTCCTACCCAGGTTTGGAAGATATTTCTAAGAGTGTTGTATATCTTACTTATAAAGAACATATTAAACTTTAAAAGGAAGCTTCTCCTACCACGGTTTTTTATTCTATCAGAATTTTTATTTCCCGGTTTTTAGGATGTTTGTGTTGATGGCACCAAGATGCATTTTCTTAAGATTATGGTGACTTCAGGTCCTCCGCCTGTTCCTGGGTTCTCCCCTAAAGGCTCTTGCTTACTGGGGAAAAGTCTGCTTTTCAGAGTTATGACTGAAAATCTCATGCAACTATAGAAATTACAAAGTTTTTCGGTTTTGTTGTTGTTTTTCAGTGGGTTGTTGGTGATTTTGCCAACTTTTCTATGCGTTATCTAATGGAGAGCAGGAAGGGGCAGGTTCAAACCTGTGGCTGGTGCACAACACGGCCCTGCCAGCCTTAAGTGTCTTTGTTCTCTAGGACATGGGACAGGTTTAGGCCCTGTGTCCTCCAGCCTTTAAACTCACATTCCCCTTGCCACGGCCCCCACTTCTGCTTTCCATGACCCTGATGAACTGACACTGGTGAATCAGTATGGATGAATAAAACCCACAGCCATGAGCCTACCCTCTGCTTTCCGGATGGGAATGAGAAGTGGCACGTCTGTTAGCTCACCGAAGGGAAGTCAGCCCCACGGTGGTCAACTTAGAGGGACACATGCAGTTTGTATTACGTGACTCTGGGGGACAGGAAATATATTGATTGAACCCTTTTCAAAGATCCTTAGATGGCATGTGGAGTAAAGCTAAATTAAGTACGAACAGTAGGGAAAGAAGAAGGAGGTAAAAAATGCCAACATTTAAGAAAATACTTTGGCTATATCATCTCATTTAGTCTTTAAAACGACCTTGAAGGCAGGTATCACTCCCATTTTACTGCAGAAATACCTGCACATCAACAGAATAAGTAATTTGCCTGAGTCCAGTACAGCCAGTAAGTCGCAGAGGTGGGTTTCAAACTTAGATCTCTGCACCTCCAAACCTAACAGTTGTTGTCAGCAGCCGTGGACAGTGTGGCGGGACCCTCTCAGCACGCAGAGAGAAGGATGACTAGTGATGTCTGCCAGGGCCTCGGGAGACAGAAGGTGGCCACGTGTGCAGAGTTCACACGGTCCGTCAGCTCACCAAACGGCAAATGTTTTCATCTTCAGAGAAGGAAGAGATGCCTCATCATTTTTTGAAGTCTTTGCTTTATACTCTTTTGCACAAATCTTCATTTAAGTTTCTTGAATGATTTCAAGCCCCTGTTTCTATCATCTGGAAAGGTGCAAAGTATAAAATTAGAGGGACCTTTTCCCTCTCAGCCTTCCATTCTTACTGCAGCCATCCAGTTTTTAAGAGTGTCATGGAACCGTTTATGTCAGCACTTCCGGCAAGGATGCTGTTGTTACACTGTGAATGCACTTGGGGCCTTTATAATCAGGTGATTTCTGAGCCCTAAGCTGTCACTGACCAGTCTTCCTAATGTATGAGAATTTATCTTTTGTTCTGTAAGATATTTCACTGCAGATGAATCATCTTGCTAGCACAGGCCCTCATATATATTAGTCTAAATGTTTCTTCTTTTTGTTTGCAAAAGTGTTTTTTCTTGTTTATTTTGCTCCATAAGCCCTGGACTGAGAGCAGTTCCATAGTAAAAAAAAAAAAAAAAAACTTTTTCCCAGGGTCTAAGAGAAAATTGATATCATTTTATTAGAAAGGGTTTAACCCTTTCTTAACTAGAAGTTTCTAAACTAGAAGTGTCTGATGTTCCTTTATTCTTTGTCCTATTTCGGTGGGATTTTTTTCCCCTCTCTTTCTCATGAAAGAAAGAAGGAAGCAATATTCGCTGTTAGTAGAGGCAGTTCAAGACAAGGGAGAGATTTTCCAGGCCTTCCAAGATAGTTTAGACTCCAGCCCTGCTGCTCCCTGTCTGTGGGACCCTGCCCAGGCTCCTGAATAATCCTCTTACAACCTGGTCTATTCCACCTGTGAAATGAGTGCGCTAACGACTTTCAAGGTCGTTTTAAAGGGTAAACGAGGTGCTATATAAAAAGTATCAACAAATGTCAGTACATTTCCTTCTTCCCTTTTCCTATCTTTTAAAAAAATTAAACACATGGGTGGCACCTGTGGCTCAACGGAGTAGGGCACTGGCCCCATATGCTGGAGGTGGCGGGTTCAAACCCAGCCCTGGCTAAAAACGGCAAAAAAAAAATTAAAGACGTAAAAGATTTTTTATTTGTTTTATCTTCTTGCAACCTTTTATTTTATGTTTATTTTAAATTTACAAATAAAAATTAAATATATTTATGGTATGTGGCATGCTGTCTCTTTTTTTTTTTTTTTTGTAGAGACAGAGTCTCACTTTATGGCCCTCGGTAGAGTGCCGTGGCCTCACACAGCTCACAGCAACCTCCAACTCCTGGGCTTCAGCGATTCTCTTGCCTCAGCCTCCCAAGCAGCTGGGACTACAGGCTCCCGCCACAACGCCCGGCTATTTTTTGGTTGCAGTTTTGCCGGGGCCGGGTTTGGACTCGCCACCCTCGGTATATGGGGCTGGTGCCCCACCGACTGAGCCACAGGCGCCGCCCAGCATGCTGTCTCTTATCCTTTATACATATTTATTTATTTATTTAGAGACAAAGTGTCACTGTGTTGCCCAGGCTGGACTCATACTTGGCTCAAGTGACCTCCTGCCTCAGCCTCTGGAGTAGCTGGGAGTACAGGCAGGTGCCACCGCCGGCCATGATGTTCTGAAATATGGGGAATGCCTAAGTGAAGCTGATTAACACACGCTTTACCGAACATACTCACCTTTTTCTGTGGTCCTGCAGAAATACTTAATTCAGCCTCATCATGCCCAGCTCTTGGTAATGGGCATTGTAAATACCTACTTATTGAGTAAGTTAAAATGTCACTTCCAGAGAAACTCCTTTGACACATAAAATAAGACCAAACAGTAGAAAGGGAGCTAGTCCTGAAGATAAGTTTTCCTCATAAACCATCTGCTCTTCAGATACTAAATTAACTCACGTAACGTTCTTAATTTTCTTTTTCTCTTTGAAACTAAGTTATATTTGAATTAAAATCATGAGCTACATGTAGATATTTGAATTTGCGATGGGGGGAAGATCCTTGAAATGAATATTAGCAAATTCTTTTCTTTTGGGGACTATTACTTTGCCTGGGCCCATTTATTTAAAACCACTTGAAGATGTGCAGTTTTGATTATAAACCACTGTCCTAAAAGAACTTTTGTGTTCTCACAAGGCGCATCCAAAAGTGAACATGGGCTCCAGACTGTTATGACTGAGCTCTGAATGAGCAACACGCCTTTGACAAGTCACCAATGTCGGTTAGCCCATCTGCATGACATAAGAATGATTAATGCCCTTAGGCAACTTAGGTTTGTAAGAAATGAGAACCACTAAAAATGTTAGGATGTTTCACGAACATGTCACATACTTTATACATCTTGATAATGTTTAATTATAAACCAAGAGATTAACTAGAAATCTCTCCTGACTATGAGTAAACTTCAGTGGCTAAGGTTCTCTATAAAATGTAGTGTTCATTCAACTTATTTAGCAAATATTTATTCAGTGCCTACTACATGACAGACAGTGTTCCAGGCACTGGAGAGAACGTGAATAAAGTAGACAAATGCCCTTTCCTCACGGGATTATCTTGGGGCGGCGGATACAAATAATAAAGAGATAACTGCGTCAGATACCTGGGGCATCAGATGGTGATGAGCCCACTCAGGGAACACTGAGACAGTGGAGGGGAGACCGTCCTGCCGGGAGCGATGCTGGTGCATTTCAAACGGGTCCTGTGAGGACCTCACTGAGAAGGCAAGGTGTGAGCTGGGGAGTTAAAGAGGTGGAGTCAAGCCTGTGAGCTGTCTGGGGGAGGAGCATTTCAGGGGCGAGGACAGCGGGTGCAAAGGTCCTGAGGCCGGAGCCTGCCTCTCCAGCTGGAGAGGAGAACATCAAAATGGAGGGCAGAGGGGGGAGGGCAGAGTAAGTGGTGCCTCAGGACACATCTCAGCTTTTACTCTTGATGGTTTGAGCTTTGAGTAAAGGGATGACATGATCTTATTTTCTGTTTGAAAGGGTTACTTTGGCTTTTGTGCTTAAAATGGACTATAGCACAGAAGGCCTAAGGACAGGACACTTTTCCACATTGCTAGATACAGTGGTAGGGAAAACTGTTCCTTTTGTGAAGTATCTTTGTAGAACAGGTGAGGGAGTTCACGCAGTGCCAGCACCTGTGATGATCGGCCTGAAACGCAGTTTTCATTGTGTATTTGTCCATTGAGCACATTTTTATGGAGCATATACTATTTGCTAGGCAGCGTGTGAGCCTCTGGAGACACTCACAGGTGTGAGACATGTGCACAGTGTCAGGGTTGAGATGAACTTGACTGACTGCAGGACTTCCTGGAAGGTTTTATGTAAATTATATTTTATCGATTTTTGAAATTCAGACTTAAACCATTTCCAAAAATGAAGTGCAGAAACAAATAAAATAAAATGGAAGCTCTTCATTCACCAGGTGTGGTTGGTTAGGATTCCACAAGGTATTTGTGGTGAAAAGAGCTTATCTTTTTAACTTGCAGACTGCGTTGTTCACAAACAGCAGGGGCACAGCCGTGCGATTTAATAAGCTTCGCAGAGTCATCTCTATGTGTCAGGCAGGGGTCCAACCCGGGAGACGCGTGGGTGGTTGAGATAGGGGTCCTGTCCTTAGGCACGCTGAGTGAGAGTCACATTCTCGTTAATTTTTGACCCTCGGCAGCCTCAGGACAGGCCCTCATACTGGCCCGGGTGAAGGTTAATGGGAGAGGCACGGAGAGACATTCAACTTGGGGAGGTCTGGGATGACCAGGACCTGTTCTAGAGTGACATTTATAGATCTTCATCGGCCAAAACCTTAGGCCGCTGTTCATAATATGAAGTGTCATTAAAAATTTGATCTATTATATAGTTAATAGGAAGACTGTCTATCAGATTTTCAAAGATACACAAGCATTAATTGTGCAAAGGAGCTAAGGGTTAGTCAAAACCAAGGTTATGGAAAAAAATTACTCACTGGTAAAAACTCATTTTAAAAGGAGAAAGAAAGATAGTTCAAGATGAGTAGGTGCTCATCGTGAGAAGCATGTGCTAGAGATATACAGAGAGAGAAACAGGAGAATTATGTTTAAAATATTATTTCCCAGGGTCCCGTATAATTGATAGGATTATGTTTGCCTTTTGAGGATCAATAAATAAGGCACGATATTTTATTGAGGTATCTTTCACCTACCATTTCCAGCATACAATTCAATGCTTTTTAATATATTCAGAGTTTTGCAACCATCACCACAATTTCAGAAATTTTCCTTACCCCAAAAGAAACCCTGACCCATTCACTATCACTCCATGTCTCTTCTCCTCCTGCCCCAAACAACTGCTCACCCATCCACTTTCGGTCTTTGTAGAGTTGCCTCTTCTGAACACTTCCATAAACTGAGTCATGTAATGTTCATTCTTCCTGGTGTGAGCTGCTTGTTTTGAGGTTCCTCCGTGTTGTGGCCAGTGCCAGGACTTCATTCCTTTGATCTCCAGATACCGTTTCCCTGTGCGGATGCACAGGTTGGATTTCACCGTTCATCAGAGAGCCACTTTCTCCCTGAGGTTATGATGGGCACAGCAGCCATGCGCATTGGAAGGCCCTGGATTTTGCCAGGTCACATTACCCCTGGGGGTCACGAATCATGGTTTCTACCCTACTAGAGAGATGCCAGGTTCCCTACCATCACCCCAACCAGTCCCAGTGAGGAGCTGGACACCAGGCAGGTGGGTGCTGGTGACCTCCCTGGGCCTCTGCCTCCTTGGCAAACCACAATCATAGGTCTGCTGCTCAGATCCATAGAGTAACAAGTGCCCCAGCTGGGCCAGAGACCTGGTGTTGGGCTGTGACGGGACATCCTGAAGGGGAGACGAAAGAAAGAAGACAGACTCGGAACCACAGCCCGGCGGGGCCTCCCCAAACTCAGCTTTCAAATTGTGTCCTAGGACATGTGGGGTCAGGGCAACTTTTATACAAACCAAGTAAACAGGGTTCATTCCAGCCCATCCCCCAACTCCAGTTTCATACTGAGAGAAACACAGCATGGAGCTGAGACAGGGGCAGGTAGGTGCTCTAAAGCAAGGCCGCGGAGACAGGCACAGGGCAGGTGCTCTGAGGCAGGGCCACGGAGACGGGCACAGGGCAGGTGCTCTAAAGCAGGGCCGCAGAGATGGGTACAGGGCAGGTGCTCTAAGGCAGGGCCGTGGAGATGGGCACAGGGCAGGTGCTCTAAAGCAGGGCCGTGGAGACGGGCACATGGCAGGTGCTCTAAAGCAGGGCCGCATAGATGGGCACAGGGCAGGTGCTCTGAGGCAGGGCCGCGGAGATGGGCACAGGGCAGGTGCTCTGAGGCAGGGCCACGGAGATGGGCACAGGGCAGGTACTCTAAAGCAGGGCCGCGTAGATGGGCACAGGGCAGGTGCTCTGAGGCAGGGCCGCGGAGATGGGCACAGGGCAGGTGCTCTAAAGCAGGGCCGCGGAGATAGGCACAGGGCAGGTGCTCTAAAGCAGGGCCACGGAGATGGGCACAGGGCAGGTGCTCTGAGACAGGGCCGCGGAGATGGGCACAGGGCAGGAGCTCTGAGGCAGGGCCGCGGAGATGGGCACAGGGCAGGTGCTCTGAGGCAGGGCCGCGGAGATGGGCACAGGGCAGGTGCTCTGAGGCAGGGCCGCGGAGATGGGCACAGGGCAGGTGCTCTGAGGCAGGGCCGTGGAGATGGGCACAGGGCAGGAGCTCTGAGGCAGGGCCGTGGAGATGGGCACAGGGCAGGTGCTCTGAGACAGGGCCACGGAGATGGGCACAGGGCAGGTGCTCTAAAACAGGGCCACGGAGATGGGCACGGGGCAGGTGCTCTAAAGCAGGGCCGCAGAGATGGGTACAGGGCAGATGCTCTGAGGCAGGGCCACGGAGATGGGCACAGGGCAGGTGCTCTGAGACAGGGCCGCTGAGATGGGTACAGGGCAGGTGCTCTGAGACAGGGCCACGGAGATGGGCACAGGGCAGGTGCTCTGAGACAGGGCCGCGGAGATGGGCACAGGGCAGGTGCTCTAAAGCAGGGCCACGGAGATGGGCACAGGGCAGGTGCTCTAAAGCAGGGCCGCGGAGATGGGCACAGGGCAGGTGCTCCGAGACAGGGCCGCGGAGATGGGCACAGGGCAGGTGCTCTGAGGCAGGGCCGCGGAGATGGGCACAGGGCAGGTGCTCTGAGACAGGGCCGTGGAGAATGGCACAGGGCAGGTGCTCTGAGGCAGGGCCGCGGAGATGGGCACGGGGCAGGTGCTCTAAAGCAGGGCCACGGAGATGGGCACAGGGCAGATGCTCTGAGACAGGGCCACGGAGATGGGTACATAGCAGGTGCTCTGAGAGAGGGCCGTGGAGATGGGCACAGGGCAGGTGCTCTGAGACAGGGCCACGGAGATGGGTACATGGCAGGTGCTCTGAGACAGGGCCGCGGAGATGGGCACAGGGCAGGTGCTCTAAAGCAGGGCCGCGGAGATGTGCACAGGGCAGGTGCTCTAAAGCAGGGCCATGGTGATGGGCACAGGGCAGGTGCTCTTTGGCAGGGTGGCGGAGATGGGCACAGGGCAGGTGTTCTGAGGCAGGGCCGCGGAGACGGGCACAGGGCAGGTGCTCTGAGGCAGGGCCATGGAGATGGGCACAGGGCAGGTGCTCTGAGGCAGGGCCGCGGAGACGGGCACAGGGCAGGTGCTCTGAGGCAGGGCCCTGGAGATCGGCACAGGGCAGGTGCTCTGAGGCAGGGCCGCGTGCCCCCTTCCAGTCTTCCTTGCTTGCTTGTTGCTTCTTAGTGTGTTCTTTTTCCTCTCGGCAATTCTCTTCTTGGAAGATTGGCTTTCTTTCCCCTTGCCATGTACATGATTTAATCTCGGATGAGACGAGTGATGTAGAGAAGCTCCCAAGGTGGTCTTAGTCTCTCAGTCAGACCTGCATCCTCCCTGCTTGCCTGGTGGGACCAGTGGGACACAGGGCTCGGCCACCGAGGCTGCGCAGCCCAGCAGCAGTGAGGAAGGCAGGATCTGGAAGGAACACAGTGCTGTCCCCAGTAGCTCTCCGACACCTTGGAAGCTCACTTCTTTTCTGGCTCCAAATTTATACCAGGAAAGTATTAGGAAAAGGGGGCTGAGTTGCTACCAGTGTTAATTGGATGGTTCAGAACACACTTGGTAGGAGAGAAGGTGAGTGGCAGCTCCAGGAAATACCATGACAGCAAATGGCTCTTGGTTTCCCTTTTGGAAACTTTTCAGGGCCCCAAAAAGTCCCTGTGGGTGAAGCACAGCCCTCTTCCCTGCCCCTCGCCCCATCTCCCCTGAGATGTGCTCAGGCCCTGCCTGGGGGCTCTGCTGACTCTCATTCCTCCCTTTTCACTCCCCAGAAGGCTTAGGAATCAGAGCCCTCCTCACCAGAAGGCCATGTACCCTGCTTACTTTTAATGACAAAATTGTCTCAGGTGCCACCGCTGCTTCTGTGGTGCCCATTAACTGTGACTGATGGTTCTTGCTGGGTGGCCTGACTTTATGGCCAGCTTCACTGAGCGTTCAATAAGGTGATGTAGAGCCCAGGAGCTACCCTGTAAAATGTGCTGTTTGTGGACAGTGACAATTTGCATTTAATTTGGGAACAAGGTAATTAGATTTGCACATAGGAAGCTGATTGGCCAAATTATGTTACCCAGGCAGCCTGGGTCTTAAGTTGTTTACCTACTTTCTGTAAATGTTACTTTGAAAAAAAAAAACAAACCCACAACTGTGAACTTGAATTCAGTTCTAAAACTCATACACCACACCTTACTATAAGCCCTGTCAACAGAGTGGTGATTTTTAGTAATTCTTGAATTTCCGCTCCAGTTTTCACCCCATCTTCTCTTTTGCTGTGTGTCTGACTGATGTGGTGTCTGTTCATAAAGCTGTCCTGTTTATGTAAAGCATTTATTTAAATTGGGTACTTGCTGTCTATTACCTACGGGAAATCTAATGCTCCCGGAAGGTAATATAAATGAATGCGTTGCTCTCCAAACAGACCATCTTCCAGTTTCTGTATTACAGGGAGGGCCGTTTTCTCCTCACCAGGAGATAGGGATTACTTTGTCACTGCAGTTAAAACATGACCTTATCAAGACCCCAGATTTAATGCAGAGCAATCTATGTATTCATCCGTGCCAGAGAACCAAACCAAACCAAATCAGCCATCCTAATCTATGGCTGATTAAAAACAAAAGGTTATTGGGAAAATAAGTTTTGATTCTTAAAATCTAGGCTACAATGTACATATTCTTTCAGGAATTTAGCCAGCTCATAAATTGAGGACATTTGTACTTTTTTCTAATTCAGTATTGATGCCAGGACAGTTGATTAAACTGGGGGGTGGGAGTTTTACTGCGTTTGTTGACACAGTGACAAGGTGCAGGGGAAAGGCTGAAGCTGGAACAGAAACTGAGGTAGCACAGGGCAGTGGAGACTGAGGGTTTATGCTGTTAGGGTATTTGTGGTTATTTTGTAAGGATTTGCCCATGTATTTCCTTCCAGATTTGAAATGCTTGCTTGTGTAGGTTTTTTTATTTTTTTATTTTTTTAGGACAGCCTTATTAGATATTTTAATCATAAATAGCATGTTTTTCTGATTATGATACTTCCATACAAGGCTTACTATTGCTAATAATAGTTGCCTTAGTTAATTATCTACCCTCTGTTGGGTGTGATATAGGGCATCATTCAGCCCTTTTAGCATCCCTGTAAGACACATCATTATCTCTCTTTTAAAGAAGAAGAAACTAGCGTTCAGAGAATGAAGGAGGTTCCTCCAGAGCCACAAAGCTAGTACAGTGGCAGAGGTGTATTTGAACCCAGGTCTTCAGATCTCAAAGCTCACAGCTTATCACTGCACTACATTCATGTGGATTCCTTACATTGGTCTTCTGGCTTTGACACTTTCAAGCTGTGTGCATACACCTTTCAAACTGGGAATTAAGTGAGATGACCACAAAACGCCTGGCGGCCAGTCTGACCCTCCTTGCACAGCCTAGGCATCTGCGTCTTCCAACAGAACGGACGTGTTCATCTTCCTGATGAACTCCGCGTGGCACCAACATGACGGCCAGCTGTCCACAGCGCTCATGTTGGGGCAGACGCCTTCACATCTTGGTCCATCAGTGGACTCAATTTGAGGTGGCATCCGTAAACAGGAAAATGACACAAATATTCTAAATCGCCAACCAGAATTCCTGGCGATGGAAATCCTTACTTTTTGTCCTTTCCACCAATATCCTCATGGGCCAAGGGCTCTGCCCCAGAGGCTCTGTGGGCTCTCCCCGCTCAGCCCTTCCCACATGTGCCCTTCTGGCCCTGTCACCACCACTGACCGCTCTGGGCTGGTCTTTTCTCTTCTGCTGTTCCCTTCCAGGAAGCCTCCTCACTGCCCCCCACCTGCGTCCAACTCCCCTCCTCCTCACTGCCCTCCACCCGCGTCTGATTCCCTTCCAGTCGCTGTGTTGCCAACCCGCCATCTTCGTCGCATTACTTTCTATGAAAGTCGTCAGTCTTTCCGTCTCCTGCAGGCACTCAGCAGGACACGCACGTCCTGATCCCAGACCCTGTGCATGTCACTCTTTATGCCAAAAAGAACTTCTTAGGTTCTTAAGGCTCTTGAGATGGGGAGGTTCTCCTGGGCTACCTTGGTGGCCCAGTGTAATCACAGGGTCCTTACGAGAGGGTGCAGGAGGGTCTACAGGACAGAAGGTGGCCATGTGACCACTGAGCACAGGGCCCAGGAGGGTTGGAGCGGACTCTGCCCTGCAGCCTGGAACCCTGTGACCTTCCCGACACCTTGGTCTTCATCTCCTCACACTCACTGGATTTCTGACCCCAGAACTCTCACAGAATAAGAGTGTTATTAAGCTGATAAGTTTGCGGTGATTTCTCACGGCAGCCACAGGAAACAAATGCAAGCAATTCTGTCATCCCTGATTTTCTTTTCCAGTCCTTTTGTTCTGCCTTATTCTATAGACACAGGCCACATGTTAAGTTTGCCTCCGATTAATTGTAGACACAAACATCGGAACTGCCCTTCCTTCATCATCTTGCACTTCGAGTGCTCAGCAGCCACACCTGGTGGGTGTCTGTTGGCTTGAGCGGGGCCCACAGCTGCACCCGTTCTGCTGGACAGTAGTGCCTGGGACAGAGTCATTCCTCACGTACCCAGACTCGCATCTGTAGGGACCAGGCTAGGGTGTTCTCCCCGGGCACAGCAGCCTGGCTCCTGCTCTGCTCACCCCCAGCTCTGTCCCTCACTGTGCAGGGCCTCCGGGGTGTGTGGAGCAGACTCAGGCTGGCTGGGTCAAGAGTTCCTGACCCTGCGTGTGTGGCATCCAGCCTGTATTCCCTCGGCCCTCTGGGCCCCCACGAGACAGAACCCCTGTTTGCACAAGTCTGGGGGTGTCCTCTTTGCCCCGGTTGCAATGTCTGATAACGATGGGAATGCATAGTATGCTCAGATAAACAGACTTATTAAAAACCTACTAATGCCCTGCTTTGCGTGAGTCCTGGGATTGCATAGAGGAAACCGCCTTCCTCTCCTCGTGGAACTTGAGTTCTAGAGGGAACAGTGGCTGATCACCCAAGACACAGATGCATATTCCAAGGGCAGGGAGTAACATGTGCCCTGGAGAAAAACAACCACAGTCATGGGACAGCTGGAGGAGGTCGGGGGTTGGTGAGTATTTGTTAGGTGATTGCATAAAACCTTTGGGGGAGGAGCCATCTGAGGACAGACCTCAATCCAGCAAGACAGAGAACGTGGGAGGGAGGGAAGAAAGGGAAGGAGCAAGCTGGCTGGCACGGGCTTCCGTTTTGGTCCCAGCTGCTCGAACCTCGTTGTGCCCCCGGGAATGCCCTTCCGGTGGCCTCTCCCCTCTGCTGGTGGCCAGGATCATATACACCGTTATTATTTAGATGTGGACAGTTCTGGGCTTGTCTCTCTATCTACGTAGCCTTTTCCCCAGAATACAGCATCACATTACAGTACTGAATGTTCGTTCTCCGAGCGACTACTGCCGGGATTCTGATGCGCACCCCACACTTCCCAGGGGGAGGGTCCTCTTTACAGGCTGGGCTGCTACTGACATTTTAGTTGAAGGATTTCTTCATACTGAAACACTACAGACCTCTTAAATAGTGCAGACGTATCAATGTGCTGTAGCTTTTCTCTGTGACCAGTGCTTTGGTGATTGGGGTGAGAGACTGCCCATTTTCTGGTTTGTCATTATTCTTTTAAAACTGTCCCCTCTGTGGATTACACTGTGCAGTGCGGCGGCTCCCAGCCCCACATGGCTATCAGGGTTCACGGGGTGGCCAGTCCAAGTGCAGATGTGTTGTAAGGGCAGGATATACAACAGATGCGAGGACTTAGTGTAAGAAATTTTAAAAATACCTCATTAATTTCTTTATATTGATTGCATGTTGAAATTGTAGTGTTTTGATATGTCGAGTTAAATAAAATGTATTATTAAAATGAATTTTACCTGTTGCTTTACCGTGCTTTCTAGAAAATTTTAAATGACATATATAACCCATACTTACGACTTGTATTCTGTTTTTGTCGGCTTACTTTTTGAGGTACTTGTCTACAGGTTGTATATCGTGTGGGTGTGATTCCTTGAAGAGAAAAATAATTACATGTAAGAGGAGAATGTTCACCACCAGCCACAGAGCCATGACCCTGTCATCTGACAGTCACGCCACAGGCACCCTCGTTGCAGAGGGAAGAATCTGAGTTTCTTTAGAAACTACTTTAGAATCTACTTTAGATTTTTATCTCCATGGCGTGGTATATTCTTTTTGAACTGAAATTTATTTAAGATACCACCTGTCTTTCCTTAAGAGCAAGGGGTGATTTTTTGGATCACTAGGGAAAAGTTTTGATGACAACGTTCTTTATAATAATAGTATTCATTTTTAATATTTTTCATTGCTTTGTGTTGGGAATATCCCAAATCCTCTTTTCTATTACAGTTATTATGAAATATGCTATTGCCATTGTTAACTGCAGTGTCACCCTTCAGTGCCGTGCGGTGTTGAAAACTAGAACAGCGTGCCACCTCCCCAACCCCGTCCCAGCCTCCACTCACCAGCATCCTACACCCTCATCTATGAGAGCAGCCTTTTTAGTTCCCACATATCAGTTTTAAAAAGAAATCAGAGAATACAGCAAAGGAAATAAAATAGTAGTATTCAATATTTGAAAGACTTGTAAAATCCTTTTAAAATGTTCTTAAGAATCATCTCGTACGCCTAAATATGATACTACTGAGATACACAGTCTTTTTTAAATCGAGTTTGTCGGAATAACTTCATGATTATATTCTTGTTTTGTCTGTTTTGGAAACAACTGGAAACAACAAAACTTGCTGAAAGAATACAGTATATTTGGGTATGAGTTTTTTCCCTGGAGGTCTGGGGCAGGCATCCTCAGAAGTGAGAAAAGAGGAAGTGAAGGATTTTAGGGACCTCCTTTTCGGGTAATTAAAAAGCTGGGCCTGCAGGAGTTGGTCATCTCTGACACCAAGTACTGGGCATGAGGGGGTTCTGCTATTATGTTTAAAGTTTCTCATTAAAATGTTTTTACAGCTCTCAAAAAAAGTCAACATGTAAAGTACTTTATTTTATCAAAATTTTTTTCTTTACATTAAAAAAGTAAAATAAAAATCTGGCCTGGAGCCAGGCTGTTAGACTCAGAACCTCGCTCCACCTAAGCAGCCATGTGACCACCAGCAAGTTCTTAATCTCTTTTTGCCTCAGTTTCTCATCTGTAAAAAACGGAGATAATTACAATAGAATTTACCTAATAGGATTAGCAGGAGAATTACACTGTTGAGGCGAAGGAACAGCAGGAGAGCCAGCCCAGCAGGAGAATTAAATGAGCTAATTCATATAAAATAAAACAGTGCCTGGTGTCGTATAAATTCTCTCAGATTTACCTATAGCAATGATGTTACTTTTGTAGTTGTTACTACTGTTATTAGCTCTCTGATGTTATTAGCTCTCTGATGTTTGAAGAGAAAATTCAAATTTTCTAAGACACATTCCTTTTGTCAGGCATTTCTTCATCCTTCAAACAACAGTGGTAGAGTCCGTGAGGGGGAGTTTTTATCACACTCAGATTAAGGACAAGGTCACAGAGCCCTAGAGAAGGTCAGTAACATGGCCGAGGTCACATAGGAGCTTAGTGACAGAGGTGGCAATCTCACCCAGGATTCCCAAGTGACCCTTCCCTGAGATGCTGGACTTGGTACCCCCAGGCTGAGTATTACACCGTGGTGTACACCGAGGCCTGTGTTAACTCCTAGTTACTTTGTGGGTTTTCCTCTTTGAATTATACCCCAGAAGAGCTCACCAGTGATTACTTGTGGATGGTTCCTGGGTATTTTATTTTACCTAAAATCCCAGCAAAGTCTAACTTAAAACATTTCATTGCAGCGTTACCTCTGTATTATTGCAATGGTGGTGTCCTCACCTGAGTTAGGGTCCACCTCCCTGCTCCCTGTGTAACGCTGAGTTACTCAGCATTTTGTAGAATGAAAGTCAGACCTCTTGGCTCCTGGATCTGGATCAGTGGAGCTTGTTTAGCCACACTCGGGTTCAGAGTCTATAATCTTACTTAACTTCAGGCTGGTACAAGAGAAGGTAGACTTTAGTGGCAGACGAAGGTGGACTGAGACTCAGCTGTGCCACGTAGCTTTAGTGGCCATGGACTAGTCACCTGACCTTTTCCAATTTTAGTTTTCTCATCTGCAAAAGTAGGGATGTGGAAATACATGTTTTTGGGACTATTGTAAGAATTAGAGGCAAGCTTGGGCAGGGCAGGGGGTGGTTACAGATGCTGTGGGAATTCTGTGGGGGGAGAGCAGCGGAGCCACGCCATCCATACCAACAGTGCACAGGTAAAAAAAAAAAAAAACCAATCCTGGTAGCCAAGGAAATCTTCACTTATGCCCAGCTGGAGAGACAAAGCTTTCCACAGAATTTAAGACCAAATTTGCATTGAACCAAGTTTTCTCAGCTGTTAGCTGTCATGCAAACCTAAATTATTACCACATAGTGTAAATATTTTTCCTAGAATTCCTTTTAATTGGACAACTGGGGGGGGAGGGTTGGGGAAGAATGGGAATGGTTTTGATAGGTTATCTTTTTCCTAATGTAGGCTTAAGGGACAGCGTAGAAGGAGAAGGGGTCCAGGTATCAATGAAGGGCAAGGTTTGGTGAGTAACAACATGTGCCCATGGGCCGTGGCTTGGCATGCTCCGAAGCTGGAGGGTGGGGTGAAAACACCTGCTCCTTTTCTATAAGTGGGTAATGAACTTAGCGACTTTCTTTCTCTCCCAGGTTAGGAAAGCATGTTAAGGTGGTCATGAAGAACGTTTCACATGAGAGTGTTTGTAGCTATCAAACCTTTCCTTTCTTTTAAGAATGGCCATGTTCACTTCTCTGTGTAGGAGTCCCTGGCTTCATCCTGTCCCGAGTGCACCTACTCATTCAAAGTTCCCTTTTAGAAGTTTGATATTAACTTCAAAATTATTTCTTTGAGCTGTTGAGAAAGAGTAGGTGGTGTCCTAGCTTATTTATCTTTGTATAAAAGCAGCTAGCGTGAGTCATATTGTTGGCATTTGATATGATTTTGTTGAACCAATGGGTGAGTTCTTCCTGCAATAGTGCAAGGAGACTTTTCTGAGGTCGTGGTTGCCCGTGGTTCCCCAGGCTGCTCTGGGAGATTGGGGGATCTGGGCAGGCATGGATTTGGGGAAATTTCACCACTAGACTGGAGGCAGGACTAATGTCATCTAAGGCTTGTTGTAAACTTCAGATCTTTGATTCTTATATCTCTCTAACATGTTTCCAAAGAGGACAGAGATGAAAAGTTAATTGGAACTGGAGATTCCCCTTAAGGCCTGTGTTAGCAACAAGGGCTGACAGGTTTTGTGCCAGTGCTGGGAGCAGAAGGGCTTTTTTCCGATTTCTTGAGTCAGCACGAACAGTGTTCATACTGAAAAACAGTTCCAGTAAGACTGGCTTTTAGATCATCTTCCAGAGATAGGCCGAGCCCCAGTGGGGAATGGTGAGGAGGAGAAATGATGCTAGTTCTTCCAAGGCTGAGAAAACTCATCCGAGAAGTTTTAGAATAAGTCAGGTCATTGGCATCCAAGATATGAGTAAACTCACTGAAGAGCCAGGAAATACCGTGGCTCACTAAATAAGTCACCTTCGATGATTTTAACTGATTGACACATACCACATACATTGCTGCCTTGTTCACGAGGCCCCAAACATTATCATGATCTGAATTTTGTCCCTTTTCTGTCACACTTGTGACAATTAAAGGACGCGTTAATGTCCAATAAGCTTAGAATTGCTGTGTGTCAGAAGTTGCCAAACGAGAGGCCAGGGCCAGAACCTGGCACAGGACAATGTCGTTTGGGTGGCTGCATGGTGTTTTGTTTTAATTTAACTAGTTACTGAGATTTAAAATTTTGGAGATTTTACCTAAAAATCCAGATTTCTGGCTTTTCTTTCAAAACACAAAAATATCAGTTTGGCTTGACTGTATCAGGCTTCCCACACAGTGGCCATGATCTGGAGCTCAGTGGTCAGAGGAGACATGTGTCCCACACTTAACCAGAGTCACTGAATTCCCGTGTTATTTTATGCCCTGCCGTCCGTCTATCATTTTCTAGGTCTGTTCAGCCTCTGTGGGCATCTGGGTTTGTGACCGCTGCTCTTAACAGTCTAAGTCGCTGTTGTTTCAACCCCACAAGGGGATGGCTGGGTGACTTGAAGCATTTTGTTGCCTTTGGGCCGCTGTGTTCTGCCTTTGAATGATCTTAGCCAGCCAATCCTGTAACCAGGAGGAAGGAGACATGTGCCCAAGCCGTGTGCTGCAGGTGCTCAGGAGCTGTCTCGGGCCTGCTCTGGGCTCCAGGCTCCCGGGCTCCGGCACTCCCTGCCGTGCTCAGGGAGCACCCAGGGGAGCCGCAGAGACTCAGCGCCACCCGTTCAGGTGGCCAAGAGCACATCAGCGGCCTGTGAGTAGTGTGGGTCCTGCCAGAAACATCCACACTTCAAAGGGAAAAACTCCCCCGTAGGTGGATGTGGAAAGCCTCTGGCCTTAGTGAATTGGCTGCTTCTTGCAGACAAAGAAGACGAAGTGAAGTGTTCTGACAGACTCTGCCTGCTCGGTGCCAAGATAATTAAACAGCTGGAGTAGCTGCATTTAAAACCTAACCAGGAAAATCAAATGAACACAAAGACTTTCTGTGTGTTCTCAGAGCTCCCTTAGACACAGGGTGCTGCGAGGGAAGACCACGGGTGATGGCAGATGGCATTGAAAATGAAGCTGCTCATGGCTAATTGTGGTCGCAACTAGATTTCTAAGGGCTTAAAAGGTAGGGAAGGGAACGTATCCTTGAGCACCCTCACTTCACTTCTAAGAGAAAAAGAAATGGTGCTTTATATTTGATTTGAAATTTATTCTCATGTTGGTCTGCGAGTGAAGTCTGACACCCAGAATTTATTAACGGAAAAATACACTCTTAAAAGCTTATGTGCCTGAAAGACCAAGCTCTCCCAGGGTCCCTCTGCCCGTCGGTCTGACTCAGTGACTTGGTCCTGGAGAATCTTGCCCTTGTCTCACCTCCGGAGCCTGCCCCCCTCCTCCCATGCCCTTCCCGACTTTCTCCCTTCTGATCTCTGTTGCCCTCCTTGGTTCTCCCTCCTTAGCTGTGTCGTCCTGTCCCTGTCCTCAGCCTGTTGTCTTCCGCTGTCCTCTTTTTTCTTGCTTCCGCTTCTTATCCAAGACCCAAGGGAATTTAACAAAGAGAGCAGAGCACAGTGTGGGCAGAGAGCCGGGGAGGAGAGTTTAATCAAAGGCCACGTCCACATGGCAGGTGCGTGGTCAGGGGCAGGTGGCCAGAGCCACCCTGGGCTGGGGTTTGGATGGATGACACGAAGAGCCGTTTATGCGCCTGATCGTGTTTAAAGCTCCAACTCTCCCAGCTGAGAGCCGCCAGGTGAAGGAGTGGGCGTGGCAGAGGCCAACACTAATGTCACGTCTGAGACTTACAACGAACTTTACAAAGATAGAGGCATAAGATAAAGAGGGGCCAGCATCTCACAGTGTGGCTTCTGCCTGCTGCTTTGTTGTAAAGATTTAATGACACCATGTCTTTAAAGAAATGTACCTTTTCAAAGTAAATTGCAAGTTGTATAGATCACAAAATAAATGGAAAGGTAGGAGATAGGTGATTTAAATAATTCATAATTTTAAGCCACTTTCATTCAAACTTTAAATCTAATTATATTTAAATAAAGGGCAACTTTGGTGGCATTGTGCCCCTCACAAATCCTTCCATTCCATACCCTTGGTATTCTATTGAATGCAGCTGATGCTGCTCCCCACCTCCCCAGCACAATTAGCATAAGACACTGTTAAAAATTCGCCATGCAAGATTTGGCAGGAAATGTCATTTCCTGATAATTTCATCCATTAGAATATAGTTCTAGGGCTGTGTTTTCTAAATGCACATCCTTTCCATTCCCTGAGGTGAGTGAAGAGCTGAATCAAGACAGCATCCCTTATCATTGTTAGAATATTCACTTTAAAAATCCCCTAATAATTGGCCCTGCCTTTCCCTAGCTATCCATCCTGTAATGCAAAGCTAACTGCCATCCTGTAACACCCTGCTCTTTCTGGACACTCTTAGCCTGGGGCCTTTGCACAGCCTGCTCCTTTTGCCTGTAATTCCCTTCTGGATCCCACCCCTAACCTGGCCAATTCCTGCTGAGCTGCTAGCTCCAGTGTCACTTCTGAGCCTTCCCTGACTTAGCTGGCAGCATAGCTTGTCTCTCCCTATCTGTTCTGGTATTTTCTTCATGATTCCCTAACGGGGCTTATGCCATTGCATTGTAAACGGTGATAATTATGAAAATAATGATTGCATGTTTTCATGTCTGTGGATCAAGAGCTAAGCTGAGAGTCCCCACAGGCCAGAAACGATGGGTCTCCCTGTATGTGTCCAGAACCCGCCACCTGGAGGGTGCTCAGGACCAGATGAGGAGCATGAGCATTTTTAAACTTTCTTGTTCCTTGCTGGATAGACATTGTTGAGTGTATGTTGTTGAGTTCAATTTTTTTTTTTTTTCCAGATAATGGGGGTAAAAGCTGGGTGTTTGTCCAGGACTACAAGTGTACTTTTTTTATAGAGTTTGGGTCCTGCCTAAGTATAAAAAAGAAGACTTATTTTTAACACGCAGGTTGTTTATCACGTGGCACATTTTCCTTGGTACTTTGAAGGAAAGTACTAATGAAGAAAAGAAGTAATAATGTTTCTGACATTCTAAAGCTGGTTGGTGTTCAGTGTTTGCTAAGTCCTAAAAAATCTTAAAAGGGGCGTGTGTGTGTATGTGTGTGTGTGTGTGTTTCTTTTTAAGCTAATAAACAAAAATGCCATCTCTTTAAGGATTTTTTAGCCTAAGGCAGTGGTTCTTAACCTTCCTAATGCTGTGAGCCTTTAATACAGTTCCTGTGGGTGGAGAACCTCTGGCTAAAGCTTTTGAGGCCATCAGCCCTAACGTGGATGAAGGATGCGCGGGTAAGCAGACTGCCCTGGCTTCCTCTTCTCAGCCCTGACCCAGGGTCCAGGTGGATCAGGTGGAGCCACATGTGACTGGAGCTCCCATTTATTGAAATGCCATCCAAATCAAGATAAGAAATAAAGTTGCCAATAGAACTCTGAGTGTCTAATAGAGGTCTAAAGAACATGAAATGAAATGTTCAGCGTTCCCCTTGTCTATTTGCTAGATTAAGGGACTCTCTTATCATAGAAGTAGGCATATTTAAAAATTTCTTTATTCGAGCAATGTTTCAAACATTCTGATAGTCCATTTAACTGGATTCTTTTTGCTGCTGACCGAGTAAGATATTGTTTATGGGAAACACGTGATCAGGCTGGGGGCTGGGAAGACGGTGTGGACCAGGGAACAAAGTAGGGACATCCTGGGTATGGACTGCAGGGAAAGGGGGAAGGAAATTAGCAAAATGTGGGGCCTAAGTCCGTAAGTGAATAACTACTAGAAAATAGTTTAGATTTCGATTTCTAGGTAATTTACCATTTCTTTCTTTTTCTTTTTTTTTTTTTTTGTAGTTTTTGGCCAGGGCTGGGTTTGAACCTGCCACCTCTGGCATATGGGGCAGGTGCCCTACTCCTTTGAGCACAGGCACCACCCAGTAATTTACCATTTAAAATGATATTAAAATGGAGACTACAGAAAAATAACTGAAGCCTCTTTGTGTAATTTACATTTTGATAAATTGTTATCTTCAGTGAAACAGGCATATAGCAGCCATCCTTATTGAGTACCTACCATGTGCTATGAGGAAGTTTAGAAACATGTTGTGTTCAAGGAACTTGTCTTTCTTTCTTTTTTTTTTTTTTTTCTGAGACAGAGTCTCACTCAGTCACCCTTGGGTAGAGTGCCGTGGTGTCATAACTCACAACAACCTCAGACTCTTGGAGTCTGTCAATCCTCCTGCCTCAGCCTCTAGAGTAGCTGGGACTGTAGGCACCCACCACAACACCAGTTAGTTTCCCTATTTTTAGTAGAGATGGGGTCTCACTCTTGCTGAGACTGCTCAGGCAATCCACCTGCCTCGGCCTCCCAGAGTGCTGGGATTATAGGCATGAGCCACCTTCACAGCCTCAAGGAACTTAAATATACTATAGTTAAAAACTGCATTGTAATTAGAACATAATAGCAATAGTTCAGTAACGATTTTAAAATAAAACAAATACATAATTTCGTATAAAACCATGACATTGAGAAAACAATAGGAAATGTGCTTTAGGCATTTCGCTAGTTTTCTTTTTTTTCTTTCTTTATTTTCAATATTTGAGTTTTAGGGGTAATGGCTTTATTTTAAACATAGAAATGAAGCAGACACTTGGCACGGAGACCCTTGCCTGGTGCATGAACTCTTATCTGATAAATAGTTACACATGCTAATATGTTCTAAACGTTCTAATGAGCTAGCTAGAAGCCAGCCCTGGGTCATTTCAGCTTGCTTTGTGTAATTACACACTGAGTAATTGTTGAACATTGTAATTTTGCATCATGGACTTTGGAATCAGGCAAACCTGAATGGAAATCCAAGTTCTAGTACTTATTAATTATCTGACTTTGAGCAAAATAGCTCTCTCTGCTTCAATTTTCTCGTCTCTATAATGGAGTTACCACATAATAGAATTGCTGAAAGAATTAAACGAGAGAAGCCATATCAAGCACTTATCGCAGAACCTGGAACATAGTAGGAACTCTGTAGTCTCTTAGTAGATAGAAATGGTAAATTGCTTAGGAATCTAAACTGTTTTCTAGTAGACACTTCATAATTACTGCAATAGAGAAATAGCGTTTATTTGAAAAAGCCTCAATTTACCATTAGTGTTGTACAAAACATTTAAACTAGTTAGAAAAATTTCCATCCTTAAACTTACTTAGGGGAAAAAAAAACTCTGTATAAGCTTTGATGTTTATTCCATGAGACTTCACATTGAGATATCATCAGAAAAGAATGCCAGTGTTTAGCAAATGCCTTGAACCTCTGTCAGTAACGCAGCCATTACAAAATATAAATCTTAGTACTCGCTACAGATCAGTGATTTCCACGCTCTGTCTTTTTCTGGCAATAAAAATCAATCTGCTAGTAAGATCTGAGATGTCTTTGCTTAATTATGGGGCAGTCAATGAAACCCTGCCTCTCTGCATTCTAATAAAAGTGCTGTAGCGGGTCGTTCAGATCAGCTTTGCGACGGTCCTGACTCCCGGGAGCTTCATCTGCAACCACTGACCACCCTGAGGTACTGACTTTTATCCTGGCTAACTCTTCTATGGAAAGAAAAGTGAAAATTTGCTTTCTGTACTTTATCTGAAAATATTATAGGCCAAAATACAATATTCAGCTTTTTCGAGAGCTTTGAAAAAAAACCTGTTTATAGTAACCCTTTGTTCTAAAATAATACTGAACTCAACATCATTTTCAATGAAGATATTAAAATGAAGACTACAGAAAAATGACTGAAGCCTCTTTGTGTCATAAATTTTGTGAAATTGATGACTTTCACGTACAAATAATGAGAATTAACTGTGCAGAGAAGATAACTTCTTGCCTTATTTTAATCTGAAAGAAAATTTTGTCGTATCTCCACTTCCCCCAGGTATTTTAGTCATCTCTCAGTTCTAAGATGAAACTATGGTTCTGAGCTTGAATTGGAAGTAACTTGATTGCATATATGTATATTGAGCTATTTGGTTTGCTTTTATTTCTGGCGATACCATAATTCTAAAGTAGAAAAAGACCATAAGGGACCTGTATTTTCTTTGAGGCAGTGACCTGAGAGGTTACATCTGGTTCAACCACCTGGTAACTAACTCTCCTGGGCTGGGGTATCAAGAATATCATTTTGAATTTATTTAAGGAACTATATTTCCATCCCCCATGTTTGCACTGCCTTCCCAATCCAGACACCTTTGGCAGTCAGGGCAATGCCCCCTGAAGCCATTGTGACAGTGGCCCAGGTGGCTGGGGGCCTTCCCTTCAGGACCTCCGGCCTGCGTGGTGCAGACCATCAACTCCAGAACTCAGGCTTTTCTTTTTCCATTACACATTTAATGGTAATTGGCCAACACAATGCTTCACAAGGTTCACAATGCTTCACAATTTTCCTGTGTGATCTCATTGAAACCGTCTGCTACCTTTTGGAGAGGAATGCGGCAGTTATTTCTAAGGACCCTTCGCAGTTGAGGAGACATGAGTTCCACAGAGACAGTTGCTTCTCCAGTGTCACACTTGCTTTGTCCCCGGGCTCTGGACCCTCTGTATTCCAACCCGTGTTTGCCTTTCTTAAGTCTTGTCTTCCGATCACACCTGCTGACTCATCAAGGACCCGTTCTGATGGGACCGCCACATTCCAGATCCCACTTATGAGAAATTTGGTTGCTACTTCACTCATATCCTAGGGGAGAATTGTAATTTCAACATTAATTAATATAAAAACTATCGAGACACTTTACGTTCTTTCTTTCCTGGTACCACGCGTTTGGGACCCCGTGTGCATTTCACACTCACAGCCCCTGTCTATTCAGACCAGCCGCAGGTCCAGTGCTCAGAGCACCTGTGGGTACTTACGGGGCAGAACAGCCCTGGATTTCTCCACAATGTGTGTGAAAATCAGCTTCCAGTCTCTGGTAACAGATTGAACGGAAATCAGCATTAGTTCTCCACCAGAAGACAGAAACCAGTGCTTCATAAATAATTAAAACAATAAGAGGTTTAGTGGAAACTCCCATACCATTCATTCCTGGGTGGGTTTTTACTCGTTAGTTAGTTCATTTTGCCTGGTAATTCATCATAAATATGGAGCAATCACAGGACTTGCAAAGGAAAGTCTTTTTTTATGAGGTGTGGGATGCCTAGCATTTCATTTATTATTCATTTGTGTTATTTTCTGAAATGCAAATCTGATTATAAATCTTCCTTGTTGAGAATTTCCCAAAGTTGCCTGGTGAAAGGATTCACATGGGAACTTAGCAAGAATCCTCCTGTCCGGTTCTATTAGACCAACAAGTCAGCTTGGACCCCAGGATGTTTAACAAGTACCCCCAGGCCATCTCCATCACCATCCAGGCTGGGAAACGGACCTGTGAAATAAAATCTAACTCTTTTGAATGCCCCATGGGGTCCTTTCTACTCAGCCCATGACTAGACCCCCTACGCACCCAGAGTTAGGTTTCCGCAACAGAGAAGCACTTGCTACAACTCCCTGTCTTGTCCACAACCTCCTTCAGCCTAGAACTCCCTTCCCCCGTGTCTGGCTGCCAGCGTCTGTTAAGTCCATCTCAGGGTCACCTCTGTGTGGCTCCCCTCCTGCCCGACTGGGGGTGTTTCCTCCTCCCCCCCACTGCTTCTCACATGGAGGCTCTGGTGATCACCAGCCCTCACCACCTGTGTGCCTGTGCCTCCTCTCGGAGGATGCATCTTGAGACTTAAGCCTGTTATTTATAGCCATTGGCAAGGAGCCTGGCACAAGGAGATACTCAATAAATATTTTCCTAATGAAAGCCTGCTGGTACCAGTAATAATAACATGCCCATCTGCTCCAGAGCTGTTACAGATTGAAGCATGCCTTCCACTCTTACCATCTCACTTAATTCTCAGCACAACCTTGGGAGGTGAGAAATACTGTTTTAGAAGATGAAACTGAGATGGTGGGGGGCTTGCCCCACATCACACGACTGTCATGGGTGACACTGTAACAACTTGGTCCATCCTGGTACCACCCGATTTGTGTGCAGAGTATAAGAGAAACATCTGTCTCGAGTTCAGATTTCTAGTGAGTGGAGAAATGGCCTTTGCTTATTCAGTCCTTGTGCTTAAAAACAAAACAAAAAAAAAAAAACAAGCTTACTTTTATGGATTTTTTTTTCTGCTTCAAATTTTAGCCTAAAAAGCATAATTCACAAAATTTGCACCAGGTGTTTAGTTAATCAACTGTTACCAGATTGTATAAATATTCACATGAGCAGTGAGCAGCTGAATGATCAGTGGGACCAATTAGAGGCTCAAGGTCTGGTATTTTCTTAAAGGCATGTCAGTGGCTCTTCCCTGTCATGTGGGAAAATTCCTTATAACCTTTAGATAAAGGTGCTAGTTCGTTTTAACAGCCTAGACTCCTTTTGATATTATCAGGAAATTCTAGCCAAATGAGAATATGAAATAACTGAGGTGGTTTGTGAGACTTTAGAGATAGTATACTGTTATTATTTGCTAAATAACCACGCACATCATACCAGCCTGCTGGTTTCATGTCTTAGAAATTAGAGAAACAGCCCAGGCTGGGTCAGTCTTTCCACAAAGTGTGACTTAGTCTGGGGTCTCACACAAACTGATGGAGTGGGGACATCCCTTTGTCAGAGCAATGACAAGAAATACCTTCCTTTCCTCTGTTTCTAGGCAATTTCATTGTATTTGGTAAGTATTAGTCAGCAGATTTTTATAGCTTATTTCAATTTTTTTTGACAAATCAATGCAGTCGTTTGAAGGCACACTTGGGCGTGGTTCTTGCTGTTTTACTGATGTGAACTCAGCCATGGTGATTCCCTGGTAGGGCAAAAATGAAATAATAGTCATTAAAAACCCCCCAAAATCTTAGCACCTATTAAAATAGCCATTATGATTATTTAGTAAATGTCGGCCTGCATTTAAATAATGACTGCTTAGACCCTCCTTGGAGATCACCTTTTCTCCTCAAAGCGGCTGTGCTGTTTCATGCAGTTATGTGGGGGTCGCGGAATAAGCCTTTTCTAACACTCCACCGGGTGACTCTCCTCTGTTCCGCTACAAACTGTAACAGTCAATATACAGATGAGGCTAGTCAATAAGTTAATTACTATCTGGAGTGGAGATAAATTCAGGACAGTAAAGCATCTTGTTCAGACATCATTTTATTTAAAAACTTTTCCCCCCATCCAATGCCTTTGTCTAGGACTGGGCATCCTGTGTTCCTGTGCCCTCATGAAACATTGTTAAAGCGCTTACCTATATGTTGTCTAATTCGACAAAATGCACCAAAAATTACATTAGGTATGGAAGTGTGAGTTTGTTGTTGTTAACTGGTATCATCATTGTTGGAAATGTAGTAACAACCATCATTTTGTGAAATCATGAGACAACTATCTTTTTTAATGTATAACAGCTGTTTTGAGAGATAATTCATGGCATAAAGTTAATTTCACTTTTCAAAATGGAGAATTCAAAAAAAAAAAAAAAAATGGAGAATTCAATACTGGTTTAGTCAGAGTTTCGTCCCCATTACCACAATGCATTTCACATCACTGTCATCACCCTAAAAAGCGACTCTGTACCCATCATCACCCTTCCCCAATTTCTCCCCACTTCACCCTGGGCAGTGCTGAGCCCCTGTCTGTCTCTGTAGATTGGTCTGTTGCAGCCCTTCCCACGGATGGAATCATAGGCCATGTGGTCCTTTGTGAGGGTCCAGCTCACTCAGACCACGTTTTCCAGGCTATGTTGTAAATCAGCGCTTCCTTCCTTTTTATGACCAAATGCTATTCCATCGTGTGGTTATACCACATTTTACCTCTTCATTACTTGATAGACATTGGGGCTGTTCCATTTTTCCAGCTATCATGATGAGTGTTGCTATAAGCATTCATTACAGGTTTTTGTGTTGAAACGTATTTTCACTTCTCTTGGGTGTGTATACCTAGGAATGAAATGGCTGTGTCCTGTGGTAACTCTGTGCTTAATCTTTGGAGGGTCTGCCAGAATGTATTCCTAAGTGACTTCCCCATTTTCCTTTCCTACTTCCAGTATATGGGAGTTCTGGTTCTCCCCACACGCTTCCAACCCCTGTTTCTTCCTGTCTTTTTGCTGTAGTTAAACAAGTAAGCATGAGGTGGTGTCTCAGCATGGTTTGAGTTGCACCTCCCCCATAGCTAATGATATCAAGCAACTTCTCATACGCCAGTGGCCATTTTTATATCTTCTCAGGAGAACTATCTATTGATATCCTTTGCCCATTTTAAAATTGGGCTTTTGGGCTGGGAGACGTGGCTCACGCCTGTAATCTTAGCACTCTGGGAGGCCAAGGAGGGGGGATCCCTTGAGCTCAGGAGTTTGATACCAGCCTCAGCAGGAACAAGACCTGTTTCTAATGAAAATAGAAAAACTAGTAGGGTGTTTTTGGAGGTACCTATAGTCCCAGCTATTTGGGAGGTCGAGGCAAGAGGATCACTTGAGTCTAAGAGTCTGAGGTTGCTATGAGCTATATGATACCAGGGCACTCTACCCAGGGTGACAGAGTGAGACTCTGTGCCAAAAATAAATAAATAAACAAACTTGGGTTTTTGTTTTTATTGTTGAGTTACAAGCGTTCTTTATGTGCTCTCTGTAGAAGCTACTTATCAGATATAAGATTTGCAAACATTTTCTCCCATCCTGCGTGCTGTCTTTCCCTGGTGAGCACACCTGTCTGTCTGGTACCTTGCTCATTCCTCAAGGCATGGTGTCTGCCAGGCTCTTCCGGTCTGACTCAGCTCAGCCCTCTTTGCTTCCTGGCCCTTCACTGGAGCCCTGAGCATGTGACGCTGACATCTGTTCAGGAGCAGTAGCCACAAACCCTGAATCTTCAGTGTCTGCGACCCTGCCTAACACGAAACGGAAATTCCATGATCACTTGTCCAACCAAACTAAGTTGAACCTTGAGTCTGGAAACAATGATGGTGACCAGTACTGACCTAAGGAAGCCAAGGAAAGACTGTCAAAGAATCTGGGGGTGGGAGGGAAATCAGGCTCTCGGTTTTTCTAGAAAGTACCCTTCCTGTTTTGTTTTCACCCGTTCTAGCCCCAGTGATCCTGTAGTTCCCACAATGACAGGGCTGCAGCCACCTGGGGGGCCTAGCTCAATTTGGATCTGTTCTGAACAGCAAACCTAAATTTATGTGACCAAGCATTAATTTTAGCCATTTATTTGTTTATTACAAATCCTTTAACTTCTTTGGTGCCATCTAAGCGTAGCTTAAATGTACAGAAATCACGTTAGGATCATCCTGGCCATTTGTGCAGGAATGTGACTGCTGCGTTGGGTCGGCTGGAGGTGCTGGTGACCTACAAGGACATAAAGATTTTCTCTCCCTAATGAGACTCTTCGTAGAGTAGACTCTTCATGCTGATTTTTTAAAAAATGATCTTTTTCAATGATCCTGTCCTTGCTTGTCTAAACTTTTCTAAATTGAAGCAGTAAATAGATTTTGCTTCATTTTTTAAAGCACTTTTTCTCACAATGATATTCTAGATTCAGTCTCTGTAAATTTTCACTATTGTTGAAAATACTGCAAGTATCCTCTTTTGACTGAAAATCCTAGATAACATAAAGTAACAGTTACCCTTTGTAAAATGAGGGTGTGAATTTAATTGTCTAAGTCAAGTCCTTCTCACAGCTCCCGACCTCTTGATTTTAAGTTCTGACGAGCACAGGTTAAGAGACTATTTTAAACTGAGGTGCGGGAAGACACATTTTAAAATGTGTGCCTGTGATGAGATGTGTATTCTCCGCCACTTTTATTTTTTATTTGGCACCAAGGCAGTTTAATTTAAAAGGAAAAAGCAGAGAGCACCAGTTGACACCCTGAGATGACTGATTTATTTTTTCTTAGCACAGTAAGACATGCTAAAATTACCTCATCTTAAAAGACGTACTGGGATTCCTGAACGAGAAATACCCCCACCCTTGATAATGAAACAAAATAGCTCCATTTTGGGAGAGAGACTTTGGCAGACGTGCTGATTATAATACTGTATTGGAAAACAGTTACTGTGATTGACTACAATCCAGATGCCACCCAGGGTAGTTAAAACCCTGTAATAATGTGCTCCCCACACTTCCGTGAGGCTCATGGTAAGATCCCCCATCTAGAGGTGGAAAACCAAGAGAGGACACTGGGAGCCGCTTCTGTGTCTCCCCCCGGACCCCCAAACCCAGCACTGCCTGGAGCGTGGCCGTACTGAGGATGAAGAGCTTGTTTCATTAGTTATTATGTCTTCTTTGCCAGGATATGGGCTCAGCACAGTACAGGTGCTCAAAAAATATATGATGGCTAGAAGGAGGAAGGGAAGTATGTGAGAGGCCTGGGTTGGAGGTTAACACCTGAAGACCTCAAGTATTTAATCTCCTTGGACTTCAATTTATTCTTTGTAAAATGGGGGATAATACCATTACTTACTTCTTTAGGGTACAGAATCACACCCCAAATGGATTAATTTTAGCTATTATTAAATTGAGCAGATTTCCTGACTTCCCACTTAGAACTTGACTGCCCTGATACCAGTGAACCAGGTTAAATCAACACGGCCAAGCTCGTGCGTCCTGCTCTGCCAGTGCAGTCCTTCCCTATCAAAGAGGAGCAATAGGAAGAAGTCAAAGTGGCGTTATTTGGACTTTTATTCTACTAACTCCATACTGAATTAGATCCAACCCCAGCAACACTGGGGAAGATGAAATACAGAAATTTTCTGGCATGATATTCTTGTATTTGGAGGTTGGCTCTAATTCTTAGGGAAAAAAACAAATCAGTAGTTATTAGTTACTGTATCTAGTTTTCCAAAACACACATTTTTCTTTGTTACAGTCATTGATAGATACTTTTGCATGCCACATTTTTGTTTCCGTGCTCTTGCTAAATCACCAAATGACTAACCTTTGTATTCCTAATGTATTAAAATTGTGAAAGGATTCCTCCAGGATTACATGCACTAATAAGGGTGTTAGTTTGAGCAATATGTAAAAAGTGAAGGCCAAGGCCAAGTGAAGGGGCCTGGACTGTGTGAACAGAATAGTAAAGTGGACCCTGGAGACTGCCCTCTGAGGAACGGATTACTGGACCTAGGAAGAAGTCATTCTTAGGCTGGACGTCCCAGTGCGCCCTGAAGCTGTGTGTTTTACAAACTAGAAATTTACGCACTTAAATAAAAATTACTAGATGTCAGTCTCTGTAGGTGCCAACTGGCAAATGTGTAGTAGTTCGGAGTTTAGAAGAAATAACACCCATTTCTTTGCCATTCAGACTCAAAAAGGATAGTTGAGGTAAAATGCTGCTGAAAAAGTTACGGCATTCCCAGCTACCCAAAGATGTCACATGTTACGGATTTATCTGAAAGGCTTTAATTTTTTCTCCTCATGACTCCACAAGGGTTTGTGGCATTACAAATGTAACCCATATTTCCATTCTAATTATTACATTCTTTCCTGAGGCTTGTCTTGTTCTATTAAAGGGTGAGCAGATATCTTATTTAAAGAACTAGCCTGTACACAGCTTTCTCACAGAGGTCCCGTACAGAACTAAATGTGTAATGGTATTCATGACTTATCTCTTGCACATACTAGTAAAACTCACAAATTTTCATGGAATCATCAAATGAGTTCTCTTCTCCTCCTAGAAATTCGAGCTCAACTTGTAGAACAACAAAAATGCCTGGAACAGCAAACGGAGATGCGAGTCCAGCTTCTCCAGGACCTGCAAGATTTCTTCCGAAAAAAAGCTGAAATTGAGACGGAATATTCTCGGAACCTAGAGAAGTTAGCAGAAAGGTTCATGGCAAAAACAAGAAGCACTAAGGATCACCAACAGTACAAGTAAGAGAGACTTTCAAATTTGCCTTTCCAATGTGGTATCTTCCTTTTTGCCACCTGTACTGGTTTTAGATTTTTCCACTTTTGTCTGAGAAGCAAGTGGTGGGCGTACTCCCATAAATAAAAGCAATGCCCTACATTTGTTACTTATGCTCAACAATTTCTTTTTTTTTTTTTTTGAGACAGAGTCTCACTATGTCACCCTCTATAGAGTGCTGTAGCATCACAGCTCACAGCAACCTCAAACTCTTTGGCATCACAGCTCACAGCAACCTCAAACTCTTTGGCATCACAGCTCACAGCAACCTCAAACTCTTGGGTTCAAGTGATTCTTTTGCCTCAGCCTCCCAAGTAGCTGGGACTACAGGTGCCCACACAACACCTGGCTATCTTTTAGAGATGGGATCTCGCTTTGGCTCAGGCTGGTCTCGAACCTGTGAGCTCAAGCAATCTACCTGCCTCAGCCTCCCAAGTGCTGGGATTACAGCATGAGCCACGGCACCCGGCCCCAATTTATTATTTTAAACTAATAGTATTCTCTTGACATTTTTCTCATTCATATATATGTGGATAACTTTATATGTAAAAAGAGAAGGTAAATGTTTATAAAATTCCTAATTCCAAGATATTGGCAGTTGATACCTGCCCAGGTAGGACAGATTTAAAATAGCTGCTTCTTTAAGCAGAGTCCTCAGGATTTCCCCAGTGATTTTATATGAAAATAAGTAATGAGGGTGTCTCAGGTTTAGTGCTCCCTGCACCCCTCACCCATCATCTTTATGGTCATTGCAATTGAGATTGATTTAAAACCAGGGTAATTAGTAAATTACGAGTGAGCATAATTAAACCTTACATTCACTGTACTTATCTGTTTAAAAATGCCTGTAGGCTATTCTGATAATGAAATTTTCTTTATAATCCAAGTCCTAGAGACAGTGAGAGAGACAAGTAAGTAGGCGATACCCGTGAAAGGTACACGTGCTCCAACAGGGGTGAGAGCAGGACGTCCAGACAGCTGTCTGGGATCTGTTCTCTAGTGACGGTCAAGGGATGGCCTTAGAGGAAGTGGCATCTAAACAAAGACCTGAAGGGCAAGTTGGCTGGTCATATCCTCTGTTGGAGCAGATGAAGATATTCTGGATGTGGGGAAGGAACATGGTGGTAAGAAGTTGGCATAGAAGGGGTGTAGGCAGGTGTACAGATCATAGTAGCCCAGTGTGGTGAGCTGTGAGGTGTGAGGTATCAGGTGGTGAGGTGTGAGCTGTGAGGTGGTGAGGTGTAAGCTGTGAGGTGTGAGATGTGAGGTGGTGAAGTGTGAGCTGTGAGGTGGTGAGGTGAGCTGTGAGCTATGAGGTGGTGAGGTGTGAGCTGTGAGGTGGTGAGGTGTGAGCTATGAGGTGGTGAGGTGTGAGATGGTGAGGTGTGAGCTGGTGAGGTGTGAGCTGTGAGGTGGTGAGGTGTGAGGTGGTGAGGTGTAAGCTGTGAGGTGTGAGATGTGAGGTGGTGAGATGTGAGGTGGTGAGGTGTGAGCTGTGAGGTGGTGAGGTATGAGCTGGTGAGGTGTAAGCTGTGAGGTGTGAGATGTGAGGTGGTGAGGTGTGAGCTGTGAGGTGGTGAGGTGTGAGCTGTGAGGTGTGAGCTGGTGAGGTGTGAGCTGTGAGGTGGTGAGGTGTGAGATGTGAGGTGGTGAGGTGTGAGCTGTGAGATGTGAGGTGGTGAGGTGTGAGCTGTGAGGTGGTGAGGTGTGAGGTGGTGAGGTGTGAGATGGTGAGGTGTAAGCTGTGAGGTGTGAGATGTGAGGTGGTGAGGTGTGAGCTGTGAGGTGGTGAGGTGTGAGATGTGAGGTGGTGAGGTGTGAGCTGTGAGATGTGAGGTGGTGAGGTGTGAGCTGTGAGGTGGTGAGGTGTGAGGTGGTGAGGTGTGAGATGGTGAGGTGTAAGCTGTGAGGTGTGAGATGTGAGGTGGTGAGGTGTGAGCTGGTGAGGTGTAAGCTGTGAGGTGTGAGATGTGAGGTGGTGAGGTGTGAGGTGTGAGCTGTGAGCTGTGAGGTGGTGAGGTGTGAGGTGTGAGCTGGTGAGGTGTGAGCTATGAGGTGGTGAGGTGTGAGATGTGAGGTGGTGAGGTGTGAGCTGTGAGGTGTGAGATGTGAGGTGGTGAGGTGTGAGCTGTGAGGTGGTGAGGTGTGAGGTGTGAGATGTGAGGTGGTGAGGTGTGAGCTGTGAGGTGTGAGCTGTGAGGTGGTGAGGTGTGAGGTGGTGAGGTGTAAGCTGTGAGGTGTGAGATGTGAGGTGGTGAGATGTGAGGTGGTGAGGTGTGAGCTGTGAGGTGGTGAGGTATGAGCTGGTGAGGTGTAAGCTGTGAGGTGTGAGATGTGAGGTGGTGAGGTGTGAGCTGTGAGGTGGTGAGGTGTGAGCTGTGAGGTGTGAGCTGGTGAGGTGTGAGCTGTGAGGTGGTGAGGTGTGAGATGTGAGGTGGTGAGGTGTGAGCTGTGAGGTGGTGAGGTGTGAGGTGGTGAGGTGTGAGGTGGTGAGGTGTGAGATGGTGAGGTGTAAGCTGTGAGGTGTGAGATGTGAGGTGGTGAGGTGTAAGCTGTGAGGTGTGAGATGTGAGGTGGTGAGGTGTGAGCTGTGAGGTGTGAGCTGTGAGCTGTGAGGTGGTGAGGTGTGAGCTGTGAGGTGTGAGCTGGTGAGGTGTGAGCTATGAGGTGGTGAGGTGTGAGATGTGAGGTGGTGAGGTGTGAGCTGTGAGGTGTGAGATGTGAGGTGGTGAGGTGTGAGCTGTGAGGTGGTGAGGTGTGAGGTGGTGAGGTGTGAGATGTGAGGTGGTGAGGTGTGAGCTGTGAGGTGTGAGATGTGAGGTGGTGAGGTGTGAGCTGTGAGGTGGTGAGGTGTGAGCTGGTGAGGTGTAAGCTGTGAGATGTGAGGTGGTGAGGTGTGAGCTGTGAGGTGTGAGCTGTGAGGTGGTGAGGTGTGAGCTGTGAGGTGTGAGCTGGTGAGGTGTGAGCTGTGAGGTGGTGAGGTGTGAGATGGTGAGGTGTAAGCTGTGAGGTGTGAGCTGTGAGGTGGTGAGGTGTGAGCTGTGAGGTGGTGAGGTGTGAGCTGTGAGATGTGAGGTGGTGAGGTGTGAGCTGTGAGATGGTGAGGTGTGAGCTGTGAGGTAAGGTGTGAAGTGGTGAGATGTGAGCTGTGAAGTGGTGAGTTGTGAGATGTGAGGTGGTGAGGTGTGAGCTGTGAGGTGGTGAGCTGTGAGATGGTGAGGTGTGAGCTGTGAGGTGTGAGATGGTGAGGTGTGAGCTGTGAGGGGGTGAGGTGTGAAGTGTGAGGTGGTGGGTGGTGAGCAGAGAGGTGTGGGCTGCATGGCTGCAGGGGTGCACTGTAGCGGGTCACAGAGTCCTGTGCATCCTCCTGACAGCATGAGAAGCCTCAGAGAGTTTTAAGTAGAAAGATGATCTGCTGACACCTTCATTTTACAATGAAGACAAAGACCTGCTAGGTGCCATGGCTCATAACTGTAATGCCAGCACTTTGGGAGGCCAAGGTAGATGGATCCCTTGAGGCCGGGAATTTGAGACCAGCCTGGGCACCATAGCAAGACCCCCAACTCTTAAAAAAATAATGAAGACAGAGACCTCATGCAGTGACAATCAGCCACCCTGCAGATGGGAGACGTGTACCTGTGGGAGAGACAGTCAGAAGACAGCACAGACTTTCACAGATTTGATAATCTGAAAACATACCTGCTACAAAACTCTCAGAAATTCTGGATAAGTATGTAATAAACACTCTGTTAAATATATAACTGAACTCACAGGAAAGTCAGGGAAATTTCCACGGGCCAAAAGAGGAAGAGGGGACTGGAAACCCAAGTGGAAGTCGTCTCAAGCCTTTAAACCCATGTGGGAAGAGGTTTGTGCAAGGTAAAAATTTGGCACTGAGGGTCCCCCACCACCAGCCCTGCCACATTCATCCTAGGAGCCAAAAAGCTGCCATCTCGGGGAAGCGGTCAGTCAGAAAACTGTCTGCCCACTTGTGCGGGGCACGGGAGCCCTGTCTGCTCAGCCTAGGCTCCAACAGCAGGGCTGTTGGGAAGCACATCTCTGCCTTGCTCCACGGCTGCCTCGGGGCTCTCACCTCACACCCCCACGGCCTTGGATCCTACACACAAAGTAGGGTGGGAACTCTGCTTGGGGCAACTTTGCAGAGGCAAATGCAGAACCATTCCAGATAAAGAATGCCTCTGCCCCCCTCCCCTTTCACTTTCTCCCTCTCTCTTCTCTTACTCTTCCTCCCCACCCATCCCTCCTTCCTTCCCTCTCTGTCTCTCCCTCTCTCCCCTCACCCCACTCTCAGATGCTTTTAACCTTTAGCGTTGGTTGAGCATAGAAATAATTCTTAATGAAGACTCCAGGGTGAGGGCGGTGCATGTGTCTCCAAGGAGTAGGACGCTGGTCCCATAGGCCGGAGGTGGTAGGTTCAAACCCAGCCCTGGCCAAAAACTGCAAAAAAAAAAAGGAAGACTCCAGGGTGAGCAAATGGCAAATGTCCTTGACAGACTGGGCTGGAAAGAGGGGCCACGCATGTGTGTACACAGTTACAGTGAGTGTTCCTTTTTAAAAGCAATTGCAGATAAGAAGACAGTCACTTCACCCACTCCACACGTCGTCAGTGTCTTCTGGGTTTGTCTGCACTTGGTAACTGTTGTGAGCTGAGACCCCGGGTGGGTCCTCAGACCTTCCTCCAAGACCCCAGGTGGGTCCTCAGACCTTCCTCTGCCCTCAGGAGCCTCTGCCACTTTGTTCCCTCCTAGTTTGTTTGGTAGTTTCCCTCAAAGGGAGAGCAGTCTGAGATTTTCTTTGACTTGAGTATATTTATTATTGAATAAGAGGAATCATAAGTCTGCCAGGATTAGGAAGACTCAAAGACATGCTTTATTAACGAGGTCAAGACCTGGATATGCCTACTGGCTCCACTTGACCTCTCTGAACCTGGTTTCCTCACTAGTAAATGAGGCTTTAGGACTGACTGTCAGTGAGGAACAGGACAGAATCCTTACTGTGACTGACGGCTGCCGTGGGACATGCACGCACTGTGCCCTCTCTACCAAACACGTTACATCTTCAACACACTAATGTTACCAGCCAATGAAGCTCGACTGTGGAGTCCAGTTCTTGTTTCGTTTGGGGATGCTTATTGCATAGAACAACCCTTGACCCAGAGTTGCCACTGAGTAGTGGAAAGACCAAGGCATAGCTCAGCCTCCCTGGTCTCAAAGACTCTGTCACTAGCTTTGGTCTTTTGTCAAATCACAAGCCTTGCCAAGCCTCACTTCCCTCATTGATAGAAAGGACACGAAGGATGTCTGCCTAATACAGCAGTGCCAGGGACCACGCAGAGTCAGTGTCCCCAGCGTCTGTCAAACAGCCCTGGATAGAAACAGCTAACTTTATGCAGAACTTACTGTGTGGCGAGGCATTGTCGTAAGCGTGTAAAAACATACAGTAACTAGAATACTCTGCGTAGTAACCTTACGAGGTAAGTACAGAAGCAGCTGAGGCACAGAATGGGTAAAATAATTAGCCTGAGATCACACAGCTAAGAAGCGACAGCTCTGGGGTTTGGACCTGGACAGGACATGGGCAGCACCCACAGTCTCCACCCGAGTCCCCTTCCCACAGGAGGTGCTCAGGGCCTGACCACTGCTGTTTTGGCTGTTGACATCATTATTACCACTACTGCTGTTAAGGGAATAAGGATAATGCGTTTATTCAGTGAATGAGAAGCAACATTTAGTACACACTATGGGGCTCTGAGGACACAAAGACTGTGTCGCCCCTGCAGCACCAAAGAGACACAGGCAAGTTAGTGTAAACAAGGTCAAGTTTCCCCCTGCAGCTGGCAGCTGGAGAACATTAGTGGAAACACTGCAGACACCTGCTGTGGAGCCACCACCCCTTGCCTGGTGCTTTGAGAAACAAGAAGGGTCCCAGGTGGAGGGTGAAACTCTTACTGTGCCAGTGGGAAGACTGGGGTTGCTCTGATGGGCAGCGTGCACGGACTCCCGATCAGGCCTTCCTTCCTCAAGCCCCTTCCTGGTTTCATCTTCTACTTTCTTTCTCTTCAAGAGAGGGTGTGACTTGCTGCATATTAAACCTGAATCCGAAAGACTTAGAGGCAGAAAGACCTAACTTAACCATTTCTTTCCTAACTCGATTAACATTCATGGTCACAAGTGATCATGAATAGTGGGAGAATAACAAATCTGCGTTAAATGGCACTTGTGGGCCAGGTGCGGTGGCTCACGCCTGTAATCCCAGCGCCTGGGAAGCTGAGGTGGGAGGATCCCTTGAGCTTTGGAGTTTGAGACAAGCCTGAGCAAGAGCAAGACCCCATCTCTACTAAAAAATAGAAAACGTAGCGGGTGTCATGGTGGGCACCTGTAGTCCCGGCTAGCAGGGAGGCTGAGGCAGGAGGATCACTTGATCACTTGAGGAGTGTGAGGTTTCTGTGAGCTATGACAACACCATAGCACTCTAGCCTGGGGACAGAGTGAGACACTGTCTCACAAAAGAAAGATGGCACATGTGTTCCCGTGTTAGTATAAATATTCTGGGTTGTTTTGCCATTTTACAGTTAGCTTTTAAAGTAAAAATCAAAATTTTTTAAATTACCCTTTTTAAAGCAGTGATACCCAGTGACTCACTGTTTTTGTTTGGAGTTTTTCTTTAAGATTTTTTAAGAGTCTCCTTTTCTGGTTCATATTCACTTTTCGTTTTATCTAGGATAAAATAAGGAGCAGTTATAAATATGAAATGGTTGAATGGGTTTCAACAGGACAGATGACAAGTCACAAGCCAGCAGACTTCTTGGTTCCTTCACGAGCCTTGAGGTGATGCAGGGCAGTTCTGTTTCCCAGGAACACTCTGAAGGCTAAAGGTTATGTGTCAGTGGACTAATAAGTAATCCTCGAATTTATGTTCCATGGAAAGCATAACTAGCCGACTTCTTTTCCAGCGACAGGCGGAACACTCAAGCAGACTGCGTGCAGTGGTTAACCACAGTCTGTCTGGGATGGTAGTTAGTAGACTTTTATGCAGACATAACTTGCTTTCTTCAGTGGGGTGTTTAAAGCTGAAGGCCCGGCTGCCTGCACACTCTGTGTGCAGGGGCCCAGGCCCCATCAGGGAGGTGGGTTTTCCCAGCTACCTACGTGCTATGTGTGCAGGGTCCGGGGCCCTGTCAGGAGTATGGGTTTTCTGTGTGCAGGGTCCCCGGGCCCTGTCAGGAGTATGGTTTTTCTGTGTGCAGGGTCCCCAGGCCCCGTCAGGAGTATGGGTTTTCACCCGTGTTCCCAGGCCACATTTTTCCTTCCTGGCCTGGAGGGTGGCTGGCCAAGCTGGGTGTAGGCAGGAGGCCATCCTATGGCTGGGCTGGGCTGAGCAGTGCTCATGGTGATGGTTTCCATCTGTGGTGGCGCCCTAGTTTGCTCTGGGGACTGTACCCAGCTGGTTGGGACAGCGTTGACACAGACGGTAATTCTGTCTTTCCCCACCACCTAGGAAAGACCAGAACCTGCTGTCTCCCGTGAACTGCTGGTATCTGCTCCTGAACCAAGTGAGGCGAGAGAGCAAGGACCACGCCACCCTGAGTGACATCTACCTGAACAATGTGATCACCCGGTTCACACAGATCAGCGAGGACTCCACACGGATGTTCAAGAAGGTGCGGCCCAAGCCCCACAGCGCAGGTTCTTGGCCTACAGCCCCCAAGTGTGTGTTCTGGGCCCATGAACCCCACAGTGCATGTTCTGGGCCCACTAACACCACTGTGCTTTCTGGATCCATAACCCCACAGTGGGCGTTCTGGGCCCATGAACCCTAAGGTGTACTTTCTGAACCTATGACCCCCCACAGTGTGCTTTCTCGACCCATGAACCCCCACAGTGTAGTTTCTATGTGGGGACCCACAACCCCCCTCCCCTATATGCTTTCTGATAACTGCTTTCCCCATGACCAGGTCTGAGAATAGTAACTCGAAAAAATTAGGAGAGTGAATGTTTTAAATTCATAGAATAAGAAGCGACCCTGAACAGCCATGCTCACTTGCGGAGTTGTGACCCAGTGAGTCTGTGAGCTGAGTGGTGTCAGCAAAGGTTTGGGATGAGAGAGACCTGCCCGCTGCCCCTCCACCCTTAGGGACTTGTAAATAATCAGACACGGAGGAGGGCCTTGAATTCTGTGTTGTGAGCTCACACGTGATCAGAGACTTGTAACAAACAGGGTGACCACACGTGCTGTTCACACAGAGATTATCACAGCCTAGCCTCGCTCCCACCAGCCCAGCAGCGGGGGCTGTGCGAGCCACATGAGGCAGACTCCACAGGGCACAGAAAACTCAGTGCTTCCTCCCGAGAGCATCTTCCTTCCCACGTGCGCTGGGAACCAGACCTGGGTTTTAAGGCTTCTTGTCATCACTGCTAGTCTCAGCCGACTCTCAGCAAGGTTTTTGTTATTTGTACATTGTTGTTGAGCACAATGGTAGAGTAGGACCATTTCCCATTCAGAGAACACAGCCACTTGCCCAGTAAGACTGACTTTCTTCTACGCCTTGTAGAATGAGGGTCCCCCCACCCACCCAGTTTTTGCTGATCATTAGTACCGTGGCCTGTACCTGCCCCTGCACCTGTTAGGAAGTAGTCGTTAGTTTTGGGGGTGAGCCCTGAAGATTAGTAATGTATTTATGTTTCAAAGGGTCCCCTTAAAACAAAGAAGCAGTGTTACACAGCCAGCTGGAAAGCTTCTGAGTCACGTTCGACGTATCCACGTTAGGTTTGATTTCTGACCTAGAAACGGAGTTCAGCAAGCTCTATGTCAGCTTGTGCTCTGTTAAATAGAAAAAATTTTTTTCAAAGAAAGGAGAAATTTTAACAATTGGAATTAAGGAGCATACTAATTAAGAAGATAACACACAGAGAAACACCCCATGTGTCTTAAATAATGAGAGCTTTAAAAACTAGTGCAGACTCAGCCCCGAAAGTGAACTAATGTTCTTATAAATCAGCCTTTCTGCTGAGGCCTCGTTTGGCTCAGGGGGATCTTCTGAGCATCTCTTATGAGCAGGAGACCATGCTGATAGGTGTTAGAAGAGCTACGAAGAAGAGCTACAGTTTATCCAGATTTGGGTGACACTATGTGATGCTTCCCGTCCACCCAGCCCCTCCCCGAGTTCGTTTGTTTACCCACTCAACAGAACAGCCATGACAGGCCTGGCCGGAGGAGGCATGTCCCTGCCTGCAAGGAGCTCCTTGCGGTAATTGCCAGTTACTGTGCTGAGGGTGCAGGACCCATCGTGGGAGCTGGAGGCTGCAAATGCTGACGCTGCCTGAGGATCAGGAAGCCTCCATGGGAGAGGGAAGATTTGAAGTGAGAGTTGCCAGAGGAGGAGGAGTGCCTGGCCAAGCAGAGGACAGCGAGCTCCTGGGGTGCAGGGCTACGGGAGTGAAAGCATGCCGCTCTCAGCGAGGGAGCTCCATGTCAGAGGACCAGGCATGGTGGGAAGTGGGTGACGCCACGTGAGGCTGGAAAGGACAGGAAGATGAGAAGTGGCTTTGAGGGTCTGGCTATGTTACCTGTGTGTGCATTTTGTAAACCAAAGGCAAGGACTTGTTACAGTTGATAGAAATCTCGGGCTAAGAGTGAGGTAGCCCTGGACTCAGGGCTCAGCCCTTCTGCTCACTTATGTTCTGATCTTGGGAGATCATTCAAAAGACTAGAGAGAGTGCTCTGGACTTTTGATGGGGGTGAGGAAAGCCAGACTGTGCAGAGAGTGAGAGGCTGAAGTGTGGGTGCCCGGGGGCTGGGCCGGCCTTTGCGAGGTCTCACACCCAAGAAGGAGTTCTGGCCTTTGCTTTGCAGTCAGTAGATCCGGCTGCTCTTGAGGAGGGAGTAAGTAAATATCGGGGTAAGGTGGCAGCTCCCCTTGGTGGAGGTAATTCCCAGGGGTAATCGCCAGAGGGCTTAGCTGTGAGCTGCATCAGCCAGCAGCCAATATTCCTAGTAGCTGGGGGAACGAGTCCCTGGCTTTTGAATAGAGGTCTGGGGAATGCACAGTAAACATACACGCATAGCACACATATATACATACACACACACACACACACTCAGAGACAGACAGACAGACATGCCCCCTGTCTGCTACCAAGGAGTTTTCTTATCTAGATTTTCTGGGACTCAGAAGCATAGTCCTCAAAAACTACTTATATTCCATGGACTCCTAGCTACCTTGGATTAAGGAGGGTGAATGTTCCTGCTTCTTGAACCATCTTCTCTCTCCTAACCATTGCTGACCAGCTGGAGGGTAACAGGGACTGTGGGAGCAGAGATCAAATTCTCTCTACCTCTGGTGAACACAGAGGCTGCACACCTCACCTTTCCAGCTGTGACGCTGGAAGGAGAAAGACTAGGAGAGGCAAAGGGTGTGTTGAGCACCTGGCTCTCCCCAGCTCAGCCTCTGAAAGAACAGGAAGCCAGCACCTGTGTCTATCGAGTCCAAATAATTTCAGATCCCCTTGGATTAGAAAGCAAGACTCACCTTCTCTGCTGTCCCCCGACCTTATCACCAGCCTTCCTCTTCAGTTTTTTCACCATCCTTGTTCTGTCCAAGTGGAAAGAAACCACCAGGCCGGTCTGCAGGGCCTTCAGCCCTGCTGCAGAGTCCCAGCGAGGTAGTGCTGGTCACCTTTCTCGGGAGGGGATTCTGAGTCCCTCATTTTTCAGAAATCTCCCCAGCTGTGCTGAGGCCCAGGTGGGCGCTGTGGCCTCACTGCTTCCGGCCCCATACATGGCTATATCTCATTCAGTTTAGTCAAAGGCAGAAAATCCACTCACCCAAACTGTTCTGTCAATTGGGGAGTTTGGCACAGGTAATTCCAGGAATGTTTTTGTATCCAAAGGATATAATAATCAGAGGACGTGTGTAGGAATCCCCAGTTCCATGCATTATAGGGAACAGCTCCAGACTTAACCGTTCATTATGACAGAACCAGTCTAGACAGAGCTGCCTACACATGAAAGAAAGTTTTCAACAGGTACCAAAAGGGAAGACTTTTAGAAACAATACCCAATTATTCAGATATTGCGTATTTCAGATTTAAACCTTTATAACTCTAAATGAAGCCTATTGGTCAAAATAACATACTAATTGAGCTTTTGGACTCTGAAATCAGATGTTCTGGCTTAGCTGTTAGTAGTTATATGGTCTTGGAAGTACCTGCCTTTGTAAATAAATCCAGAGTAACTTGTAGCCAGCATCTTTATTATGCTCTGTATTGTGAACACATGGTCTACATACCTGAGATAACTACGTAATGTGAGGTTATATCAGATATTATACTAAATATGTCCTCACTGAGGAGTCTGTGTGACAAACACCCTCACAACATCATTGTAGCTGAATTGCTTGACTTTTTCATTCCTTCAACAAGAGTTATTTGAGACCCTCTGTTGGTGTTGCCAGTGCAGACAGGAACAGGAAAGGACTCTGGTTTTACCTTCTTCAGTTCTACTTGGCAGTTTTAGGAGAAGGTCACAGGTTTTATTTCATTAGCAACCCTCACTTCTTTCCCAAGGAACAAGGGCTGCTGAGCCTGTGGCCCTGTTCTCCAGCCCTGCTTCCGCAGTCCTGAGATCCTGTTTCCTTCTGTCCGTTTCTCATGCTGAGAGGGGCTGCCCCGCATCTGGCTTGGTGCTGAGCCAGGAAACGTGCGGTTCCCGAGCTGCTGTGCAGAGAAACGGAATTAGTGCCAGCAGGCACGGGGCAGGCTACCTCCAGCTTGTAGTAGTCACTGTATTTAAGCAACTGATCAGAATATCTTATTTACCAATTTTAAGAACATTAATGAGAGTATGTAGTTTAAATGAGTGTATAAAAAAATGGTAGCGTTCGAATATATTGAATTATCTCTGTATTTTATTTTATTTTTTGAAACAGAGTCTCACTCCGGTGCCCTGGCTAGAGTTCTGTGACATCATAGCTCACAGCAACCTCAAGTTCTTGGGCTGAAGTGATCCTCTTACCTTATTTTATCTATTTTTAGTAGAGATGGTGTCTCGCTCTTGCTCAGGCTGGTCTCAAAGTCCTGAGCTCAAGCAGTCTGCCCACCTCAGCCTCCCAGAGTGCTAGGATTACAGGTATGAGACGCCATGCCCAGCCTCTCTGCATTTTAAATTATCTTGAATTCTGTCATTTTCCCATGGATTATTTTAAAGTTAATGATATGCTTTTATCCTTCCTTGGTTTGCATTAGGATGCGTATAAGGATCCTTTATCTTTTCTTCAGCTGTAATAATGGCATTGTAAGCTCCCATTTACTGAGCTTTGTCTGTGCACCAAGGCCTGCCCTCTGCACACCCTCACAGCTACCCAGCAGGTATATAACTCACACAGTGCTCAGGGGGCTGATTGCAGACCCAGGCAGACTAGTCTGGACCCTCGTCCTTGCCCTTGGGTCTCAGATAGTTCATAGCTGCTGCAGACTCAGCTGGTCTGTTGGTGTTTTTTGATGGTAATTGGAGATGTCACTCAGTGTAAAGTGTCAGAAACTTCTGCAAAGCAGGATACTGTGGTTCTTGCTATTGTTCATTTCTTATGAAAACCATGAACGATGATATTCCTGGGACAAGGCAGCAAAATCTGTCAAACATCCAGGTTACCGGGAGGGACTCAAAGCGGCAGAGACGGCCCCAAGCCACCGAGAATAATCTTTCTTTGCCGTAAATGCTGCAGGTTGTCAGAATCACGTGCACAAGAATTTGGTCACGTCACTTTTGATGTTGCTGATTGTGTGGTTGAATCTGAATGGAAGGACAGATTATTACGATTTATTGTTGTTTTTTATTTTGATCAAAACCAACCAAACCAAAGATATTTCATGGAGGGCAAAGGTATGCTTTCAAACAGACCACTTCAAGTAGGTTAATATTCAAAGGAATGCTCTAGTGTAAGTTAATGAGGATACCAGTCTACTAGGGATCGCTAAGGTGCTGACCTTGTTTTGAAAAAAAATTGTCCATAAGTTTTACAACATCCGGAAACTACTAGTCTGTATATGCCCAGAAAGAATCTATTTCTTTTGAATATAAAAACATATATTCATTGTAGAAATTTAGAAGATGCTAAAATATACAACAAATCACCGTTATTTAGTACTACCTACTGTTAGTATTTTTGGCTCTATCTTTATAATATTTGAATGTATACATGTATGTAATATGCAAATGTACATATAAGTATTTTACAAAATTGAGCTTTCATTACATATGGCTTGAGAACAGGCCCTTTCGTGTAAAATACTATTAGCGTGTCTCATGTCTGAAAGTAATCTTTTAAAATAGGATGCTTCATGCATATGTAGTCCTTCATTATCTGTTATTTTTCTGTTTGGAGACATTTAAATCTTTTACACATCTACGTTTTTTTTCTTATATTACATTATTTGAAGTACAATTGTTGGGTCAGTGGGTGGCCTTAGAAGATTGCTAGGATTTCATGTCTTAAATGGAATTTTTGTCTTTTGCTTTTCTGGAGTGATGAGGGTCATGACTGAGTTGCTAATGACTACATTATATTCCCTGAAAAATAAATTGACTGTTCTGTTAGCAGAGAGCTACCGCATACGTCTTAGTATGCTTATGCAAAAGTAGTAAATAATATAACAAGAGAAACTTCGTCAAAGCATTTTAGTGCAGTGTAGCAGAAGAATTCAATGGTATTCTGGTGGCCTCAAGAGGCACCTGAATTATTGATAGGGCCTGGATAAATAAGAATAGTTCAAGTCCAGTCTGCCAGCTGCTTCTCTTGGGTCTTGTCAACCCTATGGCTAACATTTTTGAAAGAACTAAACAAAAACCAACCATCATCTCTTTACAATGATGTAATTTTCTGAAGTACTTTAGTAAATATTTTGAATTTGCATTTATGAATTGCTCATCAGGACGGCAGTCACACCACAGGGACCCAGCAAATGGCCCTCATGGGTACTGCTGTGCTTAAGTCTACAGTGTGGCCTTTATTATTCAGTAAGAACAGGACGTATGCGACTGGCCTGGTTCTAAACTTGGCAGGCGAGGTGCTATGTAAGGCATTCACCATCAGTTCAGATGCTTTATAAAAGGCTTAAAAGGACATGGAGCAGATGATATATGCATGTCTCCTTGAAATTTTGACGTAACAACTTAGAAAGCACAGCTTTTGTCACAGTTTGATACTTTAATACCAACACTCTAATGCTGGTAAGGTCACACACCACAAGCAAGGCGTTGTGTCAGCGACAGGCTGTACTTGGCAGTGGTCTCATGGGATTGGGCTACAGCTGCCCTCTACAGGGATACCATTTTGTTTCTCATTCTGTATTTTTACTGTAATTTTTCTGGGTTTAAATACACAAATACTTACCATTGTGTTACAAAATTGCCTGCAGTATTCAGTACAGGGACCAGCCGCAGGCATTGGGAGCCTGGGATCAGCAGGCTGTCCCACCTGGCCGAGGTGTGTGGGAGGTGCTGTCAGGACACCGGGGGTTTGGGTACGTGCTCTGCGTGATGTCTGCATGGCTGGGAAGTCAGCTAACAACACAGTCCTCACAACAGATCTCTGACTTCAAGCAATGCATGATTGTAGTTAAACTCATAATTACATTGAGAATCGTTGTCGAAAAGCACTTTTAGTTAAAAAAAAAAAAATCTCGAAGTGTGGGTTATTTTAAATGGGTATCTCTAAGTTACTTTTATTTTCTTCTGTTTGCCTAACTATAATTTCTGATTTTATATAATGACTATATTATATAATAAGACACACAATACAATAAAATACAAAAACAGGATACAGTAAAACAATTATTTATTGCAAACTAAAACCTTAAGGAAAAATCTTGGTCCAGACTATGTAAGTGTCTACTATAAAGAAATGGAAAAAATATATCCAGTAAGTAATTCACGTCCACTTGCTGTTTATTAATAGAGAATCAGCCTATTCTCCAGGTCTGATTGATAATTACACACTATGGGTTATAATGAAATTTGATTAGACATCATTAGGATGTTTAAAATGAAACGACATGAAATAAGGGGACTTGTGAGCAAGACACAGTTTGTACATGGGCTCTAGCCATCCTACCTCCCAAATTATCTGTCAAACGTCCAAATACTTAAATACGAAAAACTATAATTTAACTTTTTTTTTTTTTTTTTTGCAGTTTTTGGCTGGGGCCGGGTTTGAACCTGCCACCTCCAGTATATGGGGCCAGCGCCCTATTCCTATGAGCCACAGGTGCCGCCCTTACCTTTTTTTTTTTTGAGACAGAATCTTACTCTGTCAGCCTGGATAGAATGCCATGGGGTCATCATAGCTCACAGCAATCTCAAACTCTTAGACTCAAGATACCTTTTAGCCTCAGCTTCCTGAGTAGCTGGGACTACAGGTGCCCACCACAGGGCCTGGTTAGTTTTTCTCTTTTTAGTAGTTACAAGATCTCATGCTTACTTAGGCTGGTCTCAAACCCCTGAGCTCAAGCAATCCACCTGCCTCATCCTCCCAGATGCCAGGATCACAGGTGTGAGCCACTGTGCCCGAATTTAACTTTTCACTGTGAGCAGACACCATCATCCCCTTACTCAAACCTCCTAATGGCTCCCACCTCACTCACCACCTCCAAAATTCCCCAGCCTTTTCTCTGTAGCACTTACCTCTTTATGACTTTTATATATTTATGTAATTATTCACTTTCTGTCTCCCTTTAGTCCCAGTGTAAGTTCCTGAGGGAAGAGACCTTTGCATTGATCATGGAGACAGAGACCAGCACAAGGCAGGTGCTTGGTAAATATTCACTGAATGGACACAGTAATGCATAGCTACTAAATACGTTTTAGAGACTACAGATGAGGAGCATCCACGTAACGGAAGTTTTGAGGCATTTCAGCAAGGTCCAGTATTGGCAGAGCCCAAGCTCCTCCTTTGCAAAGAGAAAGAGGTCAGAGGCAGTCAGAGCAGTGATGCACCCACAAAGGTCAGCTGGGAGGGCTGCAGAGGTCAGTGGGGAGGGCTGCAGAGGTCAGAGAGGAGGGCTGCAGAGGTCAGCCGGGAGGGCTGCAGAGGTCAGTGGGGAGAGCTGCAGAGGTCAGCTGGGAGGGCTGCAGAGGTCAGTGGGGAGGGCTGCAGAGGTCAGAGAGGAGGGCTGCAGAGGTCAGCCGGGAGGGCTGCAGAGGTCAGCCGGGAGGGCTGCAGAGGTCAGTGGGGAGAGCTGCAGAGGTCAGCTGGGAGGGCTGCAGAGGTCAGTGGGGAGAGCTGCAGAGGTCAGCTGGGAGGGCTGCAGAGGTCAGTGGGGAGGGCTGCAGAGGTCAGAGAGGAGGGCTGCAGAGGTCAGCCGGGAGGGCTGCAGAGGTCAGTGGGGAGAGCTGCAGAGGTCAGTGGGGAGAGCTGCAGAGGTCAGCTGGGAGGGCTGCAGAGGTCAGTGGGGAGAGCTGCAGAGGTCAGCCGGGAGGGCTGCAGAGGTCAGCGAGAAGGAGAACAGACCTTTAAAATTTTAATTACAGAAACAATGTGTTTATTGTTCAGCTCCATAGGGAAGCCCCTTGCTTCTTAAGACTTGCAGCCAGGAAAGCGGCCATTTGAATGGATTATTGAGAGTGCACTGGATGGGGCAGTGAGGGCACAGAGGTGGGGAGGAAAGGTGTAGACAACTGCTCCAGAAAGAGACAGCGTATGCGAAGACCCGGTGTGAGCGGGAGCAGAGATTTTACAGGGAAAAAGCAGTATCTTTTGTGGGTGGATCAAAGGATGAGAGAGGACAGATGACAAGGATGTGACTGGAGCAGCGAGAAGTCAGGATTGAGGTGTGGGCAGTGGTTGAGAATCCACGGGCTATACCAGGCAGGGCCCGGCTCAGCTTTCAGCGTGCCTGGAGCGCAGCGAGCCGGCTGAAAGGGGGTTCGACTCGAGGCAGAGACACCCATTTAGAGGCTATTGTTCTGAGTCCAGATGAGCAGAGAGGACACTCTCCTTCAGCAGTGACAGTGGAGACAGAGGAACAGTGTGGTGGGGACAGAATCTGTAGCCTTTGGTGACTGCTTGGCTGGGGTGGCAGAGGAGAGGGGTCTCAGAGGGAGCAACTGAAAAGGGGGACAGGCCTCCTGTGAGAGGAGGGGTTTGGACACAGAGGCTGTGATGGGCCAGGAGTGTGGAGAAGGCGGCCAGCTCAGTCCTGGATGTGCCTTGGGTGACGGGGTGGAGAAGTCCCATCCACAGATCGAGAATGTCGGGAGAGGGGTCCAGACTGGAGAGCTGGGACCTGCAGCCAGGGCCAGTCGAGGTGAACCAGAGAAAAGATACGGGCTGAGAAGGAAAGACCATCCCGGAGGAACTCTCAGCCAAACCAGCAGTCAAAGGATGAGAGGAAGGACAGCGACCGTCAAGGGACTGAGAAGGATCAGCAGGGGAAGCGGGAAGAAACCCCGAGCAGTGAGGTGTCTGGGAAGGGAAGGGAAGAAGATGTGGCTCTGGGAGGGGTTGGCGGGACAGGGTCTGACACGTGTCACTGAAGGGGTCGCCTGGGACCTTAACAAGAGCCGTCTGAGTGGAACGGCAGGGCTTGTATAATGAGAAGGTGAGCCGGTCAGGACAGGAAATGTGAACATGATGTGTGGAAACTGGCCTGGAGAATGAAAAGCTCTGTTAGAGGCATCTGAAGGAGAATGGGGTCGAGAAAAGGGTTCTGTGGAGATTTTTTTAAGATGTGAGAACAAAGCTAGTTAAAAATGTTGAGGCCATCCTGGGCAACAGAGAGAGACCCTGTCTCTACAAAACTAAGAAAGCTAGCCGGTTGTGGTGGTGGACGCCTGCAGCCCCAGGTACTTGGGAGTCTGGGGCAGGAGGATCGCTTGAACCCAAGGGTTTGAGGTTGCTGTGAGCTGTGATCACGCCACTGTACCCAGCCTGGGCGACAGCGTGAGACCTTGTCTCAAAAAAAATAAAATGCTGAAGGGGAAAAGCCACAAAAAGGGAAATCTCAACATGTCAGGAGAGAACAGGTGTGATGGATGCACCCCATGGAGGAGGCAGAGAACGGGGCTTAGGGGCTGGGCAGAGGGACTCGCTGCAGCCAGAGACGCTGGAGACGAGACTGTTTGGTGTCATGCACATCGTCTTGTGGGTGACAAGGCACTGGGGGTTTCTGTTCCTGTTCCTTTGTGACGTTGGGGGGTGATGCCGCCTGATGGGTGGGAGGACAGATCTGTGAGAATTGTAAGGCTTGAAAAAATACAGACGATTCTAAACAAGCCCTGGAAAGACGGAGAATCAAAAATAAAAGGAATGTAGTATGAGAAAAAATTCCCACTTTAGAAAATACCACAATCTGAAAATAGAAGATGAGTTTCCAAAGTTCCTGAAAAGAGAGACACACAAATATATCTTAGTAGTACTTTCAAGCTCCGGCTGGGCAAGTCCTTCAAGCATCTCGAGAAAATGTCTCCCTTCCCCAAAAGTACACAGATTAAGCTTTAGATGTCACATTAAAAATCAGAAGACGCCATACAAAACGTGCAAACAACTGAGGGGGACAGTTACAACTCCAACATTCTCTGCGCAATCAAATTGTTATTCATGTTAAAAAGCAACCAAAGAGCGATCTTCAATACAGAGTGAGTGTACACTGGGCTGTGGTAGACTGTGGGCAAAGTTGGCCCAAATGGTCCACATGGCCTGCTTTGGCCAAGGGAACAGCAGTGAATGTGGGGCCAGGGTGCTACAAAATGGCTCTCATGTTGGGGCTTAACCTCTTTTGATGTTGGAACCGTGAAGTAACGGACCATCCAGTAAGTGATGGCCAGTCAACTACTAGTCATGAATGCAGACGTCTTAGGTCATCTAAGACCCCCTCCCCCCCAGACAAAAACGCAAGAGAGAAGACAGCCAAGCCAGTCCAGAAGATTCTCCCGGCTGACCCACAGAATTGTTAGCTAGGTAAAATGTTGCTTTAAGCCACCGTGTTTTAGGTGTTTAGTTACACAGCAAAAGCTAAATGATAACACTAGGTAAAGACCTGCCCCCCCCCCAAAGGAAGATGAAATCAAAAGATAAACATGGGTTCCAGGTAAATGGACTAAGTCTTCCTGCCATGTCTCCCCACTGAAAGCCTCTGTAAAGACTGTACAGACGTCTGCAGCCACAGTTCAGAAACTAAAAAGTAACAGGGGGCCGGGCGTGGTGGCTCACACCTGTCATCCCAGCACTTTGAGAGGCTAAGGCAGGCAGATTGCTTGCGCTCAGGAGTTCGAGACCAGCCTGAGCAAGAGTGAGACCTCATCTCTAAAAAATAGCCAGGCGTTGTGGCAGGCACCTGTAGCCCTAGCTACTCGGGAGGCTCTAGGCAAGAGGACCGCTTGAGTCCAAGAGTTTGAGGTTGCTGTGAGCTGATGACGCCACAGCATTCTACCAAGGGTGACAGTGAGACTCTGTCTCCAAAAAAAAAGAAAAGTAACAGGCAGACTGGGGAAGGCCACATTTTAAAATCCTACAGACTTGGCGGCAGATTTCCCGTTTTTTCCGAGGCATCCTTCAGCGGAGATGCAAGGCAGCCTGGTAGCAGACAGCAGACTTACATAAAATGAGAGGGCTATAGGAGAAGCCATTAGTTGTGACTCAAAAAGCAAAGAGAGAAGAAAGAACATTCTCAGTTTTTCCTTTTTCTTTCTTCTCTCCATTTGCTCACGCCCCAGACAATTCCAGAGTGACAGCTGCAGTGACAGCAGTGAGTGGAACCACAGGCAGCTAAAACTCAGAAAGAGGAACTTTCCTCTTTGACCAAAGAAACTGTGATCCAAGAAAGTGGGGCGAGCATTTGTTGTTTTA